>NC_091704.1:26075606-26378636 GCF_041296265.1 Equus caballus
GGCAGAGCTAGCTTAGAGGAGGAAATGCTAACCACAGGCCCTCCAGGACCAGTTTGACCTACCCTATCTCTTATCAGCAGAGTGGTTAAGAATTGCCTTTCAGAAAATCGGCAAAGTCACATAGCCAGGACATGTGCAAAAGAAGAAATCATCAATTGAAATGGCCCCAGAACCAACGATCCTCTTTCCCACGGAACCCAAGGACTGGGACATGACCAGAACTGGAAAATCAGACTCTTATCAGAAGCGAGGGGCCCCTCATTCAGGAAGACCCGGTGTTAAAATTCCTTCCACTCCTCATCAAAAATATTCAGAACCCTATCATAAAAGTTTAGAACCTCATCATAAATGTTTAAACCCCTGTCATAAATGTTGAAACCTTACCATAAGTGTTTGAAGCCCGCCAATCAAAACCTGCCCCACCAGCGTTCCCCCATGCCAGCCTGTTCTCCCTAACCTCTTAAATTTCACCCCAAATCTTGAATCGGGGAAAGGGATCTGAGGGCACACGCCCCCTGTGCTCCCTGCAGATCGATCTTGCAGAATAAAGCTGATTTCTCTCCCAAAAGCTGATGCCATAATTAACTGATTTGTTTATGCACATGAGGCAAATGACCTCAATTTTGTGCAGTAACAAAAGCTCTGAACCAAGGGGGTTTCTCTGCAACACGAAGATGCCTTAGTCCCTGGGAGAGTAATTTCCCTATTCAAGAGCAAAATTCTATCAGAACATCTCGTGGATTGTTGTTTATCATTCTCTTTTAATAGAGGCTTTATTTTTTAAGAATTTCCTTTCTGTACATCATTTTGATGTAGTGCAGGGAGAACTGCCATTCTATGCTGGGGACAGGATAAACTGACAAGAAATGGGAAGTGTGGGAGTGTCGATGTGCCTCTTGTGATATGATGATGTGGGGGACTGGAATTAGCCACCCCAAGATATGTCTGTTTGGCATGAGGATTATTTGGGACTGATTACTTTTAATAAACTGCAGACAGGAAAGGCGGCCCTGAGGAGTGGAACTTGCCTGCCCTTTGTTAGGAGACATTTACATTGTAAAGGAAATCTCCATCTGTAAAGTTGTCTCCCTCTCTGTACCAGGGAGAAGGGGGACGACCTTATCTCTAGAAACTCCTATCAATACAGAATGCAGGGAGTTAAATCTGCATAATAGTCTTATTCCTGTTTATTGTGCTTGTCTGGTAACCTCCTGTAACTGACTCCCCCCACCCCCAACATCCTCATTTGTCTTTAGCTGAAGATGATATTTAAGGTGGGGTCTTCAGCCATTTTGGTGAGTTGCTCAGCTTGCCTGAGTCTCTCCCATGTATACATGTTATAAAGCTTTGTTTAATTTTCTCCTGCTATTCTGTCTCATGTGAATTTAATTCGTTCTCCGGCCAGAAGAACCCACATTGGGTAGAGGAAATGTCTTTCTCCCCTACAATGACAACAGGCAAACATAGGGGAAAACACATATATTATGTAGCTGTTAAATATCCTCAGCTAGGTCAAAGATTTCCACACTTGCTGCTGTATGAAAGAGAATCTGATGAGTGCCAGCCAGGCTGAGGGGCTGCCTCCAGGTTTCTTGCAAGTCTAGAGGCTTCGATTTTCAGAGAAGGGAAAAGTAGAAACACACCTGAATGACCTACCTATTCAGGCTGCTCATGAAATCCTGGGGTCACATGACTAGATATGTTGTCTAGAAAAGTCAGACTTAAGTAGCTTGGGAACGTGGGAAGGTAGGAAGAAAGGACATTTGCTATCTGCCTTCCCAGTGCACAGCGAGATCAGATGCCAAATGTCTTCCAGGATTTCCACGTTGGTTGGGCTTTGAAGACAGGCAAAGCCATCAATCCATTTCTTTGTTTCTTCTTCCCCAATTTCTCCCTTTCCTAACTCCCAACCCCCTGGGGGATTCTGCTCCATTCCTAATGTGCCTCCTTGACCTTCCGTTTACTGGCACAGAGAGGGAAGGAAGGCCTGAGCAATTATTCGTGCATTTGGGCTGTTCAGTGGTCAATCAACCTGAGTAGGAGGACTGAAATTTTCTTGTTCCTCCGCTAAATGAAAGCCTATTTTTTCCCTTTTGGTTTTGTTTTTACCTCGGTGTCAATTGCTAACCAACATAACTCTGAGGAGTGAAACCTTTCCTGATTCAGGACCAAATGTACTATCAAATTAATGATTTTCCTTTGGGAAAATGCCCGAACCCACCTTCCTCTAAGTCTGCGTCCTGGTGGGCTGCTGGCTTCAGGTAATGATATTTACCCAGCTCATTGAAATGTCACACTTAGGACTGAGCCCTATAAATTATTATTGTGCTTGTGTTATATTGTAAAGATAAAGGTCAGATCAGAGCTCAGATTTATTCACACCTACGATGCATTTCTGAGAGTTAGTAGAAAAACAAACTATTGAGTCTTTTGGTTAAAAGTATATACAAGGGAAAGCGGGGGTTTTTTTGTTGTTGTTGTTGTTTTTTCCAATGAAGGAAAAGAAATAATCACAGAACCAGTAGCTTTTGGAATAAATAAAAGTAAAGAAGAGATTGGCTCATTTCAGATCTATTAAATACTACCTCCAATTTTCTGCACATTTTCTGACAGACTTTTAAAAATAACTGGACAAGGTAAAAGGTCAGAGACAAGTTCAGGCAGACTAAGGGAACTACTGAGAAGTGATCACGGCATAGTGACTGAGTAGGTCGCCCCCTTCGTTAGAGGACCAGGGTGGTCCCCTCGTTCCCCATGGAAAGTTGCTGGGTGGCTAGAAAGCCTGTCACTAAAGCTAAGCACCTTTGTTACAGGTACAGCAGTCCCTCCTTATCTGTGGTTTCACTTTCTGTGATTTCAGTTACCACGGTCTGAAAATATTAAATGGAAAATTCCAGAAATAAACAATTCATAAGCTTTAAATTGTGTGCCTTTCTGAGTAGCAGCGATGAAATCTCACACTGTCCTTCTCCCTCCCTCCTGGGACCTGAATCACCCCTTTGTCCAGTGTGTCTATGCTGAAGATGTGACTGGCTTGTTAGTCACTTAGTAGCCAATTCAGTTATCAGAGCAACTGTCCTGGTATCACAGTGCTTGTGTTCAAGTCACCCTTATTTTACTTAATAATGGCACCAAAATGCAAGAGTAGTGATGCTGGCAATTTGGATACGCCAAAAAGAAGCCCTAAAGTGCTTCCTTTAAGTAAAAAGGTAAAAGTGCTCAACTTAATAAGGAAAGAAAAAAATCATATGCTGAGGTTGCTAAGATATACAATAACTTTTATTACAATTACAGTGTATTGTTGTAGTTGTTCTATTTTATTACTAGTTATTGTTAATCTCTCACTGCGCCTATTTATTAATTAAACTTTATCATAGCTATGTATCAGGAAAAAACATAGCATATATAGGGTTCAGTCCTATCCGAGGTTTCAGGCATCCACTGGGGGTCTTAGAATGTCTCCTCTGGGTTAAGGTGGGACTACTGTGGTCACAAAATATGTGGCTTTTTACTTTGAACCGCAGATCTCAAAGAGCAGGATTGCTAACCAATACTAGACCTGCCAGCCCTAAACCCAAGGAGGCAGCTGAGGAGGGAACGATGAATGGGGATATGAAGCCCCGGAGGTGGTTCTCCTGTGTGGGCTGAAAGTCCGTGCTGGGCAGTGTGAAGTGCACGTTGCCGGTGTCTTGGCCGTACCAGCTCTTTAAGTAAATCATGGGTTGAATGTGGTTAGCTGTCAAGGCAACAGCTCTCGCCAACACTTAATAAAAAATTCCCAGAGCATCTACATGAAGTGATTTTTCTTCCATAAAATTTGGCTTTTGAGCTTTGAGAGAATCTACCAGGCTCACCCCCATTTTTCTCGCTCCCTTATCCTTTCAAGGATTATCTCCACACGGAGAGTGATGTTCAAAGGGTTTAGCTTTCCAAATTATTGGAACAAGAACTGGTGGATAAATCTTTGGCTTGCCTCTCATTTCCATGCTTCTTCCTCCTCCTTCTTCTTATATTTTTCAATTGAATGTCAGTGTCTTTATTTTTTTATTTTATTTTTTTTAAAGATTTTATTTTTCCTTTTTCTCCCCAAAGCCCCCCGGTACATAGTTGTGTATTCTTCGTTGTGGGTCCTTCTAGTTGTGGTATGTGGGACGCTGCCTCAGCGTGGTTCGATGAGCAGTGCCATGTCCGTGCCCAGGATTCGAACCAAGGAAGCACTGGGCCGCCTGCAGCGGAGCGCGCGAACTCAACCACTCAGCCACGGGGCCAGCCCCTCAGTGTCTTTATTTTAATGTTCTCCTTCTTCCTATGTTCCCTTACAGTTTTTTTGTTCTTTATTAGCTCATTCATAATAATTACCGCTACAAATTCTGAGTGCCTCCTGTGTGGTTCGCTCTGTACTGGACACAGCAAGGAGGGGATAGTTTGTGTTTGATATTATTTGAGGCATTTGTTAATCTTCGTTATTTTAGTAGGAAGAAGAAAAAATATGATCCTGTTTTTAAAAGCTTATAAATAATACACAAATTAGGGAATAGTAAATACATATTCAGATCTACTCTGTATTATTATACTCATAAGAGACTGTTACCTTATTCACTTTCATATTTATTTTTAGTATTTCTTGTCATCCTTCCCATCCTTTACAAAAAGAGATTGGAGAACGATGTCTCTAAGCCCCCATTATCACTTTGTCTTTGGTCCTACTTTTTTGAAAAGAAAAACCCATTATTTTCAAAATCACCAATTGCTGCTAACAGGTTTCTCTGAATGGAAGATAGTTTATCTTTAAGGGACACACAGTCAAGTAATAGGAAGTGCAGATGACTTGTCCCTGGAGGAGGGTAGCTACACCTGACACTCTTCTCTCGCTCAGACTGGCCATTTCCGTCTTTGTTTTTTCCGCTGTTCGTTCTATTTTCCCCCAGGTGGAGTGTTTTGGACCTATCTAAGAGTTTGCAATCCTTCTCAAAAGACACGAGCAGTGAGTTGGAGCCACAGCACTTTTATGACTTGTTTACTCAGGACTGTGATGCTTAAGTTTAAATCAGAAGCTGGAAGCTAAGAACTGCTAAATGTAAGCCATTTGCCAGTCATCTTTCCTACAACAAACATTGATTGGGTGATGCCTTTTCTAGGCACTATTTTAGGCACTTGGGATATACGAGTGGACAAAACAAATCAAGATCCTTGCCCTTGTGGATCTTAGATTTTAGTGGAGGGGAGACAGAAAAAAAAATAATAAATCTAATAAATGAGTTCATTATCTAGCTGGAGGGGAGGAAAAAATTTATTTTTATTCCACCCATCTAAGGTTCATTGGCTGGGGCCCTGTAAATTAGACTGACAAAAGACAGGTTAACAAGAGAACCAAACAAACAGAAGTTTATTGACCTGTGAACCATACATACACATGGGAGTATTCAGTGATGAGTAACTCAAAGTGGTGGTTAGAACTTGGGCTTGTATAGCATCTTAACAAAAGAACAATACATTTTTGGGGAAGTGACAAGACAAAGGAAAAGGACTGAATTTTAGGGTAGCAAATTGTGGGAAGGTAAATATATTGGGGGAAACTAAGGGAAGACAAGAGCTAGTTAATAGAGTTTGTTATGTAAGTGCCTCTGGTGCCATCTCTGGGCTCATAAGGGGCTAGAGTTGTCCCTGGTGATTAACCTCTGTCCTTTCTGGTAGAGAGGGGACATCTTTACAAATTCGTATCCTGCTTAGGCAAATAGGGGGAGGGCAGAGAGCTTTTCTTTTGTTTGCGTCTTCTTATTGTGTTCAGCTCAAAATAACCCTTTTGCCATAGTGGCATATTTTGGGGTGGCATATTCTGCAGCTTTTCACAGCTTCGTAGAAGATGATAGGTACTATGGAAAGAAAGAAAGTGAAGAGCAAAATGAGGGGATTAGAAGTATGCGGATATTGCAGCTTTAAAATAAGTGTTACAAAGTTGGCCTTATTGAGAAGATGACATGGGACAAAGATTCCCTTCTTATCTAGAGCCCATAAATGCTCACAAAAATATAAGGAGGGCTGGACCACAATCAGCCTTGCTATGGATTATGTTCACATAATGTGGGGGATAGCTGCTGTTTTATAAAATGAGCTACTCAGAGAAGAGTGGAAAGAGGGCTGCAGTTTTTGTCTATTTCCTCCTGGCGTAGGGAAAATCCGAGTGCAGAGAAGGGTTATGTGGGTAGACAGATTAGAGACTTTAGAACATACTATGGGTGAGGCGCTCTCTGTTTCTTAGTACAACTTTTTTGGTTGATGCCTCATTTCTCAGCCACTAGGTGGTATCCATATAAAACTGTAGTTTTAATTTAGAGATGGCTGTACGAAAGTACATTGCAGAGTTTCTATAAAAAGCTTTTGGTCCATCCACTTGAGGTTTGTGAGTATCTGGGTCTGTGTATGTGTACGCTTTCCCATATGTGAATAGAACTGGTCTTTTCTTGTTAGTAAAAGATGCAATCTCTCTCAAAATATTGCACCACTTTTCCTTTATATACCTAATAATTTGTAATCATTGCCTTATTCATATATTCAGCTATGTTAATAATTAGAGTTTGTAATATTTCTAAACTGTGAAACAATGATTCTGCAACGTGTCTCTTTCTGTGACATCTAGAGTAAGGCTCTTAAAATTGTTTGGTCCTTCATAGCATTTCTAATGGAGACTGACTATTTAATTTCCTTCTCTGAGGGAACTTGGAGTCTGATAAGTAATACGTCAGAAATGATTATGGAAAAGCAAACCATGAATGTGTCCCCAAAGAATAAGTATATCTTTGGGAAATGAAAAGAATCTCCTGAATTTCCATCCTGTCACATATTAAATTGAGAGCCATTTAGATGAGATCACACCCTATGCAGGGCCCAAGTTGGGTGTTTTAAAACAGATTGTCCCCCCTTTCTTCTGAATGTGCAGGCAAGAGTGCCTACTGTTTTCCAATAAACTTTTTGTGTGGTTTGGCTGGGGGTGGGGTGAGGTTTCCATAGAATTTGAAATGGGCTGTTGGTAACTTTTTTAAGAATAATAATACATCTCCTAGGGATCTGGCTGTGTTTTGTTCAAACGGAAACAACTATTGGAGGGAAATGCAGAGTCACACTTTTGCTGAGAAGAGTTAAGTGTAGGGGCGGTGGGTGTGGAAAGGTGAGCAGACACTCTTCCTGCCTGGGGAAAAAGGAAGGCCTGGTGCTAAAAGGTTCGAGCTCATTTCAAGTTTTCCGAGCATTAAATATGGAGAAGTGATCAGAAGCTGCAAAGAGGAGAAGCAGGAATTGCGTAGATCCAATTATTTTCCCGATATAGCTTTTGCTGTCGGAAACAAACATTGCCTTTACCAGGTGTTTATCGGTGCAGTCCAGGATAGCTGGCTTCTCTGCCCAGGCCTTGGATCCTGAACTCTGAGTTGGAATTCCTGCTCTTTCCCTCCCTCACCTTGCGGGTGTGGCTCTGGTCCACGCCCTTCACTTACCAGGTCTCTTTCCATCTGATAAGTGAAGATAATACTATTTGTCTCCAATAATTGTGTAAGAATTCTATGATTTCTAGGGAAAAGGGATTAACTAATACTCTAATTCTAGTCTTGTTATAAGACACGTAGAGAAAAATAAGGACTCTTTAGAAGATTATGTCATTTACAAAGAAAAGTTTAAAAAGTTATGTGGGTTGAAGTACAAATATAACATAGTCTTCATTTTTGCTGCCTCCATCTGAGGCATAGCTTTTGTACGCTGAAGAAAACATTTGATTAAAATCATTAAAGGGCCAGAAACTATTTCAAACATTTTTCTTTTTCTGATGGTATATTACCTTGAGCAATAAAAGCTTAGAGAAAGCTCTGGATTATAACATATTATTTTTGGCTAGAATAAGATTAACGTAGTGTTTTCATTCTGCCTTTCTAAGCTTAACAGTCTGTGTCATTTGTGGCCAGACATGTAATAAATTACTTAGTGATGATGAAAATAGCAAATTTCTTATTTATGTATTTTCGTACAATACTATTTCTTTGGGCAGGGCGGAGTTGGTCTACCTTGGCTCTCATTTTTTCCAAAAGGTATTACATTTTAGTCAATGTAGATTATCCAAGGGCTGATGATCAAGGAGATAGATTATTCAGCCCTTTAACTCCTCTATTTTCCTTGACTCCTGAATTTTAGAGAGATTTTGCTGCTTATTAGCACCCTTATAAAAGAAAGGATAGAGATAATAGAAGAAAAGGAAGCAAAGATTTTGCCATATTATTACCTGTTAGTCAATGGAGGTGCAGGGGAGGAAGACGTTTCCTCTACCCTCTCTGGGTTCGTCTGGCCGGAGAACGAATTAAATTCACATGAGACAGAATAGCAGGAGAAAATTAAACAAAGCTTTCTAACATGTATACATGGGAGAGGTCAGGCAAGCTGAGCAACTTGCCAAAATGGCCGAAGTCCCCACTTAAATATCATATCCAGCTAACGACAAAGCAGGATGTTGGGGGTGGGAGGAGTCAGTTACAGGAGGTTACCAGAAACAGGAATAAGATTATTATGCAGATTTAAGTCCTTGCCTTTGGCATTGATTAAGAGTTTCTAGAGATAAGGTCATCCCCTTTCTTCTTCCTGGTACAGAGAGGGAGGTATCTTTAAAGATGGAGATTTCCTTTACAATATAAATGTCTCTTACAAAGAGTAAGTAAATTCTACTTTTCAGTTGCTTTCCTGTCTGCAAAGTAACCAGCCTCAAACAATCCTTATGCCGAAGAGACATATCTTGGCGTGGCCAGGACCAGTCCCCCACAGAGGGTGGGACTCCATGAGGGAAGAGTGGAGATTGTATCAAATAAAGGGAGGCCTATGGATTTTCTCTAAAACAGATTTCCTCATAGATCCTTGAGAATTGCTCACACCTGCAGTCTCTGCACCTCTAGCTTCTTATGGTGCTTAGGTGAATACTGAATAAATCTGTTCTCTCTGGCAGGCTGACTTCCAAGATGGCCCCCATTGACTCCTACCTCCTGGTATTCAGGGTCCGTGTAATCCCCTCCCCTGGAATGACTTGCTTCTAACAAATAAAATGCTGTAAAATTGATGAGTACTGCTTTCGTGATTAGGTTTCAAAGACTATGACTTTCAGACAGGCAGACTCTCTCCGTTGCCTTCTCATCTTGCCTGCTTTGCTGAAGCAAGCTGCCAAACTGGAGAGGCCTAAAGTGGCAAGAAACTGAATGTGGTCTCTGGCCAACTGCCAGAGGGGAACTGAGGCCCTCAGTCCAACAAGCTGTGAGGAACTGAATCCAGCCAACAACCACGTGAACTTGGAGTGGATCCTTCTCTAGTCAAGTCTTGAGATAAACACATCCCAGTCAAGATGCTGATGACAGCCTATGGGAAAACCTAAAGCAGAGGACCCAGCTAAGCCACGCCCAGATCCCTAACCCACACAAACTGTGAGATGATAAATGTGTACTGTTTTAAGCTGCTGAGGTTTGAGGAAATTTATTATGCAGCAATAGATAGTAGATAACTAATACAGTCTGTTACTATACTTTGAAACTGTTCTGATCACTCTTGGTAAAAAAAAAAAGGAAATATCTGATAAACTTATTCATACTACAGCATTTGGGAACTCAAGATGTGACCCCTGTTGGAATAATGTCCTCAGAGGGAAGGTAATGCCAACACCATAGAGTGCATGAATAATGGCAGAATTTTAGGATTTGGGGCGAATAATGGGGAAAATATTCTTTTGAGAATGAGGAAGCTTGTTTCTTTCCCTCAAAATGATAACGTACATAATTACCTCTAGCACACACATATGTCAGGCTTTGCTGTCCTAAGTCTATTTTAGAACTTAGTTATATTTTGATTATATTTTAAAAGTAGGATTTGGAAAAAGGGGCATGATCCCAAGGCATCTTTCTGGAGGGAAGGAGGGAGCCCATGATGAGCTTAAAAAGCAATTGTGAGATATCTTCCTTCTCGGGAGTAAGGAGGGACTAGTCATGGGAGGCCCCACAGGTCAGTGAGGAGTTGGTCACTGTGGTTCTCTTGCCCTGGCAGATGCAGGAGTCATGGGTTCTGGGAGGCAGAGCAATGGCAGTCTGAGCCCTTTTCTAGGATGAACAGGGAGCAGACCTAGACACGAGACACTTGGGGGCTATGAAGGAAGCTGCAGGAGTTTAAAATTCCAAGGTAAAACCATTTGAGCTATGCATAAGCTTGGAGATTTTAATATCAATATAAAGAAAGGAAGGGTCTGGGAACTGAAAGGAGTGGGAGGCAGGTGGAAGAAACCACACAGAGGTCTCCTTCCCTGTATGACAAAGAATCTGCTCGACGGGCTAGTTCAAAATAAGCCCAGAAGGTGTTAGGATGAAATACAAAGTGTGCTTTCTCATGCCCAGAGATGGAACCAGATGAGATGGAGCCATGACTGAAAACCAGAAAATTCATGAGAAAGATTCCCAATTCAATTTAATTTATATATGTTTCCAAATTGCACTCTAACTTGGGGATCTTATTTAACTATGGTTTGTTTTTTCAAAAGACTGATGTTTAAAACGAATTTTTAAGGATAGGAAATGTTTTCAAATTCAAAAGGTACAAATCCTCCCTTCCTCTCTTGTCCCCAGCCAGCCAGGTCACTTCCCTAGAGACAACCAAAATTAACAGTTTCTTGCGTATCCTTCTAAAGGCATAATAAATATATCCAAATAAATACATGAATATAATCTTTTAAAATGCCTTTTAAAAACTGAAAACGTAGCTTACCATATACACTATTGTATACTTTGACTTTTTCCTTCTCTTCACAACATATCTTTGTGAATGTCTCGTATCGGTACAAAAGGAGTGTCTTTGTTCTTATTTATGGTTGTACAATATTCCAGTATATTAGCATTCTGTATTTTACTTAATCATTTACCTACTGATTACTTAGCTAATTCCCAATCTTTTTACTATTATAAACAATTGTACAATTAATACTTTTTTACATACACCATGTATAAGTGTATAACTATATCTGTGGATAAATCTGTTGGATTTATCTCTGTTGGAGGTGATATGCTGGCCCAAAGAGTATGTGGATGTATTATTTTGACAGGTTCTGCCAAATCATTCTCTGTGGAGGTTGCACCAAATTATACTCTGACCAGTTTGTATGGCATGCGTATTTTTCACACTTCCACCAACACTGTATGCCATTAAACGATTTGATCTTTATCTGACTGATAAATGAAAAATGACCTCAGTGTACTTTAAACTTATATTTCTCCTATTATAAGAAATTTTTTAAGATTTTATTTTTTCCTTTTTCTCCCCAAAGCTCCCCAGTACATAGTTGTATATTCTTCGTTGTGGGTCCTTCTAGTTGTGGCATGTGGGACACTGCCTCAGCGTGGTTTGATGAGCAGTGCCATGTCTGCGCCCAGGATTCGAACCAACGAAACACTGGGCTGCCTGCAGCGGAGTGCGAGAACTTAACCACTCGGCCATGGGGCCAGCCCCTATAAGGATGTTTTTATATGTTTAAAAGCCATGTGTTTTTTTTTCTGTGACTTGACTATTCATATCCTTTCCCCTTGTATCCATTCAATTATTAACTTTTATCTGTTATTTGCAGCAATTCTTTATATGTTAGGAAAAGTAACTATAGCCTACAAATACTTTTCCTAGTTTGTTGCCTGTCATTTCACTTTACTCCTATTTTATGTCATGAAAAACATTTTTTTAATGTTATAGTTGAAATGAACAATCTCTTCTTGGAGCATCTGGATTTTGTTATGCCTCTAAAAGCCCGCCCCATGATGAGATGAAAAAAAATCTCCATGTTTTCTTCTAGCGCTTTTACAGTTTCATTTTTTAACATTTAAATATTTGTTCCATCTGGAATTTACCCTTAATGTGTGAGGTGTAGATCCAATTTTATTTTATCCTTCCAGATGTCTACTCAGTTGTGCCAATACCACTTGTTCAGCAATCTATTTCTTTGCCACCTTATCAAATCCTAAATTCGTATTTGGATATCTTTCTGTACTTTCTATTCTGGTCCATTGATTTCTCTATTCAAGTCTCTTTATTATTGTAACCTTATAATCTGTTTAATGAAGGTGATAATTCAAATAAATTTCCCCAAATATTCTTCTTTGTTTACTTTTCCATTTGAACTTTAACGCTACCTTATCTAACTTGCAAAAACCACTCTTAGTAATTTTACAGAAATTGCATTATATTTATAAGATACCTTATGGAGAATTAACATCATTATGATGTGGAATCTTCCTTTCCAAGAATTCGGTTTGCCTTTTTATTTTCCAAGTTTTCTTTTGTGCCTCTCAGGAGCACATGAGTGTTTTTACATAGATCTCACACATTTCTAGTTTGTTGCTATGCTACGTTTTCACTCTTTATTTCTTCTCATTGATATTGTTTGTACATATAAAGGCTATTTATTTCTTTACATTAGTTTTATACTTCCTGAAGTTTGTCATTTTTTCAAATAATTTTTCAGTTGCTTCTCTTGGATTTTCCAGGTATATTTGTAATAATGTTACTTTCTCGTCTTCTTTTCCAACTTTTATCTATTAAGCTTTTTTCTAACTGTGTTCACCAGTCCCCATCAAACAATATTAGTTAATAGTTATTATGGTGGAAAACACTCTATTCCTGACATTTGGAACTGGGAATATCCTTGGGTTTCCCAGTAAGGAGGATGTTGCCTTTTGGATTGATAGTGATAAAACGTAACATATTATCTATCCTATTTTATTAACCAATTTTTAAAATCAAAAATGGATGTTGAAACTTGTGCTTTTTTAAAGACTCTATGCAGATAATTAATTATGTTTCCTTAGATTTATTAATGTGGTGAAATATATTAATATTATTAATATTTATGGTAAATGGAATAATGTCTCCCCAAAATATCCACATCCTCATCCCTGGAACCCATGAATATTACTTCCTGGGAGACTTTGAAGATGTGATTAAGCATCTTGAGATGGGGAGATTATCCTGGGTTACCTGGGTAGCCCTAGATGTAATTGCAAGTATCTTTACAAAACAAATTTGACACAGAAGGCAGAGTAACCGCTGAAGCAAGATGCTATGCTGCTGGCTTTGAAGATGGAGGTACAGGCCATGAGCCAGGGAAGGCAAGGAATGCAGCTTTACAAGCTGGAAAATCAAAGACATGGTTCTGCCCTTGAGCCTCCCGAGGGAGTGCGGCCCTCCTGACAAATGCATTTCAGTCCAGTGTGGCTGGTTTTGGACTTCTGACCTCCCAGACTATAAGAGAATAAATGCGTGTCGTTTCAAGTTACCATGTTTGTGGTACTGTATTCCAGCAGCCGTAGGAAACTAAGATAATATTATGCATCATTCAATTATTGAGCCTGTCTTACAGTTCTAGAACAAACCCTATTTATTTATGATGTTTTATTCTTTTAAGTTACAGCTGGATTTTGCATTAAACATTGAAAAATGTTATCCTGTTTTGTTTAAATAAATCAACCATGCCTATTAAACACTTAAGTCCTTATGAGAGGCAGTATTATTTTGTGGTTGTGAGTAGAGTTTTTGGAGTTAGAAAGTCTATCTTACCACATGTGTCTTTTAATCTCTCTGTGTCTTAGTTTCCTAATCTATAAAATGGGATGATAATAGAACCTTTCCTAATAGAGTTGCTGTGAGGGTTAAGTGGAAAAATACAGGTAAAGTGCTTAGAACAGTGTCTGGTGTATAGTAAATGCTATGTAAGTGCTTGCTATCATTACTGTTATGCTGTTATTTTAACATAATGCTCAGATATTGCTGCAGTCATGGGGGCGGAACACGTACCTCTTAGGAAACAGACATTCTGTACGTATCAGCCACACACTGTGCCCTACAGGGCCTTCCCCTTAAATAGTCCCCAGAAGGGGAGATGTGGCTTGGGCTCTTTTTTCTTCTCCAGCCTACTAGTCCCTTCGATTGTTTCAGTTATCTATTGCTGTGAAACAAAGCACCCCAAAACTTAGTTGCATACAGCAACGATTTATTATTTCCTACAGTTCTGCGGGCTGCCTGGGCTCCAGTGGGTGGTTTCCTGTGGGCTGAGGTCACTCATGCAGCTGCACTCTGCTGGGAGCTTGGCTGACGCTGAATGTCCAAGACGGCCTCCCGTCCTCAGGCTCTCTCTCCTTGTGGCCCCTCAGCTTTCAGCAGTCTAGCCTGAGCTTTTGTGTAGCATGGTAGCTGGCTTTCAAGGCAGCAAAAGCAGGAGCTACCAGGCTTCTTAAGGATGAGCCTGGGTCTGAGGTTAAGTAACCTGTTCTGGCAGAGCTGGTTTGGGAAGTAGTGCAGCCCGGGCATTGCCCGGGGCAGGGATCTACAGAGAGTGCCAATTACATCCCTGGAGGTGTAAGAAGATGCAGTGAATTTACCAGACTTCTGCAAGATCTGTGGGGTTTGAAGGGATAGGAAGATGAGCTGCGTGGGTGCGGGTGTGACCACCTCAAGAGGTACTTGTGAGGTCAAACGGGGTCAGGAAACTGCTCTCAAGGAGGGTGGAACCAAGAAACTGTGCATTCTTGTTTTGATAACCAGAGTATATGTGTTTTTTTCCTCCCTCTTCCCACCTAGCACTCAGCCTCCTCCCTAAATTTTGGATAAATATTTAAAGGGTCTAGGTTTGAAGGGGCATCAAGTTTTTCTCCTGCCTGCCACGCTTACATGAATCCGTGTGACTTGGTGTCCTCAGGAACTGGTCAGCTAGTGGCTGAGCCAGAGTGAGGAACCAAGTCTCCAGACTCCTATTCCAGCATCCTTCTCCCACTATGAAACTCTCTCTCCTTTATAAAGAAACCAGCATGGTGATGCTTATCAATATACCGAGGGCAGACTCAGGAATTTGTCTTCCCCCTGCCTCATTTTCGTTTTACAAATAAATCAAGAATATAGTTTCTCTCTCTTCCAGCTGTTATGAGACTTGCTGATATAGTGTGTATGACCCTTTGGATAAAAGCATAATGTAAAACAAAATTGTATTAATAAGATATTGCTAATATTAATCAATATGAAATGCAATAGTGTTCTGGGGTGAGGAAGTCACGAAAGAATGCTGTGAACTCTTCTGGGACCTTCAATGCCAGACACTTCCCAACGCTTGCTGGTAAATACTCGGCCTAGAAACGGTGCCCAAAAGTGCAGTAAAACATGAGACTCTAATGTTTGTGTTAGGTGGAAATTATGGCTTGGAAAACTCTAGCAAATCTCTTCAATCATGGAAACAGTGAAAGATGTTAAATTTCATGTAATTATCCAGTCAGAATGGAAGCTACGTCACATTCTGTGCTCTATGTGGGAACTGCATAAAAAGGTCAGGGGCCTTATATTCCTCCTCTATAGGCCATATTCTAATTGAACTTCTTAATGTGTCTGACAGATGGGAAATAGCTCATTTTGACCCTCGATGTCCAGCCTTCAGTTCACATAAGCTAATAACATGAGATTATTACTTTTCTATTTTATACAAGTCTGTAATAAAGACCCCTGTTCTAAGGGTAGCAATCAAAATTTTGTTTTTTGTATTTTTCCATTTGTCTATAAGGAGCTTATAGTTATAGCCATGGGTAGAATCAAGCCAGTCCTCCTGATTTGCTGGGCTTTCCAATCTTTCAAAAAAAAATACAACCCTTTCGGATCCGACCTGGTGGCTCAGTGGTTAAGTGTGCACGTTCTGCTTCGGCGGCCTGGGGTTCGCTGGTTCAGATCCCGGGTGCGGACATGGCACCACTTGGCAAGCCATGCTGTGGTAGACATCCCACGTATAAAATAGAGGAAGATGGGCACGGATTTTAGCTCAGGGCCAGTCTTCCTCAGCGAAAAAAGAGGAGGATTGGCAGCAGATGTTGGCTCAGGGCTGATCTTCCTCAAAAAAACAAACAAACAAAAAAAACAAACAAAAATACAACCCTTTCAGAGTTCAATTCTGACACTACAGAGCCCCAGAGCCACATATCTTCTCTGTGTCTCATTTTTTTTGTCTCTCAGGTGCTATTCATTGGACACAGCCAGTGCTAACTTGCACCATGGAGTTAAAAATTATTTTCTAGGGGTGAGGGAACAGGCGGAGGGAGAAAGCCAGTAAATGAACTGAAACCAAAGCCAAACCAAGGCAAATAAACCACCCCATGGCTACTGAGCCCATAGGTCAGCATCAGATTCCTAAATAGAGCTCTAAAGACCTAAAGAAACAGCACTGCCTGTGAGAACATCCTTCTTGTTAGAAGCATAATACCCTATCCTATCCTGAAGACGTGTTACACATCTCAAGGAAAGGCGGTTGAGCCATGTTCTTTGTTGATCCTTCCACTCTTTCATCTCTGCCTCGCCTGTGGTCACTTCCCTTTTGTCTCCTTTACATGCGTTCTTCCCTCCACCAGTGCTTTATATCCTGCTAGTTCTTGGAGTTTTGTCCTGCTTCCTGTTCTCATCTCCACTTACACTCTTTTCCTCGGTGATTTTGTCCACATCCTTGCTTCAGTTACCGTGAACACGGCAACAATACCAAAATCTGTGTCACCAGCCTAGGCTTCTTGCCTTAACATCTCCATGTAGCTGTGCGTAGGGCCCTCATACTTGACATGTCTCAAGCTGAGCATATCATATTCTTCATTCCTCACCCCTTCTGCCTACCCTCCACTCCCACTCTAGACTCTCTTACTTATTACAGTAAAAGGCATCACCATTCACTTGGTTCAATCAGCCCAAAACTGGGGCCAACCTTAACTCTTGCTTCCCCACCACTTGCCACACCTAATCCATTGCAACTTCCTGCCAATTTTCTCTCCTATACAGCTCTCCCATCTGCCCACCTTGATTTATCTCCACTGCCACCATCCTAATCTAAGCTAAGCTCTTATCCTTTGTCTGCTCCAGCCATCCTCATACACAATGTACATCCACAATCTCTCATCCAAGGTGCCAAGCCACCTGATAGAAAGAGGTGAACACCTAGGAAAGAAGAGTTCTGGTCTTGGCTCTGCCGCTTACTGGCTGTGTGAGCTTAGGCAGAGCACATAACCTCCCAAAGACCCACCTGCCTCCCTTGTTGCAATAAGAATAAATAACAATTTGCCTTCTAGAAGTTTCAGGCTCAGCCAGCTGATCTCTGGAAGGCCATTCCAGTTTGAAGATCTGTGATTCTGTGCAAGACCTCAAACATACTGACACACTGAGATAACAACCAGTCATACATTGGTCAAATCCGAGCCATACCACTAGAAATCCAGTGATAGTAGCATTTTGGGATTGACATTTTTCATGCTTTTGGGATGCTAAGCACCTTTTTTTTTTTTCCTGAGGAAGATCAGCCCTGAGCTAACATCTGTGCCAGTCTTTGTCCATTTTATATGTGGGTTGCCATCACAGCATGGCTGACAAGTGGTACAGGTCCGTGCCCAGGATCTGAACCCACAAACCCAGGCCGCTGAAGCAGAGTGTGCCAAACTTAACCAATATGCCACAGGGCAGGCCCACTAAGTACCTTTTAAACATTCTGTGTTTTAAGAGTTTCCCATCTTATGATTCCTACAACTCAAAATAGATGGGACAATTTCTCAGCCTCCGTTGGAGCTAGGACACACTCACATTAACTCAACCCTGACAACAAACATAGCTTGTTTGAGATTTAAGTTTATAAAAAGGTAACGTGAAGAAAAAAAGGCCATTATGGCAAGGAGGGCAGAGAGACATTCATCCTTTAGAGGCAGCATTGGCAATAGCATGGTGTTAGCACTGCCGTGCCTCGGTTCAGCCATTCCTGTAGCAAGCCTGTGCCTGCGCCAGTGGCAGGTGGCTCTTACCACAGTAGTCTGATGGCTTACTTGGGGCATTATTTATAGCTTCTTAGACCCCAAGCCTGGATCTCTGATCTTCCCAGAGATTGTGTAGGCTACCTAATGTTATTCAATAAATCACATCTTTGTTTAAGCAAACTACGGGGCCTCTGACATTTGCAGCCGTGAATGGTATGTAGTCTCTCATCCTTCAAGTCTCAGTAGGAACATGTTTTTCTTTGGGAAGTCTTCTTTGCCCCCCAGATTACACAAAATCTCCTTGTTTCGTGCTCTTAGGGTAAATAGTACTTTTCCTCTTCTAACACATCTGGTGTTTGTAGAGGTGTTTAATTGACTCGGTTGTCTCCCCTGCTCCACTGTAAACTCTCTGAGGCCTGAGGTATGTCTGCCTTGTTCCTTCCTTTCTCTCTAGCATGTAACATATTGTGTAGCACATAGTAATCACTCAATAGATGTTAACATGAATCAAATTACTGACATCTAAATGATTCATGCTGTAGTTAAAGACCAGTTTTCTTCACTTTTTCCTCATTAGAGGTGAAAAATAACTGCTTATTGTCCTCATTTTTTTTGCTTAGGAATAAGACTAAAAGGTAACCTAAACCAGTGTGGAGGTTTCTAGAACTTTTGGGTGTTATAATTAAGCCTTCTTGAGTTTTTGGAGTTGCTAATTTCTTTGAGATTTCTACTTTTAAAGACAAAGCTAAGACTTTTTAGATGAAGATGATGAGATTAGCTACACACTCTCCACTCCCCCCTCTCAAGGCCCCACTTAAATAGTAATACAAAGTGTATAAGCCCACAAGGACAAAGGGAAAGAGAACATGAGGCCTTAGCATACAAAAGAGGGCAGCAGATATGGCAGGACAGAGGAGTCAGAGCCCAAGGTGTTTACAGGGAGTTATTGGCCAGAAAGAGTCATCCTCCCGCCCCCAGCATGGTGTGGTGTCAGGCACAGTAGAGGCATGAGAGTAAGGTGTAGGCAGTGGTGAGGTACTGGTAAATGTTTTACAACCAGCTCTCTGAAAAAAGAAAGAAAGGAAGAAAGGAAAAAAGGAAAGCCCTGATTTGTAGCATTTATTGGTTTCTCTGGTGGGAATACACCCACCAACACGACATCACTGAATGTGAGATTGATTGAGAAGAAACGTGCACAATGGGCTCTTGTGGGCTGGCAATAGCTGGTTCTGGCACATCATTAGGTGTAGGGCCAAAATACAGAGATTAGTCAAAATTTAGTGTACAGAGAGGTCAATCTCATAACCCACCCCCCAATTCATACAAAGAATGCCACAGCTAGATGTCCATCATCTCTCCACCACCACACACACAGAACTTGGAAAAGAAACTGGCTCCAGGGAGGGAACTCCAGATCTCTGGGGATGAATGAAGAGCACCAGAAAGGAATCATTTAGGGATATTTTTAAAGGATTTTAAATAAAAAATAATTAAAATGCCTTGTGGGGGGTTAAAATAAAATATAAGAACAACATTAGCACAAAGGGGATAAGGGGAGAAATAAACCTATGCTCTTGTTGCAAGATGATTCTGTTTCAAGGTAGACTTTAATGACTTAAAGATGCATATTGTAGTTTCTAGATCAAACAATGAAAAAATAAAATCAGGAAGAGCTATAGAAAAGAAGTCATACTAAAACATAATTCACTTAAAAGAAGTCAGGAAAGGAGAAATAGAGGAGCAGAAAGCAAATGGGGTAAATATAAAACAAATACCAAGATGAAAGACTTTAACCCAATCATTTCAATATTAAATGTAAAGGTAAATGGTATAAATTAAACATACCAATTACAATTTTAGAAAGTTAAAACTCCAGGGTCTAGTGGCACTAGCTACATTTCAAGTGCCCAATAGCTCCACATGACCAGTGGCTTCCATACCAGACAGTACAGATACAGAAATTTCCATCATCACAGAAAATTCTATTGGACAGCACTGGTCTACAGAGTGACTAACTCAGAATGAACCAGGAGGATGGAGCTTTCCAGAAGAAGTCTTCAGTAATGAGAGTACATGATTCTGGATATCACAAGTGAACAAGTAAGGCAATTGGAATTTTCAGGAAAAACTAAAAGTTGATCAGGAAAGTAAAGGTAATGATAATAGACTTGACTCTGTAGTGAACAGTATTTACATGGGCAAGATTGTATCAAGGTTGATAATTGATTTATTATACATTGGCAGATAAATATCTTGGAGAATGGGAGAAAGGACAGGTGGCAACTGATGAGAGAGCTATACTTTGTGTACTGTAAGAAGAAACTAATAGAGAACAACTAACATTGGTAAAAGTAGTATACACACACTTTTGGATGTGGAGGTGACCAGCATGGGGAGAAGTTGAAGGAGTTTTCCTCCGGGGAGTAGGCTGGGAGTTGGGATGAGGTAAGGTAGAGGGTTGGCTGTTTGTCATAAGCCTTTTGGAGGTATTTGAGTTTTAAAAACAAATTCGTATCTTAGCTGGATAAAATAATTGTAAAAAAAATCCAGACAGAATCTAATTGTTGTCTATGCCTTTAGTATTTGGTCATGACATTCAAGTAGCTAATGAGACCACTGATAATTTATGGAACCTCTGTGTTATAATGAGATTTGTTTAATGTTCTTTAAAATATATTATAAATAAATGTAAATAAAAATATGTACAAGTATAAATACATAAAATATATTATAAGAAATGAAGAGACGTATTCTGTGGGTTCAAAGGAGGATTTATCCATAGACAAGACACACTAGGTCCCAAGAATATGAGAGGAAAGAAAACAGAAAGAGATGCTCTGTGGCCAGGAGTCTTAGGCGGGAAACTGAGCTAATGGGCAAACATGTGTTTGATCCAGATCCCACCTCTTCCTGACACACGTGGCTGGAGCCTGAAGGTACAGCCCAGAAAAGACGGATTTTCCCCTTGAGAGAGTGAACCCAGAGTCCAGGGAATCTGAGCTCCAGGCCCTGTGCAGCAAGAGAAATGCTTACCCCCTTTGCACACAGGATTGCTGAGAAAACCTCGGCTGGGTCAGGCAAACCCAGCTGGGGTGCAGCTCTGCCACTTTAGACCCGTGTGATCCGAGGTGAGTACTTACTACAGTGATTCTCAATCTCTTTGTTTGGGGTACACTTGCAAATAGCGGAATTTTGGGCCACACAATTGAAGAGATTAAGTGAAATTGCATAAGTGGGTAATACTTGAAGTGTATTCATCACTGCTATATAACAGCGTTTCCCAAGGTCTATAAAGGTACCCAAAGTTTCATACTTGTAATTTGAAAGGTTTGCCCTGAGCAGAACGTCACTCTTCAAGGAGAAGTGCCCTCATGATTATATACACCTCCATGCACGGAGCCGAGCTGTTACATATTTCAGGACGTCAGCTTCCCTTTGGTGCTGACTTGCCTTTTTGCTTTCATTCCTACCTAGTCTAATGTATAGCAAAATTGTTCCCAGTTCTATATCTTGCAACACAACCCACTCAGCAAAATGCTCCATCAGGCAGTTAACTGTCTGAATTGTCTGCTCAGATGGTAGGTTGTAGCAAAAGGCAATTTTATACCTGGATCAAGATTTGGCAGAGCACCAGGAAGATTTAAGGTTCACAGACATGACATAGACTACTGGTCGGGAACAATTGTCTTAACCTCTCTGGCAAATGTCATCTCTGAGCCCGGAGTGAAGGTGTGTAGGAGGATTCTCCATTGCACTCTTCTCCCTCACAAGTCTCTATGGGGTGTGTATGAAGATTCCTGTTCACTGAAGGGGAAACCGCTCTGTAGAGAAGTTAAGCCAATGGTTCCATTTGATGGGAGCAGAACAAAGATTTTTTCTATTCCTACATCCCTGTTCCTGCCCGCCTCCCTTTATAAACTCCTGTGATATACCTCCATTGGTCATCTAGAAATGTCTGAGGCAGTCTGGTTTCATACAAGAGAAGGGGAGTTGCCCTATCATCGCAGTCATCTGAAGCTGAGGTCCCAACAGCTGAGTAATTGGAAACCATTATTACTAGGAAACTATACAACAAAAATTATATTGGAGGTTCTACAAGGTTAAACTAGTTGTTAGTCATACTAAGTGAGTAAGCAATACTGATGCAAACTTCATGTGGCAAGTTACCATGGCATCCTAAAATTATCTTTTTTTCCTTGTGGTTTTCTTTAGTGGGACACTTGAAAGCCTTTAGAAACTGGTAGTTGTGTTCCCTTTCTTGCCTAATGACACCACCACCCATCCTGTGATCTGAATCATGAATCTGGGAATCACCAGACTCTCCTGCCTTACTCCATGTTACCTCTCCGGCATCACCCTCATTTGATCCATCACACAGTCCTATTAACCTGAATTCCAAGTATCTCATAAATCTTTCCGACCTGCTCTAGCCACGAGTGTCGCTTTACGGTCGGACTGCGGGGGCTCTGCCTCCTGGTGTCTCTGAGCCCTTCTCCAGCAGCGTTTTGGGGCACTCCTCCTACCCATCGCCATCGGCATTGCAGACTGTCACATCTCAACTGTTCCCATCTAGGTGTTTCTCCCAATGTCCTACAAACAGCCTCTTGTTTAGTTTTCAGGTTCTCTTGTCTAGTAAAGTTTAACATTTTCTTGTTTCATTACCCTATTCGCTTCTTCGTCTCTGTTCATGTCCCTTCTCCATTTTCGAAACTTGGACTACTATTTTTTTATTTTATTTAATTATATCTATATTCATATTGCAACTTTCTCTTTAGAAGTAATTTATTTAATATTTCTCTTCATATTTCAAGTTACTTTTACCAGCAATAAACTGAGTGAAAATAATGAAATAACACTGCCAAACCATTAAATATCATCCAAAAGTGGAGTTTCCCTGGAAATTATCTGCATAAAGTAAGTAAGCTTTGTCTTTAGGATGTTAATGCTGAATCATATTATCACCAGTGTGAATTATTATTCTTCACAAGTAACACCCAAAATGACCAAATGACAGGACTTTAGAAAGAAAAGTAGAAAAAAAAATGTTAGCTGACCTCACTCCTCTTGCTGTTTTTTCTCCACCCAGATCCTGGTATTAAGCTTTTCCCAGAGAATGCCAGGTTCTATGTAATGTTCTTTTATACTTCTTTAATTATTGGTAGAATAAAACTGAAATGTCATTACTATTATTATCACTCAAAATATATATCCTAGTATATGAAAGCGCTAATGCATATACTTTTATACTATTGGGGAAAAGAAATTTTTAGAGCCTCTATTTATATTTTGAAATTCATTAGAAAATTATCAAGAAACAAAGAATATCCTTGGGTTTATTGTGAAATTTTTTTTTTTATTGTTTGTAGTCTCGCCAACCTGCTTTATATGAAAAGCTATGAAAGTTGCATAGCCTTTCCAATTCAAGTCCATTTCTTTAGGAGAGAAAAAATCATAGTAAATTAAATATCAACCACCCACCTGGAAATACTCCAGATTCTTGATGCTCTGACTTTTCATCTATTGCTTGTCAATTTCTTGTTGGGATTGGAGACCAGTTTCTCCTCAAATGTGGGCCTGTGTGTTTCACTCGAGTTCCTGTCTGTCCTCTCAGGTTAAAGATAATCGGTATCACTTTCCATTTTCAGGCACCAACTATATCTGTAGCTGCAGTGACATTTTTACACAAGGAAAGATGTATGCTTCCCATCTGTCATGTAAGGACATAATGTAGCTAAACCATCTACCCTGTCTCTTACTACATCGTGAGTGATGAAAACGCAAAGGGCTGGATTCAGTTTCTCCTTGGAGAATTGGTGGCAAGAGAAACTCAATGTAGGTTGTGCTGCCAAGCAAATGAACATTAGGTGAGCCACTATCAACAGATGGCAGAAGCACCTCTGCAAGGAGATGTGCATCTGGGCTTGCAAGGCCTTCTCCCTCTGTTTGGAAAGTCTGAGCTCATAAATGTGTCACTGTTTTATGCCTGAGCCAGTGGATCAGGGGGACTTTCCCAGGACAGTGGGCAGCATGGTGGAGAGGGGGCTGGCAGGTCTGGACAAGGGTACTGGCCTTGTCCCTGACTGACTAGGGGATCCTGGGAAAATGTCTTCACTTTATTAACATTGGCTTACTCATCTCTAAAGAAATGGAATAGGTCTCACTTGCCATTTCTAACATTCTATTTATTACCATGCCATTTACTTAGGCTGTCCTGAACATGAAGACGACAGACAGTACTGCATTTTTACGGGCTGGAATATGGCTGTCGGGCAGGCTTTCAGCTACACAGAAGGGTCTGCCCTAGCGCATCCATGCTTTCTCTTCCAGACACCCACCTTTGACCAACAGCACACATCTGCCGTGATAAAGTACACATACTGTGGTTGTAGATTAAAGAGAAGCTAACATTCTCATGAGAGACTGCAGCTCAACATGTGCCAGGAAAGCCCCTGAAAGGGGGGAATAATGTCACAGGTACCTTAGTCACTTGTTTGGTAGATTGGATTGTGTCCTCTGTTTTTAAGATCCATGCCCTTGGCCATGTAACCAAACTGTGTCTCCCACCATGGGCAGAGCTTGCTTTCCATTCCATTGACGCTGGGCTTGGCCACTGACCTGCTTTGGCCAATGGAGAGTCACCGGCTGTGCCACATAGGCAGGGGCCTTATATGTTCCAGCATCATGTCACTTGCCTTCTTGCACTCCTGCCATTCCCCCTGAGAAGAACGGGTCTCCAATAGCTGATGGTCCAAGGAGCATGAGAGACTTGTAGAACAGATCTAAACCCACTGACAGCCAGAAGCAGAACTGACCAGAAGATCTAAGAGCAGGCACAATAAATATTTGTTATAAGCTATTGAGATTTTGAGGTTGTTAAATAGCAAAAACTGACCAATGTACTTTCTTTAGGAACTTAAAAATTCCATAAATAGGTATTTATTCTTTTGGGCTTTTTTTTTTTAATGTGCCTATCTGGAATAAGTTAAAAAAAAGAAAAGCTGTTTGTGTTTCCTACTTTAGGGAGAATGGACTCATTGAGGTTTTTTTGGAGAGCATATTGAAGGGAGGACGAAGGAGAGGAAGAAAAGGCATGAAAGTACCGGAGGCAGGGGAGGATGAATATAAGGATGTGGGGCTGGGGATGAGGTGGGGTGGAAAGAGAAGACTTTAGAAGCCAGCTGCAAACTTGACCAACTTTATAGCTTGGTCCAAGGCTCCTTTGGGCCTGAGAAGCTGTGTGCTTGGACTGACGTCTTTTGAATGTGGATTCTTCTCAGAGTTGTGTCCTGAGCCCTCCTCTCCTCTCTATCTGCGCACGCTCCTCTGGGTGGCGTCTCCTCCACCTGCACTTTGTATCCTGTGTCTCCTGGCACTCCTTTCTCTGAAGCAACAAACTTGTGGTGGTCTCTGCTTGGATGGCCACAGACTCTAGAACCCAACAGTCCAAACTGAGCTTGTTGACCTCTTCTCTGCCCATGCACGCTGCTGCTCCCTCTCCTACGGCCCTCATCTCAGGAGATAAGACTCTGTCCACAGTACTGATCAAGTAAAACCTGGGTGCCTGCTTGACTTCTCACTCCCTCACCTCTGACAACATATCAAACCCTCTGCAACACCGACCACTTAGAACTCATCAAGGTGAGGAGATAAAGTCAAACTCCACAGCAGGACAGTCCTCCCTGTGCCTCCAGCTTCGCCTCTTGCTGCTCCTCCCTCAAATTTTCCAATAGAGCCCTGGTGAGCTTCTGTCCATTCTAACCAGGTCCTCTTTGCTTCTGGGTTTTTTCATATGCTCTTGGCTCTGCTTGGCACCTCCCTAACTAACCTCTCTCTAACCTAATTTTCCTAAGAACTCCTATTCCTTCTTTAGTCTGAGTCCAGATCACTGGTTCTCAACTGGGCGTGATGTTGCGCCCCCAGAGGACATTTGGCCATGTCTGGAGACAATTTCAATTGTCACATCCAGGCAGGGGGTCGTACTGGCACCTGGTAGGTAGAGGCCAGGGATGCTGCTCAACATCCTACAGTGCCCTCCACATCAAAGAACCTGCAACAAAGAATTATCCATCCCCAAATGTCAGTAAATGTCAGCTGAGATTGAGAAACCCAGCTCTGGTCTTTGCTTTCTCTGGGAAGCCTTTCCTGACCTTCCCAGGATGGTGGGTAGGAGCCCCTCCTGTGTGCTCTCATGCACCTCTCTCCTTAGACTTGTCATAGGCCTTCTCCTGTTGCATTGATATTTCTCTTCACTTATCTTTCTCCTTTTATAGAATATGAGCTTCTGGAAGTCAGGTACTGTGTCTTGTTTCTCTTTCAAATCCCAGCTCCCGGCACAGTTCTTGGTAATGGTGGGCATGCAATACATATTTGTTAAATGAGTGAACAAACGAATATGCAAAAATAATTCTAAAAGTGAGGGTCTCACACACCACATTTTTTCCAGAAAGCATGTTGTTTGCATGTGGTATAGGCCTGTCTTCAGAAATTCAGCTGTGGCAAAGGAAACCAGCCTGCGTGATGAAAGTTCAGAGCTACAAACAGCCACTTGATTCCATGCCCCTCCTGTACTGCCAGGGAAAAGCACTCTTTCAGAATTCTCCCGTAGATGTGGGCCACAGCAAATTGCCAACTTGTTCGGGGAAATGAGTATTTGAATAGTTATTTTGTTTTCTAGTAGCTTCTCTTTCGAATAGTACCCCCGCCACAGAAATATCCATACCTATACTGTGATGTGTGCTGCAGGATGATTATTATTACTATTATTACTGTTATTATTATATCCATGGCCTGATTTCTTACATTAAATAAAAGTTGAAGCAGTCTGTGTCATGACTTTCTTTTATAGGTGAAAATGCCACATAATGCAAGTTAAGGCAACGTGAGCCAATATATTTCATCGCCCAGCACTATAATCTATTAAGCCTGAGATATTTTCAGGGAATTACCTTAAATCCTTTGGTGGTTTAAAATAGCTTCAGAGGGATTAGTGGCTTAGAGGTAATTGTTATTGCTAATATTTTATTTGAAATGTCCTGTTCAGCAAAGGTAATGTGACATTTTGCTCACTGGAAATGCTGTCTTTCCAGGGAAAGAGATGAGTCAAAAGGTCAGTGCCCAGGAGAGGGAGGGAAGGGAGCCCAATAGACAAAGGACAAGGGCCCAAGCTGAGATAACCAGCATAGATTACTCGAATCAGATGTTGGGGACGTCTGGAGTGTTAATTTTATGTGAATTGTGAAAATAATCTAGACATTTAATCAACTCTAAAGGGAAACCTGAGCTTTATGCTTTATTTTTATTTGTAAGGAGGAAGGAGAATGAAACAGATGGGGGTACCTGTTTGTAGGCTCACCTCTTCCACCGAGACAGTCAATGTTGGGGCTCCTCAGGGGCGTCTCTGTCTCTAGGCCAATGATCTCAAACATAGAGGGCTTCAGAAAGCCCTCAGGGTGCTCATTAAAAAATAAAAATTCTTTGGGCTCTACTCCCACCAACTCTGATTCTGTAGTTCTGAGATGGCCCCCAAATCCGCATTTTAATCAGAGAGCTCCAGAGGATTCTGATACAGGTGTTCCTATGTCTAGAGAAACATTGGATTAACCAGTCTTTCTCAATCATGATGTCGCGTTTCTCAAATTTCTATCTATGGCCCCAATGCATTTACTGAGTTCTAGACCTATATGTTACAATGGCAATCAAAATCTCCACTTGAATGTCCCGAAGATACTTCAGATTCAGCCTGCTTAAACCCAAATGTTGCCCTCTTCTAGTATTTTCTACTTCAGTATATGGCACCAGCGCTCATCCCGTTCTACAGCACAAAAACGTTGGTCACCTCCCTTTCTCTCCCTACATCCACTCATCATTGCCATCACACCAGCCCAGCTCCCATCCTCGCTCATCATCTCTTGTCTGGATCACTGCAAAAGCTCACTGACCAGTCACTCTTCAGTCTGCTCTCCTCAGTGAGCCAGAGGGACCTTTGCAAAATGTAATGGTTTAATGTTGCACCACTCTCTCTAAAAATACTTCAATGACTTCCCATCGCCTTTTGGATTAGGATCAAAGTCCTTTCTTTGACTTGCAAAGCCCTACTTAGTGGTGACCACCCAACCACCACTGCAGTCTTGTCTCACATATCTTTCTCCCTAGCTTTGTGGTCTAGCTACACTGCCATGTCCTCTGTTCCTCAAAAGTGTCACACTCGCCACTTGGCACAGGGTGTTTCTTTGCCCTCAGCCAAGTTTTTCCTTTTGTCATCATCCTTCCCTTTGCCTAGTGACCACATACATCTCCTGCAGATGACACCCTATATTTTGCCTTCATGATCTTCTCCCAATCTAGCTTAGGTTCCCTTATGATAAACCCTTGAACAACTCTATGATTTTTGTAATGATATCTTCAGTTTCATGAATGTTTGGTTAATGTCTACCTTTCCCTAGACTTTAAGGTCCAGAACGGCAGTAGTTAGGTCCTTTTTTGCTCACCCCTGTAACCCTAGTGTCTCTCGCAATGCTAGGTGCTTGGAGGCATTCAATAAATGTTTGTTGAATGAATGTTTGTTGAGTGGCTGAATGTATCTTGTGTGAGACATATCATTGAAAGGATGATTTCATTTGAACTTCTTTAGACAGAGAAATCAGAGTAGGCCTAGTAGAGTTAGATACTGGGCACTTCAGGCAAAGAAGAATGGAGTGGTAAGGCCATTAGCTAGATCATTAAGACAGGTAGGACAGTATAATTATGATATTTAAGCACAAATACTATGTACACAAACTTTGTACCCAGGCATATAATTTTAAGCTTGAGTTGACTTCCCAGAGATAGAGCGATGGGACATTTAAAAAGTAATAGCAATCCTGATTAAGAAATCCTTAGATTTCACCCAGCACTAAGAGTATTTAGAAGAATGAATGCCATTTGATTTATTATATAGAGTCTGATGTTGGGTGTCATCTTGCTGGGTCATTCCCCTGAAAACAATATCAATCCAATTTATGGTGGGGCTCTGAGGCTTGCTGGCTCACTCAGAGAATCCTTTATCTCAATTTTCACGCTGACTCTGAAAAGTAAGATCAGCTCTAGAAGTCTTGAAACTACTGGAATCTTCGAGCTGTCTCATAGTTGAATGCATCTGTTAAATGGGTCAGCATTTTAGGTCAGCCAGATTCTGTGTGTCACTGGGGCCTATTATTTACTAGTTACAACTCTCTCTCTTTTTCTAATTTTTTTTTTATTGTGGTAACATTACTTTATAACATTATATAAATTTCAGGTGTACATTGTAATATATTTTGAATTCTGTGTAGATTACATCCTGTTCACCACCCAAAGACTACTTACAATCCATCACCAAACGCATGTGCCTAATCACCACTTTCACCCTCCTGCTTCCTCCCTTCCCATCTGGTAACCACTAATAAAATCTCTGTTCCTGCGTGTTTGTTTGCCATTGTTTATGTCTTCTACTTATGAGTGAGATCATACAGTATTTGATTTTCTCCCTCTGACTTATTTCATTTAGCATAATACCCTCAAGGTCCATCCACGTTGTCACAAATGGCCAGATTTCATCATTTCTTGTGGCTGAGTAATATTCCATTGTGTATATATACCACATTTTCTTTATCCATTCATCCTTTGATGGGCACCTAGGTTGCTTCCAAGTCTTAGCTATTGTGTATAATGCTGCAGTGAACATGGGTGCATGTATCTTTACGCATTTGTGTTTTCAAGTTCTTTGGATAAATATCCAGCTGTGGAATAGCTGGATCATGTGGTAGATCTATTCTTAATTTTCTTAGGAAAGCCCATACTGCTTTCCATAGTGCCTGCACCAGTTTGCACTGCCACCAGCAGTGTGTGGGAGTTCTTTTCTCTCCACATCGTCTCCAACACTTATTGCTTCCTGTCTTGTTAATTATAGCCATTCTGACGGGAGTGAGGTGATATCTCATTGTAGTTTTGATTTGCATTTCCCTGATAGTTAATGATGTTGAACATCTTTTCATGTGTCTGTTGGCCATCTGTATCTTCTTTGGAGAAATCTCTATTCAGATCTTTTGCCCATTTTTTAACTGTGTTGTTAGTTTTTTTGTTGTTGAGATGTGTGAGTTCTTTGTATATTTTGGATATTAACCCCTTATCTGATATATGGTTTGCAAATATCTTCTCCCAATTGTTAGGATGTCATTTTGTTTTGTTGATGGTTTCCTTTGCTGTGCAGAAGCTTTTTAGTTTGATGGAGTCCCATTTGTTTATTTTTTCTGTTGTTTCCCATGCCTGGTCAGACATGTTATTTGAAAAAACGCTGCTGAGACCAATGTCAAAGAGCATACTGCCTATATTTTCTTCTAGAAGTTTCATGGTTTCAGGTCTGAGATTCAAGTCGTTAATCCACTTTGAGTTGATTTTTGTGCATGGTGTAAGGTAGTGGTCTACATTCATTCTTTCACATGTGCTGTCCAGTTTTCCCAACACCATTTGTTGAAGAGACTCTTCTTTCTCCATTGTATGCTCTTGGCTCCCTTGTCGAAAATTAGCTGTCCATACATGTGTGGGTTTATTTCTGGTCTCTTGATTCTGTTCCGTTGATCTGTGTGTCTGTTTCTGTGCCAGTACCATGCTGTATTGGTTACTATGGCTTTGTAGTATATTTTGGAATCAGGGAGTGTGATACCTCCAGCTTTGTTCTTTTTTCTTAGGAATCCTTTGGCTATTTGGGGTCTTTAGTTGCTCCATATAAATTTTAGGATTCTTTGTTCTGTTTCTGTGAAAAGTGTTGTTGGAACTTTGATAGGGATTGCATTGAATCTATAGATTGCTTTAGGAAGTATGGACATTTTAACTATGTTAATTCTTCCAATCCAAGAGCATGAAATAACATCTTTCCATTTCTTTGTGTCTTTTTCGATTTCTTTCAACAATGTTTTATAGTTTTCAGTGTACAGATCTTTCACCTCTTTGTTTAAGTTTATTCCTAAGTATTTTATTCTTTTTTGTTGCAATTGTAAATGGGATTGTATACTTAATTTCTCTTTCTGCAACTTTGTTGTTAGTGTATAGAAAACACAACTGATTTTTGTATGTTGATTTTGTATCCTGCAACTTGACTGTATTCATTTATTATTTCTAAAAGTCTTTTAGTGGATTCTCTAGGGTTTTCTATGTGTAAAATCATGTCATCTGCAAGCAGTGACAGTTTCAATTCTTCCTTTCCAATTTGGATCCCTTTTATTTCTTTCTCTTGCCTGATTGCTCCACTAGGACTTACAATACTATGTTAAATAAGAGTGGTGAAAGTGGGCATCCTTGTCTGGTTCCTGTTCTTAGAGGGATAAATTTCAGTTTTTCTCCATTGAGAATGATATTAGCAATGGGTTTATCACATAAGGCCTTTACTATGTTGAGGCATTTTCCTTCCATACCCATTTTATTTAGAGTTTTTATCATAAATGGATGCTGTATCTCTTCAAATGCTTTCTCTGTATGTATTGAGATGATCATGTGATTTTTATTCTTCATTTTGTTAATGTGGTGTATCATGTTGATTGATTTGTGGATGTTGAACCATCCCTGCATCCCTGGAATAAACCCCACTTGATCATGGTGTATGATCTTTTTAATGTATTGTTATATTTGATTTGCTAGTATTTTGTTGAGGATTTTTGCATTGATGTTCATCAGAGATATTGGCCTGTAATTTTCTTTTTTGTGTTGTCCTTGTCTGGCTTTGGTATCAAGATAATATTGGCTTCATAGAATGACTTAGCAAACTTCCTCTCCTCTTCAATTTTTTGGAAGAGTTTGAAAGGATAGGTATTAAGTCTTCATTGAACGTTTGGTAGAATTCATTAAGGAAGCCGTCTGGTCCTGGACTTTTATTTTGGGGAGGTTTTTGATTACTGTTTTGATCTCCTTCTGGTGATTGGTCTATTCAAATTTTCTGTTTCTTCTTGATTCAGTTTTGGAAGCTTGTATGATTCTAATAATTTATCCATTTCTTCTAGATTATCCAATTTGTTGGTGTATGGCTTTTCATAGTATTCTCTTATAATCTTTTGTATTTCTGAGGTGTCCATTGTTATTTCTACTCTTTCATTTCTGATTTTATTTATTTGAGCCTCCTCTCTTTTGTTCTTGGTGAGTCCAGCTAAAGGTTTGTCAATTTTGTTTATCTTTTCAAAGAACCAGCTCTTGGTTTCATTGATTTTGTCTGTTGTTTTTTTAGTCCCTATTTCATTTATTTCTGCTCTGATTTTTGTTATTTCTTTCCTTCTGCTGATTTGGGGCTTTGTTTGTTCTTCTTTTTCCAGTTCCTTTAGGTGCACTGTTAGTTTGTCTATTTGGGATTTTTCTTGATTGTTGAGGTAGGCCTGAATTGCTATAAATTTCCCTCTTAGAACCACTTTTGCTGTATCCCACAGATTTTGGCATGCTGTATTTTCATTTTCATTTGTCTCCAGGTATTTTTTTATTTCTCCTTTGATTTCTTCATTTACCCAATCATTGTTCAGTAGCATTTTGTTTAATCTCCGCATATTTGTGGATTTTCTTCCTGTAGTTGGTTTCTAGTTTCATACCTTCATGGTCAGAAAAGATGCTTGGTATTATTTAAATTTTCTTAAATTTATTGAGATTTGTTTTGTGGACTAATATGTGATCAATCCTGGAGAATGTTCCATGAGTATTTGAAAAGAATGTGTATTTTGCAGTTTTTGGATGGAATGTTCTATACATATCTACTAAGTCCATCTGGTGTAATGTGTCATTTAAGGCCAATGTTTCCTTATAGGTCTTCTGTTTGGATGATCTATCCATTGGTGTAAGTGGAGTGTTAAAGTCTCCTACTATTATTGTGTTACTGTATACTTCTCCTTTTATGTCTGTTAATAATCCCTTTATATATTTAGGTGCTCCTATGCTGAGTGCATAGATATTTACAAGTGTTATATCATCTTGTTGCAATGTTCCCTTTATCATTATGTATTGCCCTTCTTTGTCTCTTGTTGCAGTTTTTGTTTTAAAGTCTATTTTGTCTGATGGAAGTATTGCTACCCCAGCTTTCTTTTCTTTGCCATTTGCCCGGAGCATCTTTTTCCATCCCTTCACTTTCAGTTTGTGAGTGTCTTTAGATTTGAAGTGTGTCTCTTGTATGCCGCATATATGTGGGTCTTGTTTTTTGATCCAACTGGCCACCCTATGCCTTTTGATTGGAACATTTAGTCCATTGACGTTTAAAGTAGCTATTGATAAATGTGTATTTATTGCCATTTTGTTACTTTTTTCATGAGTATTTTAGTAGCTCTTCTCTGTTCCTTTCTTCTTCCCTTGCTCTTTTCCCTTGTGGTTTGATGTCTTTCTTTAGCAATATGTTTGATTTCCTTTGTCTTACTTATTTGTGCATTTATTATAAGTTTCTGGTTTGTGGTTACCATCAAGTTCATATGTAATATTCTACATATATGCAATCTATATTGAGTTGATAGTCTCTTTAGCTTGACCTCTTTCTAAAAGCTCTACTCTTTTACTCCCCTCCTCCCACATTTTATGCTTTTGAAATCATATCTAATTCTTATTTTGTATGTGTCTATCCCTTACCCCCTTATCATTGAAATAGATTATTTTAGTACTTTTGTCTTTAAACTTCGTATTATCTTCATGGGTGGTCAATCTGCTACCTTTACGGTATTTTGCCTTAACTAGTGATTTTATTGTCTGTTTTTTTTTTGACAGTTTTCTTATTCCTATTTGTGGTCTTCTCTTTCCCACTTAAATAAGGCCCTTTAGCATTTCTTGTAGAACTGGTTTCTTGGTGGTAAACTCCTTTAATTTTTGCTCATCTGGGAAAGTCTTTATCTCTCCTTCCATTCTAAATGATAACCTTGCCATATAGAGTATTCTGGGTTGTAGGTTTTTTCCTTTCAGCACTTTAAATATATCATGCCATTCTCTTCTAGCCTGTAGAGTTTCAGCTGAGAAGTCAGCTGATAGCCTTATGGGGTTTTCTTTGTACGTCACCTGTTGCTTTTCTCTTGCAGCTTTTAGGATTCTCTCTTTATCTTTAATTTTGGACATTTAATTATAATATGTCTTGGTTTGGTCCTCTTCGGGTTTACCTTGTTTGGTGCTCTCTGTGCTTCCTGTACTTAGATGTCTGTTTCCTTCCTGAGGTTAGGAAAGTTTTCAGCTATTATTTCTTCAAATAGATTCTCTGTCCCTTTGTCTCTCTCTTCTCCTTCTGGGACACCTATAATATAAATTTAGTATGCTTGATATTATCCCAAAGTTCCCTTAGACTCTTCTCATTCTTTTAAATTCTTTTTTCTTTTATCTGTTCAGCTTTGGTGATTTCCTCTAGTCTTTTGTCCAGCTTGCTGATCCATTCTTCAGTATCATCTACTCTGCTATTGAGTCCCTCTAGTGACTTTTTCATTTCCAGTATTGTATTCTTCATTTCTGATTGGTTCTTTTTTATATATTCCAATTCTTTGTTGATGTTCTCACTGTGTTCATCCAGTCTTCTCCCAATATCAGTGAGCATCCTTATGAGTTTTTGTTTGAACTCTTTGTCAGGTAGATTGCTTACTTCTGTTTCATTTAGTTCTTTTTCTGGGGTTTTGTCCTGTTCCCTTTCTTGGAACATATTTCTTTGCCTCCTCATTTTGCTTCTTTCTCTGTGCTTATGTCTATGTATTAGGTGAGCCAACTATGTCTCCTGATCTTGGAGACATGGCCTTATGTAAGAGACGCTTTTTGAGGCCCAGCAGTATGCTTCCCTCTCATCATCAGTCCAAATGTTCCAGCAATGACCCCTGTGTGGGCTACATGTGTCCTTCTGTGGTGGCAGGGTTGCTCTTGCTGCAGGTACCCAAGAAGTCTAGGCTGTACCCCCTGGCTGGCTGTTTGTCAATCAGGTTTGGGGAGCCCCAGCACAATTGGCTGCAAGGTCTAATAGCACACTCTTATTGCAGTTTTTCTATTAAGTGAGTAAGTCCCCAGCATGGCTGGTTGCTAAGCTCAGGGGCTTACAGTTGCTGTAGGCCTCAGGCCTACAAAGCTATTGTCAGGTCTCTCAGGATTGCAGCTCAGTGGGGCTGGCCCCAGGTGTGGGAGCACCAAATTGTTTCAAGATTTGGCAGGGGGGGTGATCTGCTATGTGGCAGTTTGTGAAGCACAGGTCTTCTGCCACTGATAAGCCCCACCCCCCACAGGTCCACACACACCATCAACCCAGTCCTGGCCCTTGCACATGTTGTGACTCATTGGAGCACACCCAGTTGCCCCACTCCACCTGCTCCTCATGCAAGCCCTGCCCCAAGGAGGCAGACACCTTCACCTGCCTGCAGAGGATCTAGGCATGCAGAGTCTATGCAGGCCAACAAGTAGCCTGAGGGCTTGCTGTTGGGTGGGGCCAGTCCCTAGGGCTGGCTGCCTGCCCTGGTTAAGCTAGATTAAATTGGTGCTTGAGTGGGTGTGGCAGACCCCTGGACTAACAGGCCAGGAGAAGAACTCCAATTGCGTCTGCCAGCATCTGTGTCAGCATGCCTGTGCTAGGTCACAATAATGGTTGCCACCAATGTCTCAGCCTCCAGAGATGCACTCACTGAGATGCACCCCTCACTGAGATGCACCCAGAGCCTACCAGTTAAGTCTCTTTTCACCAAAGGAATGTGCACCTTTCTTTCTGGTGATTTTAGCTTGCTTTCTGAGATGGATGAATTTGTGCATGGGCCCTTTAAGAGCTGGACTTTTCCACTTATGTCTATTGCTTCTCTGGGGTAGTTAGCAGTCAGTGAAGGCAGATATTATGACACTTGTCTCAGTTGTGCTGAATCTGAAGTATGCGTATAGTTGTAACACACCCCTGCTCAGGTCCCCACTCCTCCAGGGAAGACTGCATACCTTAGGATGGCTCCTACCTGGCTGGCTGTGAAGCTCTGCTGCTCATGAAGGTGGCTTTTTTCTCTCCAGAGAGGAATTTCTGCCTCTTCCCCCTCAGTGAGGACTGTCACTTGTTACGGGTGTTCTTTTTATCCAGTTTTCAGTTCTCTCTCAGGGGTAATTTTTCGAAGAATAGTTGTAATCTGGTTGTGTTCATGGGAGGAGGTGAGTTCAGAGTCTGCCTATACCACCATCTTAACAAGATCTGACAACTCTTTCTTTATGATGTTTTCCTCAAAGAAGGCCAGAGAGTTTTTCAAATAGAAACCACAAACTCAAGAGATGGAAGAGGAGACAAATACAAAAAGACCTTCACAGTAAAGGCAAAAAGAGGAAGAGGTGACTAAAAAAATAATGTGGAGAGGATGGCACAGGATAGAAACATGTTTGCAAAATTAATAACACATGACACTATTATAGTTATAGAATATCTCCAAAGTTGGAACTACTTTGAATCTCTATTGCTGATATTGCAGAACTCAGTCCCAAAGAGGAAAATAATTCATTCAACATTCTTGCTACATAGGGGAGAAATCTCCCCACTTCCCCAGTGTCTGGAGGAGCTCTTAGTTCCCGGTTCCTGACCCTAACTTCCTGATGGAACTGACTTCAAAACTGCACCAAGGCAGTGAGGACAAAGACTGGTTCGAATATTTTTGGTTGTATGTCTTCCATGTGCCTCACACTGCACTAGACACTTTTATAGAGATCTCAGGTTGTAAACTGGCCAAGCAGAGACTTTTTACTCTGGAGATCGTTCTCTGGGGAATCTTAGCAACCCAGGAGAAAATTCCTAGAGAGACTGACATAGGGGACTACCTCTAAAATGCACAGGCAGATCAGCCTGCACAGGATAAGGCCTCCCACTGACAAGCCCTCCTGCATGTTCTGTACCTCCAAGTAGCTGTGCACTGCTCCACTCTAACTGTAAGAGGACAGACAAGGGGCACCAGATGTTGAGGACTGTCTACAGTGTGAAAGACAGAGACCAAAACCACTGGAGAAAACAACTTATATGAAACACAGGCCATGCAAAGTTCTGAAAACCTGAGAAAACATCTAATCTCTTCAGAGAAATAAAAGAAGATATTTTATCCATGAAATAAGAATAACATGATATAAAAAAGAAAAAAAATCAGAGAACAAAAAAGAGTTCCTGGAAACAAAAAATATGAGAGCAGGAATAGAACTTCAATAGAAAGTTAAATAAAAGATAAGATTCAGTAAGTCTCCCAGAAGTATTAAAAAAATAAAAGAAAGATGGGAGAGAAGTTATAAGAGAATTAGAGGATCATTTCAGGATGCCCAAATGCCAACAATGGGAGTTCTAGAAACAACAAGTAAAATAAAGAGGAAATGATTTTTTTAAATTTCCAAGAATGGAAGGACATAATTTTCCAGATCAAAAGAGCACATCTAGAGCCCAACACAAGACCCACAATAAAGCATATTCTTGCAAAAATTTCAGAATACTGTGAATAAGAGAATAGATAAGAGCTTTTAAAAAAGAAAAACTATTTATTTACTAAAGATCAAGAATGAGATTGGCACCAGAACTCTCAATAGTTACACTAGAATTTAGCAGAAAGTTGAAGAATATCTCCAAAATTCTGAGTAAAATGATTTCAAACCTAAAATTATACACCCAGATGAACACTGATCAAAGATGAAGCTAGCATAAAGACATTTTTGAATGTGCAAGGCCTCAATTTTCTTATTAGCATCAATATTCTAGGAAATCACTCAAGACTGTACAACACTGAAATGAGAGAGTAACCAAAATAGAAGAGATGGGATCCGGGAAATAGAAGGCCAACATAAGAGAGGCAAAGGAAATCTCCACAGGTGCCATAGAGGAAAATTCCAGGAGAAAACTACGCACCAAGTGTAGAGGACAACAGTTGGGGGCTGGAGCTGGTCACAAAGTGCCAAGAGTGATGTTTCCAAGAAGATGAAATTGAGAGACTGCCTGCTGTGTTTGAAAGTTCTGGGAGAGATTTAGACTCCTGGGGAGAGTTTGGGGTTGATTCTGCGGTAAGTATGTTAAAAACTGAGTGCATACACACATAAACACACACGAAGATGACTGTTAATGGCCTTGAGGTTAGAATGTTATGCAAGAAAAGAAATCAAAGCCCAGAAGTTTTATAGTTCTAACCATCAATGTTAAAACTGTTCCAACCAGAATTACGCTGTAGCTCTGTAGTTTTGATGGGAGAGTTGCGAGATGGAGAGGGCATATGGGTAAGTGGGGAAGGGGAGGCGGTGAGAGAGAGTGTGAGGTGAATAAATAATATCTAAAATAGAAAAATCTAGAAGAAATATTGCAAACCTGTTTTTTGGAATGAGGGTATGAGTACTGGAAAAGTGATCACAATGATTGTCTTATAGAACCATGCATGTCTTTAAACTGTATGTGTGTGTGTATCTTTCATGAAAAGTGAGAACTAAGTTAAAGATATAAGGAAAGCACTTTAGAAAGCAAATTGATAAGAAAGTGAAAGCATTTGTTTAATGAGGAAGCAACGATTGTTCTGAGGAGGTCAATGCTGGGTACATGTGTACATGGCTGGATAGCTCTTCCTCTGTGAAGTATCTGCTTAGACATCTCTCTATAGGCTCATTTCTAAATCATCTTTGAGACTCATGGTGTTTTAATAGTTCTTCAGTCTTAATCATGGCAGAGGCACTTCATCACCAGGGAAGATGCCTGGAGCTTTAATGATAAGAAAGTAATGAATATCCTCATTGTTCAGCATCTCCTTCTTCCATCCACCAAGAAAGAGTACTGAAAGCCATCTGTTAAATTCTTTGCAGATTTTTTAAAAAGTAAGAATAAGCCTCCGTATTGTGCTGTAGAGCTACCTTTGGCTAAAATTGTCCTCTTGGTCATTTATCACTTTACTCCTCAAGCCCTGGACTCAGGTGGGAAGCAGAATGAGTCATCTGTAAATCCCATTAATTACAGATATACAAGACACATCTTCTCTTATCCTCCTTTCTCCAAACGGCAAATCATGATTTATTCTCTTTTCTAAGACCCACACAAAGTAATCTTCCCAAGTAATATTAACATTTAGAATAAACATAGTCCCTCAAATGATCACTGGACCCATTACTTACTCATCCCAAGCACCAGATACTAATAACATTTTAAAAAACATCCATGCTTGGCTTCCTGAGTTCCCTCTAGAGCCTCAAGGAGAACACATTGAAAGTATAGAAAACTTACTTGGTTCTTGAGGAGACTTTCTAAGAGCAATTTTTTCAAAGATTGGAGGGTACTTGAGACTTTTACCATGTAGACTTGTGGGTCTATTGAACTACAGTCATTTTCCCTAATTGCCTGGTCCCTTATGCTTTATTTGACCACATTCCTATAGAAGGCATTCCCCAAAGACCCATGTACATGACAGAAAAATGAACAAGCTGGAGTGACCAAGATGTCCCCACAAACTGGACGATAGAGAGGGATATTCTCAGCCTCTCATTCTACCCTCCCCTTTTTCTGGGCTCTCACCCTCCTCATATTCCATGTACTCCAGGCCATTGTGTATCATTTTAAGAAACAAAAACAATGAATAGAGCTGACTGTAGGTAAAATGGTCAAGTGTGGCCTCTGGCCCTTTGATTTCCATTACCTCTATCCCTTAGGGTTCTTTATAGTTCATTGTGGCTCTACTGTGGCTGATGCCGTTACAATCTGGTCTAGAGGAATTGGCAGAACCCAGAGGGGTGGAATCAGGAGACAGGCTTCCAAGACTTGAAGTAGGACTTCAGGTTTTGGCTGCAGATCCAGAGACTGGACCAGGAGCAAAAAGACAGAAGCTTACTAAGTTTTTAAGAGATCCGCATTGCCAAAGAAATGCCAAACCTGGCTAACAACAGGTGGTGACTGCTTTTAGGTCTTCTTCAGGCCCCATAAGTGGAACCAATAAGAAATATGCTGCGAAAATGATACAGTTTCCAAAGTAGATATTCTCTTCTATGCCGGTCTTTGATGTGGTCACAGAAGACAAGGGTCAAGGGAGCTCCTCTCAGCCAGATCCGGCTGTGTCAAGGTTAGGTGACCTCAGTGCTCTCTTCAGAACTACCCAAGCAGGGAGTTCTTGCAGGATTCAATATATGCTATGAGCTAGTGACCACTTGGATTGTTTCCCAATCTTTTCCTCCCAAATGTGTGTTCTTATTGCTGTCATTCTTCTCCTTCTCAACCACTTTATATTGCATGTGTTGAGGATGGACAACTCATCATTCAGCCCAAGGTCTGTGAACCCTTTGGAGTCATGTCTGAACTGACAGAATAGACGACACATCATCTAGAGATAGGGGACCTGGGAACTGAATGTGGCAACTGGATAAGACTTTGGATTGTCTTCCTTTGGGGAAGGAGTGACTGTTCCAGCAAGGCATGCACACTGTGAAAAGTGTTTGTATGGAAAGGCCAATCTTTATGCATGTTACATAAGCAAAGGTGTACCATAGTAGACATTGTGCGAGTTCCCAAACAATTATTCCCTACCTTTACCATTATGAATAGTCTCGTGATTTGGGTGACTCTGCCCCCAGCTTCAGAGAAGAGCTTTGATTAGTCAAAATCAACAAAGACCTTCCCATCTCTCTTGCTACAAAAATTGTTTCAGAAATAGTTGCAGGTAGTCCTAAACCCAATAATTCTTTTTTTTTTTTTTTGATGGTGTGGGTCCAACACTGTCTTCTGGGATGTAAATGGAAGCCAAAAGTTCTAGTTTCAGCAGGAGGCCTTTCATTACCATGAGAGATAGATGAGTTCAGCCATCTCTTTTGCCCATGCTCAGAAATCAAATCTTCCAGTAGAGCATCTCCTTAGCCATGTTAAAAGCACCAGCCCAGTCTCTGGTTGCCTGGGTCAGAGACAGGCAGGCTTTGGCTTCTTTAGGTTCTGAGTAGGAGATTTACCAACCCACCAACATCAGACACGATACCAAAGAACCAATTCTACAAAACTGAGTCCATGTGGTGTCAGGAAGGGGGAATGGATGCTGGAAAACCAATAAATGACACATATCTACAACCACACCCCTTTCCTCTCAGCCCCAGATATCTATATAACCAACAATTAGTAAATCCTTAATATGTGTTAGTTGATAAAGGCTTGAAGAGTTTACCTTAAAACTTTGCAACAAACATTTATTAATCATGAATAGTTCACTCAATCTTCCCAATAACCTAATAAAGTAGAAATTGCAATCCCCTTTTAAGGTAATAAAACTGAGGCTTATATAGACAAAATCATTTTCCCAAGGTCACCCAAGTAGTTAAATGGAGAAGCTGGAGTTCAATTTTGGTTCTGTTTGACTCCAAATTGATGCTGGTGCTATAATACTGGGGAGGTCCCAGATATGAGTGAGGCAAATGTAACTGACCTGATGTGGGTTTTTTGGGGTTTTTTTTGGTGAGGAAGATTGGCCCTGAGCTAACATCTGTTGCCAATCTTCCTCTTCTGGCTCAAGCAAGATTGTTGCTGAGCTAATATCTGTGCCAATATTCCTCTATTTTGTATGTGGGACACTGCCACAGCACGGCTTGATGAATGGTGTATAGGTCCAGACCTGAGATCCCAGCCCACAAACCCCAGGCTACCGAAGTGGAGCACATAAACTTAACCACTACACCCCCAAGCTAGACCCTGACTTAACATTTTTAGGGAAGCAGTTACCACATAAATTAGCCCCCAGTAATTGTAAGGGCCTACATAAGAAATTTAAAAAATTGAGAGTAAACTTGGAAGAACTGGGTCTACTTGCCACAGATAAAGGGGGGACATGTAATAAATGGGGGGAAAATTTAACCAGTTTATTCAAGATTAAAGAGAAGGTAGGTTTTTCTGGCATCTTCCATGTAAAGAATCAGGAGAGTGTGGTCAGAGAACTTTCAAGTTTGCTTCATGGCGTGAACAAAGAGGTGACCGAACTTTCAATATTCTTCATATTGAATTATTCACATTAGACAGTGAGGTGGAGCCCTAATGAATGGGATTAGTGGCCTTCTAAAAGAGGCCCCGGAGAACTCTCTCACTTTTCTGCCATATGAGGATGCAATCAGAGAGCAGCTGTCTGTCCTCTGTGGAAGAGGGCCCTCTGCAGAACCCGACCACACTGGCACTCTGATCTTGGACTTCCAGCCTCCAGAACTATGAGAAATAAATTTCTGCTGTTTATAAGCCACCAGTCTGTTACTGCAGCCCAAAGTAAGACACATGGTATCCCTGATTCAAGTGGATTCATCACTAATCGTGCTGCTAAGATGAGATCTTGTGAACAGGGAGACTTGGGCTTCTCACTTACTCTTCATGGGGCTCCGCTTCCTCAGTGATGAAACAAAGAGGCTGAACCAAATTGTAATCACAGGACCAGGAAGAGAATTTGTCAGTCCAAAATACGCCTCTTTGGCATAAGGATTATTTTTAGCTGATGTTTATTAGGAAACAGCAGACACAGGGAAAGCTCTGAAAACCTAGTAGAAGTCACCCATTTGGAAGCGAAATTTATATTATAAGAGAAATCTCTATGTGTAAGGATGTCTCTCTCTCTGTGCCAGGAAGAGGAGGATAAATCCAAATATCCTGAAGCTTTTACCAATGAGAAAGCAATTACTTAAATCTGCAAAACAACTTTACCCTTGTTTGCTGGGCTTTTCCTAGTAAACCCCCATAACTGACCCCATCTTAACAACAGAACATGACAGCTGTTTTTCAGGGGCAGTGAGCTTGCCAGGAGCATGTACAGAAGAGAAAATTTTGACCTGCCAATCATAACTCATCCTGCCAGTGCTTCCACATACCAGCTGGCCCTCCATAATCCCTTAAACTTCACCCAAACCTTGGACGGGAGAGACAGATTTGAGAGCTTGGCCTCCTGTTTCCTTGCCATTCAACCTTGCAATAAAGCCTTTCTTCTCTCAAAAGTCAGTGTGCGATGCTGTCGGCTTCTGTGCACATTGGGTGGTGAGGCCTTGGTCAGTAACAAAACGATCGGTAAGTTTCCCTGTATCTCTAACATTTTGTGAGTCGGTGAGAACACTTTGAATTTTGTGGTCTTAGCTTTGATGACAGGTCATTTTGCAGACGTCCCTGGCAACATGGGAAAACTCATGAGCCTTCCTCCTGGCCACTGGGCTGCAGAATAACTTTCCCTCTTGCAAGGTCTCTGAAGTAAATATCTTGCCACTGGATCTTATTTTTTTCTGATGTAACTTTCTGTTTCTGATGTCCTTTCTTCCTCCTTGCTTACCTTTTATTTTTATGACTTTTTATCAGCAAAGGAGAATCCAGTAGTTCTCACTGGAGATGGTACTCCCCCCAAGAGGCATTGTGGAAATTTGTGGGCTTCTTGGTCTTCTAGTGTTGTCAAACTGAAACATTCACATGTCAAAACACGTTTGTCATTTTAATTAATTATTTAAATTATGTAGATGGGTAGGTTATGTATCTATGAATTTCACTTTAGGACAGTAGAGAGGGTGTTATAAAATATTTATTATAGGAAGGATCTGGTATGGTTGGGGATCAACATTATAAACACACCCTCAGGCTAACTTGGATTGCAATGGGGAGAAAGAGAGGAAAGATAATGTTTTACATTTGCCTAGTAGTAGTCAGGAACTGTGCTTTGTTCTGGAGGCCATCTCACTTACATGTGTCATCTCATCCCTCTAAGGTCGGCAGCACTATTATTTTCCCTTTCACAGATGAAGCTACTGAGCCTTAAGGTGGTTTATTAAGTTCATTCATTCATCAAATATTTTAGCGCCTATTATGTGTGTCTATGTGTTTGGGATAGAGCTGCAAACAGAAATGATACAATTTCTGCCCTCAAGGAGCCTACATTTTAGTGAAGAGAGAGATAATAAAGCAAAGCTATAAATAAATAAGACGAGTTAGCTTGTGATGGGTGCCATGAAGATACTGGAATGAACCGACTTGAGTCATACGGCTCATGAGTGGTGGGGGTCCATTTGAACATAGGCATTGCTTTTTGCCCGTAGTAATCACTGCATTGCCATTTCTAGCATCGCATTGCCAGGTCATCACCTCTTCTAAGGTAGTCTAGAAAGATGCCAGAATGTACGAACCGAAAACTAAGAAGCAAAAGCTGTTCAAAGCAACAATTACTGGGTATTTTTTTCTTTCTGCATTCCCGTCAGATGAAGGTTTTTTCTCTCTGCCCACGTGACTCTGGCAATTACAACTGTTCCTGGCTCTGTACTATGCAGTATCTTAGTTTGTAATATTACTAACACTTATTAAAATGCATTTCTAAGTAAAAAATGTTAAATGCTTTTCCGATTTCTTAAGTGTGATTTTCAGAAACATCCTCAGTCTTGTTCCTCTATGGCAACATATCTGCCACATCCAACTTTGGATAAATGTATCCACCCTACGAGATGAGAAAAACATGTGCTGAAAACGGATGTAGAGAGACTCTTGAAAATGAAACAGGGGGGCTTTGTGGCAGACGTTTGAAGAAGTGACTACAGTCATGCCGTGGATAAGTGGTGGAGACAGCTTTGTAAAGGCTTCTGTTACAGAAAGAAAAAAAAAAACAACCAACCGTTAAAAAAAGATGGCCTACAAACCTAGACTCTAGACTGTGAGAATGACTGGGGGGAACGTTTTGGAACTCAAAACCTGGGAAAGTTATGTTCTACCCTCAAGAAAAGAATCGCCGTTAGAAAATCTAGTGATTGCTACTATTAGATAAAGGTTAGAGAGAAAGACACACAGGTCTTCTGATGTCTTAAACCTTTGTTCAAGTTATGTATTTCTTCCATAAACATAGTGATTAGCAAATGTTGTTTGGTCATTTTAATCATGATTTCAACTCTCTAGAAAAATATAGAATGAAATAAAAAGGAGAGTCCTACTTTATTGGTCTTGGTTATTGGTGCCAAGGAAGCCATCCTCCTGGTCCTTACTTTTGATGTCATGACTACTTTCTTAGAAGAAAACAGCCTCCAGGGAGAAATAAAAAGCTTTAGGAGGACAAACCTTATAAATTCCAACTTATAACATAATGACAACGATCATATCCCCACCTAGCATCATACAGAGCTCATGTAAACTCTTAAATTGTTTATTGAAAACATGTCGAATACAGAGTCACCTTTCTTATTCATTCTTTAGCTTTTATATCATGTTCTTCAAGATCCCCAGATGTAAATAATATTCTACCCATGTGCTTACTATTTAAAATGGCTACAGCAAATAAAAGGTGATTTTACACATATTTCACAGAAATTTTCCTACTCTTATTCTTGACTATTCCTTTTATCTTTATAGATGCTCAATATTTTGACAAAAGCCAATCTAACATTTCTGTGTGAAGGATATTGCTTTAAAGACACACTTCTCTCTAACATTAATCAGCAACCTTACAATGAACAGCACGGTTAATTTCTTGAGCTGCATAACTTGCATTGATTTCATAAATTTGAGAGTTAACTTTAAATTGTTTCTGTAATAATTTTTTAGTATTCACCACCAAATCTGCCCTGGTCAGCTCATACTCTGGGGAATTCAGTATCTATCTTGTGTGCTCAGTTCCTCTTTTGCAACTGTATTGGCCACCTTGCAAATTTATCTGTAGCATGCCTGGATGGTTATGTCGAGAAAGCAGCTACTCTCTGGGGGCTAATGTCTCTTCTCCTCCAATCCGAATGCAGTTCATGATTCATTAGGTTTGTTGGCTAGATTATTTAACTTAATTCAATATAAATTATTTAATTCCTAACGCCATCCTGGTATTCAATATGAATGAAACAATTATTCCCGGACACAATCATCCAAATAACACTGCACAGTTTTACCAAGCCCCAAGACAGTCGTTAAATTCCAGCTATCTACTGGTTTACATAAGCTACTCATGCTGAGTTTTTGAGGGTTATAACATTACTGAAATTGTTTGGGTTAAATAATTGACTATATGCTATTCTATATTTAATGAAAGAATATCCCAATTACGGAGCAATGTGAGAAATCATAAAATACAGTAGGTAGCAACTTTGTCCTTGTTTCGATAGCCTCCTTTCTTTTGTCATCTATTCTTGTCCACGGGGAAAGGAACAACTCCATTTTTTCCAAATATAAGTCTTCTGCTTAGGAGCATTCCTTTAGGCTAGCCATCTCTTGACATCATTTCCATCTGGTCAATGGCTGGTGGAAGTAACACATATGGCCAGAGTATTTTCTATCTTGTAATTTATATGACATATGTCCTCAAACATAGTGTCCCTTGTCTTAGATTGGGCTCTCTGGAAACAGACTCGGAGGCAGAGAATGATGTGCTTCTTGTAGGAAGTGAGGAAGTCAGGACTGGTAGAGGCTTGGCATAGCACCTGAGGTTGAGCCGGTTCTGTGGGGCACTCCCGACCTGGGGTACTCTTTGTTATCCATGTGTTAACCAGTCATGACAGTGGGCTGCTCCCTGGGAGGGTGCATGACCTTATGCCCAATGGAAATTTCTAGTGAGCTCTCAGCAGCCAATTTTCCCAGCAGCTGGGGAAATGAGTAACTCAGTCCTAAGGAGCAACCTTGGAGCACCACCTATCCTCTACCCCCATTCCAAGGATAACTTGGATGAAGAACATTAACAGAGACTGAGATATGGAGGAACAGCATTATTTCTTTCAAACACAGTCTTGGTTCTTTTCTCTCAATAAAACTCAACTTAAATCTGTAAAAAGTTATTACCCTTCTTTTCCCTTTCCCTTCTCTCCCTCCTTTGTCCTAAACAAGGCCAGAAATGGAACAAGGTAGACCCCAGAGAGTTTCAGCCCTGGAGAATAATGAACAGTGTAGTGCAATTCCTGTGAGGCCTCGCTGGAACTGGAGGAGGTGGAGTTACAAAGGCCTGCTTGGAGACCCGTGAGTACATGGGCACTCAACAAAGGAAAGACGCTGTTAGAGTTTAGGAGGAGAGGTAGATTTGTTTTTTTCCCTCATTACTCCTGACTGAAGCAAGCACAATGCACTTGTGGAGTCACATTGACATTGCTCTAGCTCGCCACACTAATCACCCCCTCCAACCTTAAAGGAGGCGACTCACAGATGTCAGCTGGAGCCAATGAGTGTTTTACCAAGGTCTTCCCTCCCCAACAGCCCCTACCACCTTATACCTGTCCTACTGCTTGCTTTTCCATGATCTTTTCTTTCATTCATTTATTCGTGGTCATTAATTTATTCATTCATTTTTTGACCTCCTACTATGTGCCAGTTCTATTCTGGACAGTCTGGTTTTCAACTGAGTGCTGGAACTTTTAATACTTGTTTTGTTTCCCTCTGGTTCTTGTTCATTGCCTGACTTCTGATGCATAGCTGACCCTGATCTTGGCTCTCTGTAAAGGTGTTAGATTTGATTGGTCCCCTTGTTTCTTGTTATCAGAAACCCTGGATGGCTGCTTGACAATCCTGGCCTAATATCTTCATCTCCACACTAGGCCTGTTAAGTGGTTTCTGAGAACTGCCTTGGCCTTCAAGTCCATTTCCTCTGATCGCAGATTCTCTGCTGGTACCTATAATCCACTGCCACCAAATCCACTGTGAGCAAAATGTAAAAGTACCACTCAGTAAGAATGGCTGTGACAGATGCTGAATGGAAAAACCAGGTCCCGGAGGCTGAGGACAACACTTAGCAACGTGGGAAAGTTGAACAACAAAACTGGCCTCGCAGTTTGTCATGAATAACAAATTGATCATTTGACTTTGTATACATAATTATTTGCCTCTTTTTCATTTCATTTCATTTCTCTCCCAGGGACTGACCCTAATTAAATAATTGTTCTACTTTTACTTTGGAAAACATTTTGATGTTTCTGATTTTAGTCTGGTCCAATAGTTTTAGGTCAGTTTAGTTATGGTTTAAAGTGGTTCACTTAGTTGTTTTTTTATTTTTAAGATCTTTTTTATTTTCTTGCTCAAAATGTTGAATCTTTGTTTTATGACTTGGTTCAATGCAAGTTCCTTATTTCAAAGGGAATAAGGCAACAGATTGAGTGTACTTGTTCTGAAGGTTAATGCCCATTTAGACTTTTCAACGTGTCAATCTGCCCTGATGCCAACAGGAAAGACGACCGTGTAACCACAATCCTCCTAGGTGTGTTGCACACAAGGCCCTTTGACCCCACAACAGCCATCTGATGGAGGCACTGTGATTTCCCATTTACAGATAAGGAAACAGAGGGACAGAAAGTGACTTGCCCTCTATCACCAGGAAATCCAATCCCAGAGTCTGTGCTCTTGTCCCTTAAGTTATACCACCTGGTTAGAAATGCACTCAAAGATAATTGCAAAATCTGATTATGAAGGCCCGTTTTGTTTTGAATGCCTGCCTGCTATTCCCTCATGTTGCAGATACTTTCTTCCATAATCTCTGTTCCGTTTATTTAAGCCACTAGGCCACAGCTGGTGGAAATTCACTTGCTGTGCAGCCTAAACATGGGAACCTGCTTTTCTGTCTTGCTTTTTTTTTGGCTTTCCTGGTATCTTCTATTTTCACTTGAAGATGTATCTGGAGTTCCTTGACTATCTCTGTTAATTTTTCCCCTTGCCATGTTTTGTTTTTCATTTAAATTTTGCAACAGAGTTCTTTGAGTTAGTAAAGATAGAACTTTTATGAAAGACTCAATATTAAAATTGAGTTGCATTGCAAGGTGTTATGGGTAAAATCAGAAGGAAGGGCATTTAAAAACCTATGCTGACCTTCTCTAACTGTGTCTACTTGAGGCTAATGCAATAATCTTGATTTATGATTATATATTCTGACGTATAAAATGCGGTTTTTAAATAGCTTAGTAAAAGGCTATTGCTCCAAATTCCAAATTAGTGGTGAAGGTGATTTCTGTTAGAGAAGACCTTTGTGGAGGATTTTGTCCTCATTGCTTCATAAAGCGAGTTCTTTTTCTCAATACACTACCTGCTGTTGACTTGTCACACAGCTCTAGGGACCTGATGTTGTATTCAAAGAGTAAAAATATCTCTCTGCTCATTGTTTATTTACTACATTTTGGGGTACATATGGCAAAATTATTTTCCTTACGGTTCCTAGTTCAGTTTTTCTCTTGATTATCTCTTAAAAATACGTGCATAGGTTTCCTCAGTATCTCAGTTTAACAATGTGAATCTCCAAGCCTCTTTTATTAAATGACATTCCTAGTATTTTAATGAGGGGTTGACATTTTCACGTTACAATTTTGTTTTATTTTTATATTCATTGAAGTGACTTTCGTGCTGCCTTTGCGTGCTGCTGATTCAGTTTCTAAAGGTGTTCGGAGACACCTTTTCAGATAGAAGAAGCGCATCAGGAAGTCATTCAGGATCCTTGATGTCAGTATTCAGACGAGCATATTTTTTTTTTTAAAGATTTTATTTTTTCCTTTTTCTCCCCAAAGCCCCCCAGTACATAGTTGTATATTCTTCGTTGTGGGTCCTTCTAGTTGTGGCATGTGGGACGCTGCCTCAGCGTGGTCTGATGAGCAGTGCCATGTCCGCGCCCAGGATTCGAACCAACGAAACACTGGGCCGCCTGCAGTGGAGCGCGCGAACTTAACCACTCGGCCACGGGGCCAGCCCCAGACGAGCATATTTTTTAAAAATGACTTGCAAGGTTTTAAGTGTAGACTTTTTGTTCTGAGCCACATCAAATACTAGTTTCTTTGGAAATGGCAAAATCTAAACATGATTTAGACCAGGGCTTGCAAATTCAAACACCTAGAGGGCCCAGTGGGTGACATAAGGAAAAGCAGCAGGCCCAGTGGACTGTGGAGGACAAAAGCAGGCACACCCCACCAAAGAGAGCAGTGGCGAGATTGCCCTTTTTGATGGTTGCTATGAGGAATGTCCAGTGTTATCAGATTTTTCAGTATTCCAAGGAAATCTGGGAATCTGGATGTTTAAGTGAACTATTCTGACATTTATCTTTGGCTATCTCCCGTCTAGATTGTCTAGGACACAATTGGACTATGTTTACAGTGAATGACTGATGCTTCCAAATAGTCAAGAAGGAAAAGTGTGGTTGGAGATTGTCTTTCAAATGGCTCAGAGAAGCAGAACATCATTCCAGGACTCTTCAAATGCCTAGCAAGGGCAGAGCATTGTGTGATATTACTCTGAGGTGGCAAAAGTAACTGAGCTGCACCCTCATTATTTAAAGAACCCATATTCTAGAAGGAGGTCTAAAACACTGAAAACATAGCTGAATGAAATGTAAGGTAAATTCAGACAAATTCCAAAAGGGAGGTTCAAATGAAATTCAAAAGAGGGAGAAGTCATATCTGGTTGGTGAGAGTGGGGACAAGTTCATGGCTATTGAGATGAGCATTGACAATGAATACAGGATTGTGGTAAATGTGGGCAGGAGGGCATTCCAGGAGGAAGGAGCAGAAGAGCAGAGTGTGGAGGTGGAAAAGCAGGAGAGTGGGTGATGCTCAGAAAACAGGAACTCAGAAAACAGGAGAGCGTGGGTGAGGCCAGCAAGGGAGGTTAAGTATATATTATGGAGGACATTGAGCGCTAGACGGAGGAGTTCCTACAATGATTTTGGCAGACAAAGACAAGTCATCAATGCTTTTTGACTTGGAGAGTAGCTGACAGGGACCAGATCATTTAGGGCATTATGACTGTAAGAATTTAGCTTTTACGTTAGTAAGTTGGGAAGTCATTGGAGGGTTGGGGCAAGAGAGTGCAGTGGTGAATTTTGAACCTAATTGAATTTGTTTATTTTTCTTAAGCTGTCTTCCCTATTTCCATCTCTTGACCTTTTTTGTGCTATTTTTTTGGAGCTTTTCTCATCTTTGCCTTCCCATCTACCTATAGATTTTTAATGTCTGCTGTGACATTTTTAACTTCCAAAAACTCTTTCTTATTCTCAGACTTTGTAGTGTACTGTTTTAATTTCATGGATATGCTGTCCTTATTTATTTCCCCAAAGATATTGATTACAGCTTTTGTGAACTTTTCATTTTCCACCTGCCTGGACTTTCTTGTGAAAGTCACAAGACTATTCCAATTGTTTTTGGTTGTATATTTTATGTTAGAGACTTTCCTCAAATATCAGAGGCCTTGCATATTTGTTTACGTTTAAGAATGAGCACCTGAAAAAGTGATCGGAAGCCTTGGTCATGAATATGGGGCTTATAAAGAGGTGGATCCTCCAGGGTGATTTTGGAGCTATTTTGTTGGAGGCACCAAACTGTCAGCTATATACATCTTTTCTCTAGGGCTGTTCAGCTTCCTCAGAGGGGAGAAATCCTCTAATCTCATGCCTAGAGCAAGGGGAGAGGAGGAATTGAGGAAGCTGTGTGTAAGCCCAGAATTCAGATTGCTGATATCCTAGTGGGGAGAGAGAACTGGAGGTCTCATGGGCAGGGTTACTATTTTAATTTAGTTATCCTGATTTCAATAAGACATGTCATTCTGTTGCACCCCTACCTTTCCCAAGATGTATCAGCGAACTCCCAGGAAGGTTTATTTGTGCCCATCTTCTGCTCAGCTATTTGATGTTCTTCAAGTTTCTGAAGCAGATTCAGAAGCACCTTGTGGAGGGAAGAGCTCACAATTGTGATTGTTGTCTGTGCTTCCAGATTCCTTCATGAAGTAGAGGCCTAATGTCACTGCAGAAATGCCCCATCTGCTCTGCTGCTGGGCAGGACCAGGGTCATGTGTCTGTCTTTAGTGTCCAGCATCCTTCATGCAGTCTCCAGTGCTCTAGTGCAGGTCTCTACCAATTTACCTAGGCCTTGAGGGCTCGTTCCTCTTCTCAGGCTCAAGACGAGGTGGTGGGGTGGGTCCCTAATCAAAACCTATCTGGGCCTTGAATATTTCAGCTAAAACCAAATGTTAAACCGAGGACCCAATCTGCAGTCTAGTAAGTCGTATTAGACCAGTAGTATTAATTTCCTGGTTTTGCTCATATACTCCAATTATGTAAGGTGCCATCATTGAGGGAAGCTCAGTGATGGGTACACAAGACCTCTTGATACTGTTTTTGCAATCCCTTGTGAATCTATAATAAGTACAAAATAAAAATTTACTCCTACCTTCCCAAGTAAGGTGATAACCTACCCAAAGAGGACTTGTAAAGGAGGTAGACAAGAACTCTATTGCCCCTTAGCTGACCATGCACACCCAGCCTGTAAAAGAAGTTGGAGAGGACGGGACAGAGGTTAAAATCTAGAAATCAGGGAGAGAATTTCAGTGGAGAGAATGGCAATGTGAGTCCATACCCCTCCTCCTCGCTGGAGAAACTGATCAACCCTAGAGACCATCCAGGTGATTCTTCCCAAATAGAACATCATTTTGTCCAAAGATGAATTCTGTTTTCTCCCCTCGAATCCTGTGTGTAACTTGTCAAATGTCTGTTACCAGCACCAACAAATTAAGATCCAGTCTCCATCAGACTCCCCCTCTCAACGATGTCTTTGTCAGCTCGGGCCGCTATAACAAAATTCTAGTGACTGGGGGGCTTAAACAACAGACATTTGTTTCTCACAGTTCTGGAGGCTGGGAAGTCCAAGATCAAGGTGCCAACAGTTTCGGTTCCTGGTAGGACCCGCTTCCTGTCTCACAGAGGAAGCAAGTTCTCCTTACGTCTTCACATGGCAGAGAGTGGGCAAGCTCTGGTCTCTTCCTCTTCTTGTAAGGACACTAATTTCATCATGGGAGTCGCACCCTCATAGCTGATCTAAACTAGTTATCTCCCAAAGGCCCCCACCTCCAAAGACCACCACACTGGGAGTTAGGACTCCAACATACGAATTTGGGGGAACCCAAACATTCAGTCCATAACAAATAAGCAGATGAAGAATGTAAGAGTTTGTTCTTTTTTCTAAAGTTACTGAAGTAAAACCATTAGAGTAATATTGCTAATAGTTTTAATGTGCCTAAGATTATAGTGAATTTAATTGCATGGTGAGAGCATTGTGACAAAATGGTAATGTGGCCAGAGAAAACAATGTACTTTGTGCTTCCTTCTGTAATAAAACTTACCAAATCCCTAAGTCAGTCGCAACTCTGTGCATCCAGTTTCTAGCACAGAATCCAGCTCATGAGTAGGCACTCAAAAAATGCTGGTAGAAGGAATGAAGAATGGTACTAGATTAGTGTTCCATCAAAAAAAAAAAAAAACGCATATTTCCTGAGCTCTGGACAGCCCTTTCATCAACCCCGACTTTCCTACCACCACACTCACCTTGTGTCTTTGGACTTCAAGAGCAAAAATGAGCAATTATGTGGAGGGGTGAGGAAAGTGGGAGGAAGCTCTCTGCAATGATGTGAACAGAGAGTGGACTTACAACTTACCGGAGGTTAGATTTTAAAGGAGCAATGCAAATAAATAGAGCAAATTACCCTTGAAAATTCTTTAGGAAGTTACCGCATTGGAGTTGTATAAAACACACTGGGTTTTCTCCCAGCGTTGGAACAGCCTACTATTTCTTCTGTTCAGCATCACTTGAAGTTGACTTGAATTGAAGAATTATATTGCATGAAAAAAGATATTTTTAAATGCTAGAATTAATTACCTTGTGGTGATATGCTGTCACAATGAAAGGCACATCAGGAATAAGACTTCCTGAAGAATGGCAAGTTTTTACCTCTGCTCTCAGTCGCACATTAGGACATCTGACCATTGAGTAAAATGGTTCAGGGAAATCTCATGCTCTCTCTCTTTTCCTCTCCTCCCCTTCCTGCCTCCCTTAAAAGTTCTTGTTTGGTCTGGCATATGTGGTTCATGTTTCTCAAGTTAAAATGCACATATGATGAGATTCCTCTATACCCAGAAGTGGGGGGGTGAATTGTACCCGGCAGAAGTATGGGAGCTTTGCTGCTTGCACTGATCAGAGTAAGGACCGCACAGCACTAGGGTGCTCTTGGGGATGTTGTAGGGAAATATGAACCAGCCCGGTGTGGATCAACCCCCTGCCGTGGCCGCTCCAGTCAGAGCGGTATCAGGATGGGGGTGACTAGTGTTCAGTCATGGGAAAAGTAGAATTATGTCTACCTATGTTGATTTCGGGGATTTCAAGGGACCCTGGGCACCACCATGTCCTGAAGTGGGACATGCATTTGGTGTAGGAATTTGGTCTTGGGATAAAGTCTAAAAAGCTGGAATCCTAGCCTCACCTCTTTTTTTTCTCACCAATTTTTATTTATTTACTTATCTCTCTATCTATTCCAGCTTTACTGAGGTATAACTGACAAACGAAAGTTGAATGTACTTAAGGAGTACACCATGATGTTTTCACATACATATACATTGTGAAATGATTACCACAATCAAGCTGATTATCCATCACTTCACTTAGTTACCTCTTTTTCTGTGGTGAGAGCACGTGAGATCTACTCTCTTAGCAACTTTCAAGTATACCATACAGTATTATCAACTATAGTCACCATGCTGTACATTAGATCTCTAGAACTTATTCATGGGCATTAATGAAACTTTGTACCTTTTGACCAATATCTCTCCATATCCTCCACCCTCCAGCCCCTGGCATTCTACTCTCTCCTTATATGAGTCTGACGTTTTTAGATTCCATATATAAGTGATACCATGCAGTATGTGCCTTTCTGTGTCTGGCTTATATCACTTAGCATAATGCACTCCAGGTTCATGTATGTTGTCGCAAATGGCAGGATTTCCTTCTTTTTTCAAGGCTGAGTAATATTCCACTGTACCTATATATACTACATTTTCTTTGTCCATTCAGTCATCCATTGATGAATACTTCGATTGTTTCCATATCTTACTAGCCTCGCCTCTTTGTAACTATGAGATCTTTGGCAAAGTACTTTACCAATTATTATGTGATAATAATACGTGATAGGGATGTTGTGAACATTAAATGAGAAAATGTATGTAAGGCATTTAGAGCAGGGCCTGGGATGTGCTAAGCAACCAAAACATGGTAGTTCTCTAGCTGCCTCCTAACCATGTGAGTAGCCCCATCATGAGGTAGGGGTGAGGGTGGGGGTGGGAATATGATAAACAAGAAACAACAAACAGATAGAAACCCACCATAGCTAAGACCACTTAGGTACCACACAATCAGACATAATTAATGGACTGGTAAAGAGGAGGTAATCCGTGTAGGAGCACTGGACTGTGGATCAAGAGACCTGACTTCCAGGTGAAACTTGACTAAGTCCTCTCTCCTCTCTGTTCCCTTTGCAGTAAAATGAAGAACTTGGACCATCTCTAAGATTCCTTACATTTCTAAGATAAGAACACTCTAGGTCATGTCTCTCCTCAGAAACTTCCAGTGACACTGTCACGCCTTCCAAATTAAACCCATTTCTTTGACTGGCCTTAAAGGCTCACCACAAAATAGCTGCAGACTCCTTTTGCAGTATTTTCTTCTTCTCTCACCTTAGAAAACCCAACACTACAGCAAGTTGTCTCTTCCTTGTCCGTTTCCAGCATGTCCACCTCTTTTCCTTTGTTGTTGCTGTTTTCTTGGTCTGCAATCCCTGCCCCCCTTCATCTGTGAATATTCTTCTCATCCTTCGCTGCATGCTATGTGATACCATTTCCATGAGGCTTGTCTGTATTTCCTCAAGGTCTTTGTGCTGTCTTGTTCTGTGGGGCCCCAATCACTGTCCTTTAGGTACCAGCTGGCAATGGGGGAACAACAGGGCAGAGGGGGACAGGAGGCTCCCTGTCACCTTGCAACCACATATCTGACCATTCTTGACAGTTCTACCATTACAGGGGCCCATAAGTTGTCATATCTGCAGAGAAATGTGTGGACTTGGCTGGTAATGGAGGGAGAGACCCTTTAAACGATGCTTTTGCAGAGCTCTGAAAGGAAAGTGCTGCTATTCAGTCAGGTTCTGGAAACAGTGAGGCATAGATGACATTTCTTTTAAGCAATATGCAAAGTTTCCCCCAGAGGAAAGAGATTAGAAGACAACATTAATTATTCTCAAGACTGTGAGTCCTGATTTTCACTAATTGCTTAAATTTGCCACCTGCTTGTTCTGACTGGTGACATTCCACTGGTAGGAATCCAGACCTGCAGAGAGAAAAATCTTTCCTTCTGAAAGGGCCTACTGGAGCTCTCCAACATGTCTAATGTGCAAGAAGGCAGAACAAGAACTCAACAGCTCCAGTGAGGAATTCTGGGTCTAGGATCCTTGACCACCATTTCTCACTCCTGGAAGAATTCAGTAAATTCATCCTGCCATATAGTATAGTTGGTTAATAGCATATACTCTGGAGCCACGCTTTCTGGCTTCAAATCCCGGCCTCCATTCCATCTGGCTACCTTGACCTTGGGCAAGTCATTTAACATCTCAGTGCCCAGGGCCTTAGCTAAATATGAAGACTGTTGGATTAAAGGCCCACCTCAGCTCCTTCTCCCTTCTCCAGAGCTTCTTGGGGATGTTATCAGCACAACTTGGCATGGCCCAACCTAGACCAGCCCTAGAAATACTTGTTTCAGAGACTTCCAAAAGCTCTTCTATCTTTTCCTCAAGGTTTTCAACCTTCTTCTCAGCAGGACCGTTTCCTAGATTACCTCCAGGACTCTTCCCATCCTGTGCTTGTGGCCTCATAGTTTCTTCGGTTGAGGATGGGTAAAATGAGTCAGACTCATGAGTTATTGGTGAAGCACGAGGAAGCTACAGTATGCCACCCCTGTTAGTATGTATTATATTAATTTTTTTTCATTTATTCAGCTAGTATTTGTTAAGCATCTATATGAATAAAATGAGGTAGTCAGATTAACAAATGTCTGCTGGAATCTGAGGCAGTGCAAATGAAACCTCTCCAAAACGTACATAATACATAACTCCCTCAGCTTATCTTTATTAAGCATAAGACAAATCTGGTTTTTGCCCTTATCCAGCTTATGGCCCATTGGAGCCTCAATTACAGTATAATGTGATGAGTGCTAAACTGGGGGAATCAAGGGGAGAATTTAGCAAGGGCAGCTGAATCCAGAATTAGGGCTCTTGGAAGAAATGATCTCCAAAGATATCTGAAGACCTGAAAAATGAGTAGGAGCTTACCATCCAAAGAGCAGGGAGTGAGGGAGAGTGGGAAACACTTCAGACAGAAGGACAGACCCATGAGGTCTGGACGGAAGGAAGAGCACAGCCCTGCTTGGAGACCTGAAGTAATGCCTTTCAGGTAGAAGAGTAGGTAGGCCTGTGGAGGAGTTTGAACTTGAACTTGAGGACAAAAGTTGGCAGTTGAGGTTATGAGTGAGCGTTACAAGATGATATTTGGGTCTTAGAGAGATTGCCCTGGTCATAGCAGGAGAACAGGTAATGGAGAACCAAAGTGAAGGCAGCTATTCAGCCCTGCACTCATCCAGGCCATGCCAGGGTGAGTGAAAAGGGAGAGCCAGGATCCCTGCTGGCGGACCTGAGCCAGGATCCCTGGTGGCAGACCTGAGCCAGGATCCCTGCCAGCGGACTTTGGTTCTAACTGAAGTGTTATAAGCAACCGATTGTGACTTTGCACAGGAATCTTGCTCTCTCTGGCCTTCAGGTTCCTCTTCCGTAAAACAATGATTTCTAAGTATATTTCGGTGTCATTTTTAAGCCCTAGTATTAATATGAGAAGCTTCTTCTTTTTTGGGTATTTTTGAATTTTCTTTTATTCTCTCTGTATCCCTCCTACCTCTTGGTGTATTTGGTTTTTTTCTTTTGGTCTTTTAAATTTTCTTTTATCCTCTCTCTCTTTCCCCCCTCCCTCTCTCTGTGTTAGCTTGATCGGGCTGTCAGACCAAATAGCACCGTCTTGTGGCTTAAACAACAGACATTTGTTTTCTCGCAGTTGTGAAGGCTAGAAGTCCAAGATCAAGGTGACAGGAGGTTTGCTTTCTTCTGAGGCCTCTCCTTGGCTTGCAGATGGCCACCTTCTTGCTGTGTCCTCACGTCGTCTTTCCTCTGTGTGTGCACATCTCTGGTGTCTGTGAGTCCAAATTTCCTCTTCTTATAAAGACAACAGTCAAATTGGAGTAAGACCCATCTAAGGGCCTCATTTTAACTTAGTCACCTCTTTAAAGGCCCTAATCACCTCTTTAAAGGCCCTATCTCCAAATGCAGTCACATTCTGAGGTGCTAGAAGTTAGAGCTTCAACATGGGAATTTTGGGGGAGCTCACAATTCAGCCCATAAATCTTTCTCCTTTTAAATCTGCTTTGATATTTGACATGTTAAAACTATAAACACCTGGGCTTGTCTGGAGGCACCACCTGCCCTAAGTTCTGATTCTCTTCTCAGCGTCCTTTCCCCCTGTGCTTGATCCTCATATCATTGATAGATGGTGATTATATAGGCCCTCCCTCTGCGGGAGAAGCCGCAGCTAGCCCATCTCCTTTCATATACTAGCCAAGATTTTTTCCTATGGTAAAAGGACTTCTGAATTCTATCCTCTTCAGTATTAAGCCTGTCCTTTCCTTTGTTTGGTTCTAGTCTTTATGCCCCAGTGAGATTCTTACTTTTCGGTTAGGCCTTGTTTTCTTCTTTCACATTCCTTTGACCACCCAGAATAGCTTCCAAATGAATCTGTATCCTGTCCTTCCCACGCTCTTTCAAAATCACTGCTAAACCCCACCAGGATCTGCAAAAGCTTATTGCATTCATATTCTCCCAGTGTTTCCTGTCATCAGCCAAACTGGACTTGCTCACACATTTCAATCGCAGTCTCTTTAAAGCCAGGATTTCATTTCCTTTTCTTGCTTTTGTCCACTGTATTTTAGCAGCTCCAAAGGGCCATGCATCCCTGGCACCCTATGAATAAATGAAATCGCATGCTGTAATAATGACAATAGGGCACACACTCCTTTACCTGCCTTCGGAGCAAACTGCTCTTTTGACTATTTTGCAAAATTATAACGACTCACCAGAGGTTTCTTCCCACCTACCTGATTCTGAGCCCGGTGAATTATAAATATATTTTATTTAACAAATTCACTTTTATTACTACAGTCAGCTCCTATCACAATAGTTGAAGTTCCGTTTGCAGGTTCATAACTTGGCCATAAAATTTTGCTTCAGGCAGATACTTTGGTCTAACGACTCTTGGTACAAAATGTCATTATTAGTATCTTTTTCTTTTAACACCACAGAAAGTAAAAAAGAATTGCTTTGACTTAAAAAAAAATTTTCAAACTCTATTATTTTGTATTAAAGGAATTCTTCTCCCCTACCCCAACAAAAAAGAAACGCCAAACCTCAGCCACCAAGGTTTATAAGAGCAAAATAGCATTAAACTTAGTGTTTCTCAATGGGGGTGCTATTGGCATTTTGGGTGGGCAGTTTTCCGGTGCAGGCCTGCCCCATGCAAAGCCGGGCAAACATTTGACATTCCTGGTGCCCATCCAACCAGCTACCCCTCTCCGCCCGCATACTGGAGGGACTGGGTTGGTCAACAAAGACACCACGCTTTATGCCTTCTGTTTCACTCACATCCTGCAGGAGGACTGTGACTTCCTGGCTTGGTACAACTTTAATTTACCCAGAATGCAGTGCAGGAAAAGGCAACATGTAAGTTGACCCAGTTACTCGGTCAGCTATTGGTAATATGAAACTGGAGAGGTCTAGTCTTAGGAATCTTCAATATTGCCTTTTCCCCCCGCTTTTTCCTTTTCTGTTCTCTTCTCCTACAAATCAAGAACAGATCTGGAACTCCGGCTGCCTGAGTCACTCTTCGTAGCCCTCCCTCTGAGACTGCTTTCTCTCCATGCATCCATCAAAACATGTCTGGCTCTTCACCTATGCTCTTAGGGCCCCGTTTTCTGTCCAACATGGCAGATACTGCACCAACCAAATGTTAATAACTCAATTTGTCATAGGTCTTAGCAGGGGCGATACTCTAAAGATGTAACAATCGACTTGGCACGGGCACTGACGGATCAGAATGGACACAGGAGGAGGCTCCACAGCCTGATGACTCTTTCTGGCCGGGTGTGGCTCCTCTGGTGGCTGGCTCCTTGGGGTGGTCAGGACGAATCTTGTAGGAGGAATGGGGTGGCTGAGGTGGTGAAGGGAAGGCACTGGAGGGGTCACAGGGTAGTGGCTGTTTATGCTTCAGTGTATTAACAACCGATACTGCCCTAAGGTGCATACTTGCTGAATATCGTCTCTAACTCTTGAGGGTTTTGCATTTTGACAGAGATTCCTGGGTTCTCAATACCATGTTCTAAAACAAAGAAAGGAATTTTAGGAATCATGACACCATTGTGAGGAGTGACTTTTGACCTGTAAAATTTTAAAAATTTGTGTATAATCAAGATTACCATTTTTGTTGATTTCATTCCCTTTTTTGGTATCAAATCTTTATCTTAAAGTAAATACTCAGCTACATTTTCTTTTTAATGGTATCATAGTGAAATTTATTTTGGTGTATGATGTGATGTAAGGATAAAATTTGAATTTTTTTTTTATAATAACGAATTCTCACACCACCGTTTGTTGAAAAATCTACTTACACTGGCCTTGGTTTTAGGGCTGTCTAAACAATTCCATTCTTCTGTCTGCTGTTTCTAGCATCAATTCCATACAGTTTAGATTGTTGTGACTTCATTAACAGATTTGCTATAGGATGAGGCTGAATTCTCACTTTCCAATTATCTCAGCTATTTTTCTGAATGAATTTTTTGGTGGTTTTATCAGATCTTCTGTCCCATAAATTTCACTAATATAGCTAATTTTGTGTGTCAACTTGTTTGAGCTAAACAATGCCCAGATAGCTGGTAAAACATTATTTCTGAGTGTGTTGGTGAGGGTGTTTCCAGAAGAGATTAGCGTTTGAACTGGGAAACTGAGTAAAGAAGATTGATCTCATCAATGGGCATCATCCAAACTATTGAGGGCCTGAATAGAACAAAGAGGCAAAGGAAGGGTGAATTTGCTGTTTTTGCTTGAGCTGGGACAGCTGTTTTCTCCTGCCCTTGGCCTTCAGCGCTCCTGGTCCTTGGTCCTTGAGACTCAGTCTGGGACGTAACACCATCAGCTCCCCTGGTTCTCAGGTCTTCAAATTCAGTCAGAATTATACCACCAGCTTTCCTCAGTCTCCAGCTTACAGACGGTACATCTCAGAACTTCTTGGCTTCCATGACCATATGAGTCAATTCCTATAATTAATCTCCTCTTACAGTATATCTCTATTTTTATCCTGTTGGTTCTGTTTCTCTGGAGAACCCTGAATAATATACCCACCAATCTCGTTGCAATTCTTATTAGAATTGCATTAAATGTATATATTTGTTTTGGAAAAACATTCCTGTATGTTTCTCCTCTGCTCTCTGCTCTCAGTACTTCTATACTCTGGTCACCAAATGTGTGGGGTTTTTCCCCACACCAAGCAATTCTGCAACACCAGCTGGATGTTCTACAATTTAACTCAGCTCTACCACTATGTATCTGGAGATGGTGTCAGATCCCACAGATTAAAGGCTCAGTCCACAAGGCTGCCCCTCTCCCACTTCAGATGCCAATCACAAGTCCAGGTTGTCACCTTTGCTTCTGACTGACTGGCTATAAATCAGAAGTTCCCATAACTCTCTTCTCAGATTTGCTTAATTTGCTAGAGTGGCTCACAGAACTCAGGAAAACAGTTTATTTACTAGATCACCAGTGTATTATAAAAGGATACAACTCAGGAACTGCCAGATAGAAGAGAGACATATAGGGCAAGGTATGTGTGAAAGGGGAACTTTCATACCATCTTTGGATGTGCCACCCTCCCAGCACCTCCATGTGCTCACCAACCTGGAAGCTCTTCGAACCCCATCCTTTTGGGTTTTTATGGAGGCTTCATTACATAAGCATGCTTGATTAAATCATTGGCCACTAGTAATTAACTCAACGTCCAGCCTCTCCCCTCCCTGGAGGTTGGGGTGTGAGGCTGAAAGTTCCAACCCTCTAACCCTGGCAACCAGTCTCCATCCTTAGGGGCTTTCCAAAACTCACCTCATTACCATAAACTCAGGTGTGGTTGAAAGGGGTTTGTTATGATTAACAAAAGACACCTTTATTGCTCTTATCACCTAGGAAATTCCAAGGATTTTAGGAGCTCTGTGCCCAGAACTGGATGAAGACCAAATACTTATTTCTTATTATGAATCACAATATTAAAGACAAAAGTATTGGCATTTTTATTCCATTCAGTTTTCCACTTAGAAATGTTATATATTTATTCTTAAAGATTGGCACCTGAGCTAACATCTATTGCCAATTTTTTTTGTTCTTCTCCCCAAAGCACCTCGCCACCACTGTACATAGCTGTATATTCTAGTTGTAGGTCCTTCTTGTTCTGCTATGTGGGACACAGCCTCAGCATGGCTTGATGAGTGGTGCTAGGTCCGTGCCCAGGATCCGAACTAGCAAAACCCTTGGCTGCCAAAGAGAAGCACGTAAACTTAACCCCTTGGCCATGGGGCCAACCTCCTATATGTTTATTCTTATATAAAACCTTTCTTTATATTTCTCAGTAAACTTTTACAAATTTCTTGATTGGCTCCTATGTATTTCTTTTTAGGTTCCTCATAAGTATTTTGGGGGGGTTGGAGTCACTTTTGTTAATGATATAATTTTCCCCTTGGCACCAACTAACTGGTTATGGCTGAGGCCACTGTTGGAATCCTTCAAACCTCATCCCTTGCTCCACTGTGCACTTGCAGGTGCTGCTGGGTGATGTCTCCAGGACACGATCTGGACCACTTTCCCTCAAATACCCATTCTAACCAGAGTGCTCAAAGCCTGAAACTGACTATGGTGCTTACAAATGCATTTTGGTATTATTTTGAACTTGCTTTTGGTGGACAAATCTTTAGAAGAAATAAAAATAATTGCCTATTTTGACTAAATATGACTTTTTCTTAAATACTCACAATGGGACCTATCTACTGGAAAGAAAGGAGCCCTTATCTCTTAGGAAATGTTCTTGTTACACGTACAAAAGGACTCAGAAGGCATGTTCAATAACAGTTTCTTTTAAATGCCAGTTATTTAGTAAAAGGGAGAGTAGATGTAAAGGATTAAAAGATTTGTTTTCTTTTGAAATCTATGGCTTCTTTAAAGTTCAGGGATAACCGTGCGATTGCTTGTGCCTTACCTGCATTCTTCTAAATAACCAAGAAAGCTGTTCTGGAAGAAACTCAATTTCCTTCAGAAGGAGTGTAAGTGAAGACAGGCTCACTCAAACTCAGAGATGGATGGCCTTGACAAGCTCTCCAACAGGGAACAAAGCCAGATGGGGATTGAAATAGCTTAGGGGACACCAATTGGTGCCCAGTTAATTGTGTTAGCTGTGCTCAAGATACAAGGAGGAAAGAAATTATAGCTAAGGCAGAGGTGCCCTTAAAAGACTCAGCATCCTACATCATTGTAATGATGTCATTGCATGAATAATCCCAGAACTCAAATAAAAGGATTTAATATCTGATATTCTCTTTTTAGCTGACTGAGGGAGAATGGAGATGAGGTCCATTACTTTTTTTTGCCAATTAAAACTGTATTTCTATGCTTTGGTTTAAAAAAATTATCGACCTAGAAGAATATCGAGTTATTGGTAAAAACTTCAAAGGTTAAACACACCAATGGCTGCAAGATTTTACAGTACATGTTTCTTTCAGTCACCCTGAGCTAGGACGTGGTTATGATGCCTGGGATGCTGGGATGCTGATTGACAGGTGACAGTGCGTGTTGCTTTGGTGTGTTAGATGAAGTCACTCTAATCACTTCTGAGCTTAACTTGAGTATATAGTTAGGGCAGCATAACTGGCTGGGGACAAAGAATTGTAAACTTTGAGACCTCTGTCCTTTCATCTGTTCCCTTTCTGCCCCTGACAAGACTGCAGCCTTCCATACAAAGCAGCCACATTTACTTTTTGGCTAAGGTAATTGTCCCTGACCAATGGCAATGGCATCTTCAGGGAGCTTGTTAGAAGTACAGGTTATCATCCCTGCCTTGGATCTACTGAATCTGACATTCTGGGTAGGGGACAAGCCGTGATGGCTTCAAGTTTGAGAATCCCTGGCTCAGGGAATTGTGTCAGTCCCCACCTTTCACCTGGTTCTTTGACTCTCAGTTCATTCTGATCTCTGTTGCTTTTCCTTGGTGACCTTTACCTGTAGCTTTCCTTGGTGTCTACCCCTTTGGACAAATACCACCTTAAATGGTCAACTTTCCCTTCTCTACAGACTTCCTTGTAGGACCGTAGGGCTGATCTTTTCAGATCGACATGTGAAAACACATTGGAACATCTCTCCCTGATGCTTAACCCAGGTGCCAGCCTGACCCTTAGAACGCAGGTCCTCCCTCATTTTAGCAAGACCACCATCCACATCTCCAAGACTGAAAAAGTCAGCACCAGCAGCTATAAAAGCAGGTTGATCCATGATAGAGAAGAGGTAGCATGGGATCAAACAGACCAGATTCAAATCCTGGCTTTACCGTTCCCTAAGTACGTAAACTTGTGAACCAACCAATGGACAATATTTACCTCTGAGTATTATTGTGAGGAGTAAATGAAACAACCTATCAAAGCCAGGACATACTTTTATAGTGTAAAAAGGATCAAGGTGAGTTGAGATATTGGTTCCTCAGCCCTCAGAGTTCCTGTCTATAGGGGCTGGAGCACTAAGCTAGTTACCTCCAGCCCAGGCAGCCTCATCCATTTATACTAATATGCTATAAAAATGTTATCAATTTCTATGTAGGCCATGATGTGAAAATGATGAGAATCATAATTCCACGTAAGCACCTGTCCAGCTTGTGGCACCCAATAGAGCCTTAATAAATGGCAGTAATTGTTGTATCTCTGACTATAGATAAGGGCCACTGTGAGGAATAATGACGAGTAATGCAATGGCTGCTCTGAAGACCTTAGTGGTCTCCAAGGAAAACCCAGAAGCCAGCTTTATCTCTGCTAGAGGGAAGAAGGAACCCGGAGGGGCTCCTGAACTCAGCTGTTCCACAAACTTGGGGTCAGTGTCAAAGGCTATGTTCATTACCATGCTATTGCCACCCACAACAGTGGTTACCTTCCCCTTGGCTTGGTGGATCTGTGGAAAGCAAGAGTTTCCAGAACAAACCAGTCCTTTCCTCCTTGCCTCTGCTGTGTGGTGGACTAATGAGCATCCTGACCTATCCAAGTTTTCCTAGTATTGCTCGTAGATGCTTAACCTCTTATAGTCTGGACTAGCTCTGACCAGTTGAAACATATATAATCCTTGTAAGTTTTATAACTTTTTATTCCTTAGCCATCAATTTATTGGGATTTCTGGAGTGAGTAAAGACAAGGCATAAGATCATTAGGAAGACGAATATTTGTTTTGGAGAATTGATTTTCTTTAGCAGAAAGTATACAAATCTGCTCTCAAGTAAGGTGATGACTGGGAGAGCACATAATTTATGATGTTTATTTTTCACTTATATTCACAATTCAAATAAGTGGAATCTTTGATTTGATGCCAAGGAGGAAAAACACTAGAACTCCTTTGGACTGGCATGGAGCATAGGAGGTGGGAAATAAATGATACTAGGAATTGGGTAGCTTGGGTTCATTTTATAGGTGGAAAAACTGAGGCTCAGAGTCTTAAGTCACTAGGTTAAGGTCACGCAGCTAATAAAGAGCAAAGCTGTATCTTAAACCTGGTGCTGTCTAACCTGATTCAACCTAACTCTAATGCCTGTCTTCAACTCTCTTCCGTGCTGTCTACCTAGACTGAAATAGAAAGTGGTGGAGGCAGGGAAGCCACACTAAGGAGACACCTTGAGAGCAGGCATTCAAGTTGGAGGGAATGACTTAGTTAAAGACTTAGGTAACATGCAGGCAAAGTATGTGGGGAATAGAATGTAGCTGCATCCCTGGGGTGAAATGTCTGGACCAGGACGTGTAGGAAATACAGGTAATTTAGAAGGGATGCATGTCGCAGGTAAGCTAGTGAGGCTCGTAATAAAGGGTTTTATTAAATAATAAAGGAATTTTAAAATAGTATGGTAATTACTTAAATATATTATGTTTTGGGCTATAGCTTCAATCACTTTTTAAATTCTTGTATGTTGAATATGAAATAAATGGAAGATATAAATACTGGCTTTAGTTCACTTTCCTGCTTTATCTCATGTATATAATGGTATAAAGTAGATATCGAAGAGCACTTACCCAGGCAAGGAAATGGAGGCAGATGAGGAGGAAATAACTTTGGGGAGGCCGTCACCAACCTCTCTCAGTTTATCTGAGATAGATAAGTGGGTGTTAAAAATATACACAACTATGTCACTGGATAACAATAACTAATACATATGGAATGTCCAGAGAATATTCTGTAGCTGTGTCCCCATTATGATCCGAGCTGAAATGAGAGCTGAAGTAAGTGACTTGGGAGCAGCAGGGCAGGGCCCGGCTGGTAGACTGGAATGATGAACTAACGGGCCGCTCGAGACAGGTAATGGTTTGCTCCGGGGCACCTGGATCTGTCATGACACAAATATTACACCCTGTGGTTTACCTCATCACAGTTACTCTTGGTTTGAGATTCATAGAGCAGGGTCAAGATGCCATCTGAGACCTTCCAAAGGCAGTGAATACAGAATCAGAGCGAAACCTTTTCTACCACCAGTTTGCCAAAATGAGCATCAACTCTCCTGAAGGGTGATTTTTCTGCAAAGCAAGAGACACAGCCTCAGATGGAATTTCCCAGTGTTGTTTTCACGCTTCTAATTTAAGTTGCAACACTTTTCCACTCATCTACCCTGCATGTTCCAGCAGAGGGAAGCACCATAGCTATCTGGGGACAGTGGTGTTAAAATGCCATTTAGAAAGGGAGCATTGGCTGCAGGAGTGAAACAAACAAGAAGTCACAGAAAGCAAGCAACTGAAAAATCGAGAAGTTGAGCAGGAACATGGTGGAGAAGGCAGCCCCAGACTTAGGCTCTTTCTGAGGTCTGCAGTATCGCTCGTGAAATTCTCACTGATGTTCCTCTGATTGGGCTCCTCTGATGGAGAATTATTATGGCTCCAAGGTGAAAATGTTGTGAAATGAGCGTCTTACAGACACTCGCATAGTAGGTGCTATTGATGCTCTGATCATATTGTCTTGGCGTTCTCTGTTCCCTTACGTGGCGATGGCTTTCTGCTGCCAGCTCCTGCAGCTCTGCCTCAGAGTGTTGTCCAGTTGGGAGCATGCTCAGCTCATCTGGTGCAGGCCAGAAGTTAGTCCCCCTGGAAGCAGTCCTCACCAATGACAGAAGAAAGTTGGTGGATAAATACTCGAATCTCCTTACCCTCAGATGGGACAACCCTGAGGTGGGTTCTCTACAGTCTCCCCGAGGTCCTGGTGGGGCTAAGCCCCTGCTGCTCACAATGATAATCTGCTCACAGACAACACCTGCCTTGACTTTGTTCCCGTCTCCATCTCACTTCCTCCCCTATAGTGCCTCCTGGATCACCTCCCAAATAAGTCGCTTGCATTCAAATCCTTGTCTCAGAGTGTGATTCTGGGAGAATCTAACCTGAAACTCTATGTTAATTGACAGACAGGAAATATTACAGGATAAAACTCTAACTTGTTAACTCATAGCATTCTAGAGTTGGAAGTTTGAAAGTTGTCTAGCTTAGAAAGAAAAGTGATTCATCAGGTCCCTGACTTTGGCCAAGATGAGCATCATTGTTTTAATTACTCTGGCTGGAAACTCGGAATTTGAATTAAGCACAGTGACAGAATTACTGGAACAGTGGACTGGAGTCATCCCCGTGCAGGGTCCTGAAGAAACCGACTCTCAGTTCCTGTATCCTAGACTCCCAGGTCCCCATGGTTTTTCAGCTTCTCCCTAGGTTCTCTGAGCTACACAGATCCCTTCATTAGTGTGTGTGTGTGTGTGTGTGTGTGTGTTTTCATCTGTTTTTTGTCTTTTGCCAGGCAGAGTCAGTGTCTGTGGTTTACAAAGAACTGTAACAGATGCATCCTCCTCATCATACCACAAATCCAGTTACCAAGTCCATTCGATCCTTTCTTCAAAATGCCTTGGATGTATTTGCTCCTCACTGTATCCTAACGCAGATGCCAGCTTTTGTCTGAATGTGTGCCTTTTTTTAGCCTCCCACCATTGTTACAGGAATCCTCCCTGTCTGCGTTCTCACCCGTCCCGTCCACTGGGGCTGACAATCCCTGAACCAGGGTCCTGGCACCCTGCTCCTATACTCCTGGGTTTGTTCTAAATCTCTTAAAGGTCTTGGGGAAGGCTAGATCTGGTCTTCACTTCTCTTATCTACAGAATAAGGAGTTTCACTTAACTCATTGATTCTCAATGCGGGACCACTTATTGTATTTCAAAAACGTAAGCTGTATCCTTCTTGAGTCAACGTAGGCTCACTACAGCAAGAGGTTTGTTTATTTTTGGCTATAATTATATGATCTTGGTGCAAAAACACTGGTCAACTCAAATTTTTCAGAAGCCCTAATGGACAACTCAGTGTTTCTGATGAGTGAAAATAAATTAATTTTACTAAATAAATACAATAAATACACAGTGTTTCATATGGCTCCATGGTGGCTGAGGGTGGGGGTGGGGGTAAGGAAGGAGTGGGTACAGGAAGAAACTGGCAAAAATAGGGGACTTTGGTTCTTGAAACGCCAGAAACTCCTTGATATAATGGCCTACAAGGTCCCTTTCAGCTGTTTGACTCCTCATTATTCAAAGGCTTCATGACTTCATATCACCTCTAGGCTGGTCACACAAACTCCTTTCTCTACCTGCAGTGTCCTCCACAGTCCTCCTGTCCAGCCTTAGGGTTCCCTGCATCCTTAGCCCTCATGCACTCTGTCTGGAGCTCATTAGACTCACTCCTGCCTCAGCTGGAACGTTATCCCTACTCTTCTCTGCCATGAAAAGTCTGGTCCATCTTTTAAGACCCATGTCAAGTCCACCTGTTCTCTGATATCTTCCCGGGCTGCTCCAGCCCTCTGAGCTTCTTCTCTCTTCAGACCTGGCAGCTCACAGGTATCCACACCACAAAGTGTAACCATGGATTTTTGCATGATTCCGTTCATCACCAGCATATTGATCTTGTATCCTCTACCAGATGTTAAGCTTTTGAGGACAGATCTTGCCTTATTCTTCTATATCTGTCATTGCACCACATATTGAAAGATGGTCTATAAACAGGTGGAATGTTAGAATCAGGGATGTATAATGACTTGGTGAAGTCACACAAAGTCAGTGGCAGAACTGAGACTGGAAGACAGGTTTTCCGACTTTGTCCAGTCTTCCTTCTGCTGCACCTCAGCACTTTGTAACTGATGGCTGATTAAACACCTTCTGGAAGTCACAAATGACAAGAATCTGAAATATATTCCCAGTGTAGTAGTTCCAAGCAGTGTGTGTAGCAATATACAGGTAAATTATATAAGTGCAGACAATAGGTAACCAGAATTCTCAAGCAGCTACTAAACGGGAGAGCCTTAAGCGTGGTGGCAGAAGAAATGCTTTAGGGATGCCTGAAGGCCTGGCTCTGTGCAGAGTAGAACAACTGTGGGCTCCTGAGTCAGCTGAGGAGCAGGCCAGCATAGCTATCTGACTTGACTGCAGCTTTTATAAACAATAGGCAGCGTCGCAGTGCAAGCAAGCTGGTTAGTGAGCAAAGAGATATGGTGCCTGATGTCATGACCTTCAAGCTGTGGGATAGTTGAGATGTTATGTGCATAGTCTGGCTAGAGAGGTATTCATCACGTGTTGCCTTTCCCAAGTGTCTTGAGTGTCATTTTCAAATGAGGAGCATTGATCTACACTTGTGTTTTGCATTGAGTACAGTGGTCTGCCCTGCTGGTTGTAAGTGAGGGTGTTGCCGAAGAAAGCTCTCCATCTGTGGCTTTAGGTCGGGAGAACCAACCTTTTCCTGGGAGACCTTCTTCTCTCCTTGTCATTGGGTGAGGCCATTGTCAAATCTTCCTGAAGATTTGGGCCAGAAGAGTTGTGCCGAATAGGGGGAAACCATTGTGTGGGGCTGCCTAATACATAGGCTTTTAGAGAGTAAAAGAATGCCTTGTGAGGACTCTAGAATTTGAGAAGAGATTTGATCTCTCTGCTGAGTCCTATGATGGTCTCCAAGATATAGCTGAGCTTCAGGGGCCAGGGCCACCTCTACAAGATGATTCTGGACAATAATAAAAACAGTGAAGTCCTGCCATGTGCCAACTTGCTAGGTACACTTTACCTAACCTATCTCATTTAATCTTCACAAATCTTGCAGAGTGGGCATTCATGCTCCCATTTTACAGATGCAGAAACTGAGAGTCAGTAACTTGCTCAAGACTACACACTGGTCGGTGGCTGGAACTCAAACACAGGTTACCAACATCAATAGCTCTACTAGAGTCTAAGCTTTACTATAAGACGCCTTCCCAGGACAATTTCAAGGTAATTTCTGTGTATAAATTTACTCAGCTAAACAAACCAAATTCTGAAGCAAAAATAATACAGAATTGGTGAAAAAATTTTTGAAGAGGCCAATTGTAACCTAGCTGAAGACAAGCTCTTCTCACTGCCCAGCAAAGTTCCATGTGACAAGGCCTGGCCATGCTGGAAGATGGTAAGTGCTATGGAGAAAAATAAAGTGGAGCAGGGAGGTAGCGGGTAGTAGGGGTGGGGTGGGATGGTGGTAATGTCACATGGGTAGTCAAGAAAGGTCTCAGCGAGAGAATGACATTAGAACAAAGCCATTTGGAAGGAGGTAAGGGAGTTAGCCATGCTGACATCTGGGAGGAGTGTTCCAGTCAGAGGAACAGCAAGAACAAAGGCCCTGAGGCAGGAGTGTGCCAGGCACATTCCAGGAATAGCAAAGAAGGCAGAGTGTCTGGAATGCAGCCATCCAAGTGGGAAGTAGTAGCAGGTGAGGTCAAGAGGTAATGGAGGCCCAGATTGTGCTGGGCCTTGTGGGTTTTGCAAAAAGTGTTCATCCTTCTCTGGAAATCACAGAGCAAGTCTTCTGGACAACTGGAATTTGCTTGATTGTCCTTCCCTTGGTATGTCAGGATGCCATGAAGTGCACTAAGGAAACCACTGCCCTTGACCACACCTGACCAAGCAGGCCAGTTTTAGTGTTAGCATCTATCTCAGATTGAGTCTCCCAGAAACAGACCCTGATTCAAGAATTTGAGTGCAGGTAATTTATTGGGGAGACGAAGGAGACACCAATAGGGGAGTAGGGAAGGGACTTAGGAAGGGAAGGCACCCAATGAGGGAGCATTACCAAATGGTTACCCCCCAGGGCAATGGAAGCTGAACCCTGGGAGCTGATATAGAGCATTCGCCTCAGAGTTATCCCACCCAAGGGGTGGGGAAGTTGGAGGATTTACACACCAGTCTCTGCTAGTCAGTGGTAGAGGACTGTTTCTGGGTTCCTTTATTCTCCTGCATTTCTAGTCCGCTACACGGGTGGACAAAATGGCTCAGCACCAGGGTTTCCCTGGAAAACCCTCAGACAAGGAGATGCTAGTCCCGGTAGCTGAAAGTCAGACCGTTTCATGCGCTAAACTGGCAAGGGTGGGACTGTGGGTGGGCAGTGAGAGAGTTGCTAGCCTCTCTGTAATGCTTTTGAATCTTGTCTCTTTGCCACTTACTACGAGAGGAGAAGCAGGAAGCCTCCCCCTGCTCCACTCTAACAAGAATATGTGGCTGGAATTCTCAAAGGGAATGAGTGAAAACTCGAGATCACCATATAGATCACCCCCATCCACTCGTTTTTTTTTTTTTTTAGCAAAAGGTAACTAATCTATAAAACACACATCTGTTTCAAACACCAATCTTTTAAAAGCAAAGAGAGAGAACGTTTATCGTTAATTGCTATTGTCAGGGTGAGGATTATTTTTTGGCACACAGCACAGAGAGCTTTTGTAAAGATGCTCGTTAATATCATCCACGATTCCTGGAGACCTAGTCTGACAGATGAGCAACCCTGTGATTCATACTGTCGGGGATACTGAGTACAAGAACAGGGGGGAAAGAGTGTTTCTTCCTCCTGGGAACTCTCACCTGCTCAGCTCAGTCCAGGATGTGCCCCCTGCAACGAGACGCTCGCTGCAGCACAGGAAGGAGAGTGATCAATAAACTCCCCTCCCCCAGCAAGCCTCATGTTCCAAACATTGTGCTTGGAGTGGGCTATATGGCCCTGCAGAGAGCTGAGCAGGGGGGGCGTCTGTGGATCCTAATCAGTTGCTGGTATTCTGGTAGCTCAGGATGGTTTTGTCTGGCCAAGAATAGTTTTACATTTTTAAGTGGTTGGGAAAAACCAAAAGAAGAAGAATTCAAGACACCTGGAAATTTTCTGATTTTCAAATTATAGTATCCGTAAGTGAATTTTTGTTGGAACCCAGCCATGCTCAATTGTTTACATATTGTCTATAGCCACTTCTGCTCTACAACAGCAAAGCTCAGTAGCTGTGACAGAGACCACACCGCCCACGCATCCTAAAATATTTACTATGTGGCCCTTTACAGAAAAGTTCGCTGACCCTTGCAATGAGGAATGGTTTTGTCGAGAATCTGCCCCTCCCCCCGCCACACCCCCCCCCCCCCCCCCCCCCGGCTAAATATCTAGCACCAACAATGAGATACCTGTTGAAAGCCAAACGCCCACAGTTGGGTGAATCCACTCTTGAGGATTGCCCGCATGCAGTTGAATACAGACCAGGTCTTGGTCCCGAAACAGACCCATATTTGTGGCTAATTTGGATGAGTTTTATATTTGTCCCCCATCCCTGTGGTTCTTAAGCTGAGAAGGGGACTCTTATTTATTCCTGAAGGAAACAGAAGCCCAGGGAGCTTGGGACCTGGATAGACAGCTACTTGCTGAGGGCAGTTTGTAGGACCTACCACAGTCACATCTTCCCATATTCCTGCTTCTTCTACCACATTAAGTACATGAGATTATTGGAATTCAGTTTGATAAATCATCACTCAATAATGCAAATTTTGTGAATGAAATAAAAAGACTAGTAAAGACATTGCTGGAATATTCCAGGATATTGCAGAGCTGTGTAGGAGTTTCTCTTAGTAGGACTGAGCACATGGGTACTGGAGTCAGAGTCTCTAAATTTAAATTCCAGCTCAGTCATTTGCTAGCTGTGCAACCCTGGGCATCTTACTTAATCCCTCTGTTCCCTTCTCTCCATTTATAAAACGAAAACAGTAAAGTGCCTCCCTGCCAGGGATTCTCTGAGGTTAGTAACACATGCATTCAGAGCAGCCTAGCACGGTGTGCCTGGCACAGAGAAAGAGCTCAGGGAATATTAGCTGTTGCTATTGTTTCCAAGCTAGAATTTGGGGAGTTTTGACAACACATTGTGGGATCTTTGTGCAAATGATACCCACAAAGAAGCACATCACAAGCACCTCCTGACTCTCCCAAATGACATTTATGTGACCTAAAATGCTAAGTGTCCCTTGTCCATGCTCCTCAAAATTGCTGTAAGCATATCTCAGCGCTTCATACGAAGTTCGTGCAACTGATCTGCTAAGATGACCCATTCCTCTAATGAGTTGTAGCTTTTAGGACGAGAGCAAATTTTAATCATATTTTATACCCAGGTTCTAACACACAAAATTGAGTGTAATAAATGTTGAATTGAAACTGATATGATAATATATTGCTACATGTCACGGAAATCAAAGCTTCTAATATCTTTGCGAGCCACATTATCCAGGTATAAAGCTCTTGCCAAGAGGGTCACTGTTGAATTTGTACAAATATTTATTGAGAATCTACTATGCGCCAAATACTGCAGCAGTGCCTGAATCCAAAGATGGGTAAGGCTCAGTCCTTGAACTCAAGGAACTCACAGTCCAGTGAACAATCAGCAGAACACAGACCATAGAAAGATCTGTAGCTCGGTTCATACCCAACTCCCACTCTGGGCTGGCCAGACCTTGGGAGCCTACAGATGTAAGGGTGTAAGTTAGAAGGTCCACCTTGGAAAAGCAGGCTTTTCACAACCCATTACAATGGAGTCCAGGAAATTTATAACAATATGGCACCTGATATCAGGGATCACAGGTCAATAATTCCTATGTTCCTGGCACTGTGGCTTCCTCAGACAGGGTGTCTTAGGGGTGGACGGCATTTGCAGGCATTCTCATCCTGAGCCATGGGTGCTGGGTGGGAGTTGGCTCCGAGCATCCTGTCTGGGTAACCAGTTAGTGTAGTTATCACAGTACTCCTCTCAGAGCCAATCCCTGATGTCTCACAGGGAGGCACAGTGGTGTTGCTGTGCTGTGTGGTCCATGTACAGTGTGGCTCCATCATGGAGATCTCCATCAGGCAGCACAAGGGCCTAGCGGTCCACCTGACCAGGAGTCTTGTTCAAGGCAGTGTAATGTTTGAACAGCTGGACTGCGGGAAGTTTGTTAATTGTATTAATCTCAACATTCTAACAATCACACCAATTTGCTTGATAACTAGAAAACTAAGTTTTAAGAAAAAAAACGGGAGATCAAAAGAAAGGCAAGCTTGTACATTTGGTTAAACACAGAGTTTACTCCCAAATCACTTATAAACCTGGTATTATAAGCTATGTGTAGATGTCTCAGTGACAAATACAGTAGTAAAATGTGGAGGAGATCAAGCCAAAGCATCCTGCATAAGGAATTGTCATTTGTGTGTGTGTGTGTGTGTGTGTGTGTGTGTGTGCATGTGAGATCAACAGCCATATCCATCAGAGAAAAGCCAGCCTCTCCTGAAGCAATATTCATCACTTAGGGCAGAGCCAGCATACACTTCCCAAAGACAAAGATAAAGGCACGTAGCATAGAAGGGGCCTGGGGACTTTCTAAGGACTTTGCTGCTGTTTTGTTTGTTTTTTTGGAGGAAGATTAGCCCTGAGCTAACATCCACTGCCAATCTTCCTCTTTTGCTTGAGGAAGAATGTTGTTGAGCTAACATCTGTGCCAGTCTTCCTCTATTTTACGTGGGATGCTGTCAGAGCATGGCTTGATGAGCGATGGTAGGACCACGCCTGAGATCCAAACCTGCGAAAGCTGTGTCTCCAAAGCGGAGTGCACTAACTTAACCACTGTGCCACCAGGCCAGCCCCTTGGCTGCTGTTTTGAGATGTTTGGAGCCCAAGTGGCTCAGCCCTAAGGTTCAGTCCAAGTCAGGGCGCCGTCATCAGATGTACCCATGTGCCATCAGCTGTCAGGCGTTTGAGGTGATGTGCACGAGAGGGTGAGAGCAGGAGAGGTGGAAGGAGTTATGGATAACCCCCAACAGCAGCTAAAACAAATCCAGGCAAACCTGTGTCTACAACAGATTTAATGAACAACAATTTACTTAAAATGACATCTAATATTCAGGGACACATTTCCTGTTCTGCAGATGCTATCAAAGTATAAACATAATGCAAGAATAATACTTATAATACTTAAGGGACTCAAAACATCACACAAATTGCTTGATGAAAAGTGGCAAAATACTCTGTTATCATTGTGTGCTTCTTGGCGGAGTTCTTCTTTTGTTGAACATTAGAATAAAGTGGCATCCGTTTGTCACTTCGTAGAGAGTCCTCTGCTTCCTAAGCCATCCAGCAGAGGGTCTGGGCGAGCTTCATCTTGGTTTTGCTAGCAGCCTCTACCCAGCACCGCAGCGATCACTCAGCGCCTCCGCCGGACGACCTCACCAGGTGTCATTGCTGGATGTCTCACACCCAGGATCCCATGCATCACAGTCCAGCTACACAGCTCAGAAGGTAAATTACCCACCTTCTGAACGTCGGCTCCTTCGATGGCTCTTCCTCCCCATTCATTCTCTGCAAGGTTGGTCCCTCCATGTTCCAGCACTAAATTAAAAGCTCCAGGTCCCAGGTTTTTGCAACAAAATTCAAGTTTTGCTCTGCAGAGCATACCTCTCCTCTTCCTCTCTAATCTCAGACTAAAAGAACATAAAATGTAAGGAGCAGGCAGAGTTAAGAATCCCCTGGTTCACCCAAAAAATTGAAAGAAAGGGATTATGTACCCATGTCAGTTTACAATTGTCCAGAATTCCCAAGATTCTGCTGGTTGGACCATGTACCCCTTCCCTCCCCACGCACGGATGGAAAGGTGGGTTTCCAGCAGATGTGAGTGTTTATAATTGGCTGCAGTAGCTGTGATCCTGTATCTTGGTAGATAGTTTCAGAGAGTTGACTTCTAAAATGTAGATATTTTTGTTGATTTATATTGTTACATTTTTTTCCTTAATCTACTAATTGTAATTGTTTTCCCATGGTTAATCCACAAGCTAGTTAATGTTGAATAAGAACCAAAAGTTGACTACACTCTAGAGGCCAGGAAAGGTAGTACTCACCTGAGGAAGAGGAAGAAGTGATGATCTCTGAAAGGTGAAGCTGCCAAGATGTGTGGAACATCTACTCAGCTCCTCACAGAGGGAAACGGCACCTGTGCATTTACTGCAGAGTCATAATATAAGAGCATATGCCTGAGGGTCTGTGAGTAACTTCTGAATAAGCGTGTGTAGTGTTGGTGTTAATACGTATTTTAATTGTACTGATTCATGGAAACAAGATGTTATTCTGTTATACTTTATTTCAGAATTATTACAAGGTCAAGAGCAGAGTGTTCATAAAAATGTAAGCAACACAGTACCCTCATGAACAGAACTCGTCCCAGCACCTGGTGGCAGCTCTTTGCATTTCATGCTGATGGGCAAATTGGGGGGGGGTGGTGGTGGTATGTTACTTTGCTCAGGCTGGCATAACAAAATACCACAGACTGGGTGTCTTACACCCAAGAAATTTATTTTCCCACAGTTCTGGAGGCTAGAAGTCTAAGATCAACGTTTGGTTTCTTCTGAAGCCTCTCTCCTGGGCTTGCAGATGGCCACCTTCTCGCTGTATCCTCACACTTTCCTCTGTGCACACACCCCTGGCGTCCCTGGGTATCCAAATTTCCTCTTCTTATAAAGACACTGGTCAGATTGGATTGGAGCCCACCCTAAGGGCTTCGTTTTAATTCAATCATCTCTTTAAAGGCCCTATCTCCAAATACAGTCACATTTTGAGATACTGCAAGTTAGGGCTTCAACAAACGTACTTTGGGGGGACATAATTCAGCCCATAATATGGGGGATGGGAAGGCTGTAGGACAGATCTTTATAAAAGTTAAAATTTCTATAAGATTTAGTTTCAAATGCTCCATGTAAAACAATTTCTAGGATTCTGGGGACTATATTTTAATGATTTCTTCATCATGTCAAATAGGAAAACTTTAGAAGTGTTTTTATCAGAGATGAAAGTTAACAAAAAAGATATATAGACATTTGTATTTTTACTTTATGGGCATACTAGGCATAAGTTTTTACTCCAAATGTTCAGCTGTGTAAGAAACATAACATGTCTTTAGGTTTGTAATTCTGAATTCCAGCCCTCACCCTACTCATCCGGCAGAAAATTCTGCCCCAGTGGGAGCTCCCTCCCTCCTCCACAGTGGCCCTTTAAAACCCCACGGGCCCCAGGAAGAGCAGAACATCAGCGGGCCCTTCTGGTCCTCAGTCTACACTGGCCAGCTAAGTGCTTGGTAACTATCTGGTGTCTGGCTAATATGTTCCTTGTTCAAGCTTCATGGTCTCTTATGGGCAAATGGCTTAGCTGCTTCTGTGTTAAGCTTGAGCCAAGAATCTTTGTCAACTTTGGGGTCTGTTTGTCCAGGGGAAGCCTTCCCGCAGAGGTCCTTCTGTCTTCCTGGAGCCCTGTGAAGGGGCTGTGTGGGTCTCCGGTACTGGTAAGACCACAGATTGCCATGCCATCTTCCTTTCAGTCTTGAGAATCTCTCTTCACCCTCTGTTCTTGAAGCTTTTTGCCAGTTATAATTGCATTTACCTTCAAGTAACAGAAATCTTAGCGATATACAAGTAGCATTTATTTGTCTAATGCAGCATGAAGGCGAGGAGACGGGCAAATCAGGGCTAATGTGATGGATCAGTGACATCATCAGGAACCCTGGCTCTGTTTATCTTCCTGTTCTGTTATCTTTGATTGTTGTTTTCATCCTCACAATCTCAAAGTAGACACCACATGCGACACTTGAGGAGAAGAAATTAAAAGGCCAATAGCTGCATATTAGGTACCGGGGGCTGAGTTGATTTGTTCCCGTAAAGATGCTATGTGTTGGACAGCAGCTGCAAAGGAGTCACCGCCTGATTAAGTCTACAATAGTCCACAGGCGTTCTCCAAGTTTCCCCTGACTTCTGCCCAGGCCAAGCTGTTGGGATGCGCCGTACCTCACGACTTCTGCTGCCTTCAAGTCTTTGATGGTGGTATTAGTCTCTGCACTTTCCCCCGGGATGCAGTATTGCTCTGGTTTACTATCTGATAGGAAGGGAAAGTTTCAAAGGCTTCCTCTTAGCCCTTCTTATCATTACGGCCTCACCCCACGGGTTAGAAAACCAATGTAGAGTTTCTCCTCATTGACAAATGTGCTTATTCTAATTATACATTCAGCAACCGGGGAAATAACCACACCGTGAGTCTGGGGACCGTCTTGGGCCACTGTAAGTCAGAGTTGAGCTAAGATTCCATCTATCACCTGACCACTTGGACTGGTGGGTCACAGTGGAATTTTGGGTCCCCAAGAACTAATATCAAGTTAGAGTTGATATCTAGTAATCCCTGAAATGTCTGGGCATTTCTTTCCCCCAGTGCACAGTCGCTCTAGTAAACGGCAGCAGGTCTCTTGGGAGAATGCTTGCAAGAAGATTTATTGTCTATGCTGTGGGAATGGTACAGGGTCCTTCTTCAAGGAGACTCAACCTTTCCTTTAGATAAGGGGCTCTGAGTCTGTGAGTTGAGTTAGTTCTGTAAACTGGAAGAAAGACTGTGACCCACCACTGTGGCATCTTGGTCAGGTTTACCAGACTTAGATATTTTTCCTGTTATCTTGACCTAGCAATAACCTAGTAGGCTGCCCATCTGTTTCATTCTTGGTGACATCATGACAATTAGCCACTTCCAAAGATTGTTGTGGGACAAAACATTCTGCTTATTAGTATGTCCCTGTAGCCCTTACATGGTAGATGCACACACCGGGTCTTTGGCAGTTGCTATTTCATCTCATTGAAGTTGGGAACGCACCTCAGTGATGGCATCCCCTGCAGTCATACGTGGCCTACAGAGAAGCACAACCACAGAGCTTTTCAATGATGCCGGCCCCCCTTACTAATGTACTTCTCGTTGTTAGTGAAGGGGGTGTTTTCTTGGCCTTATCGTGGAACATAGTTGGAGGTAGGTATGCATGATAAATCCAATCCAACATTTCTACCTCCCTATGCCTGTGAATTTGCTCCTCAGCATCATGCTAGGGCTATTCTTGGAATCTCAATATGATCAACTGTAGGGCACTGTTGATTCCACATTTCAGTTAACCAAACAGGTAAGATGTTTACTTTTACTTTTACCTTTACTATTACCTCCAGCTACGCAAGCTAACATAATAAATTTGGAATCTGTAGTATGTTTACCTATTTCAATGAATTTGGCCTCAGCTAATACTAAATTCCACCCTCCTTGGTCAAACACACTTATGTTTTATTCCTACGCATGTTCTCCACACATGTCCACGTACATTTGCATATTTTTGTGATTCCTTTGGTGTGTAAACTTTTCTTTGGTCACAGTGTACCTGTCTCTTTGCTGAGCTTTGATCTTAGTCATGGGGTTAATGGCAACAGAGGGTTGTTGTGATGGGTTTTGTACAGAATGAGCACCCTTTTTCATCTGTCTCAGGTGAGGTTATTACATAGTTTGAAGCAAAGGAAGATTAGTTTCCTCAAACAGCAGGAGAGCTACTTTCACTGATGAAGAAGAATCTAGGGACTTGGGGGTTCAAGATTGTCAGTTTCATCTGTGTACAACCAGATGTCTGTATTCCAAGTTTCAGGATCCCCTCCATTCCCAGAAGATGCCCTGACCTTCACATGAGATATATGGTGAGATTGTGAACTCAACTATTGTTGTCATTTAGTAACCTGAACAATTAAATTTGTGTTTGACTTTCAGCAATATCAGCCCTGTGGCTACAAAGGCTATGTCATGAAGGCCTTCTGGTTCTCAGATTGTGACTTGAACTGGGAGTTAAAGGATCTGAGCTTGGCATTTTCTTTCTGTAAGTGCTCAAGTACACTTAAAAAAATCCGTCCCGTACCACAGTCCTTGTAGTCATCATTACTGCCGTAATGGTCAAGTGCAGCAGCCACTTGGGCTCCCTAGGTGTTTGCTTTAGTTGACACATGATCACAATCAACCATAGGTGTTTTTTTGACTAATTATGGTGCCATTGCATGGCATGGTTTACTAGCATCCAATTTCCCTTGGCAAGGAGCTCAGTACTGCACTCAAACCAAAGAGCATGACCAAACAAATACCCAAGTCCCGTCTTTTCAGGTCTATCTCCTGGAACCAATTTCATATAAAGTCAGGGTCCAATCAGGAGACAGAAACCATACAGTAATATGAATGGTGAAAGTTCAATATCAAGAATTATTAATGGGATTTGAGTTATGCAAGATCGGTTAATGAGAGGTTAAAAAGAATGCTAAAAAATAGAATAGCATATGTAAGAAGCTGCCTCTATCCCTAAAGATGAGACAGAGTGTCCCATGTAGAGACATCTCTTCCCCACAAACTTGATACCCTCTGTCTCTTCCGTCTCCTCCCCTCCTCCTCTCTCTCCTTTTCCCTTCTATCTCCCCCTTTCCCTCCTCTTCCATCTCACCTTTCCTCTCCTTCTCCTCCTCTTCTTCCTCCTCATCCTTCTTCTTCTTGTGAGAGTGGGTTGGTTTTGGAATAGTATAAGGCTGAGGCCAGAATTTTCTATTGACTTAGATACTCTTTGTGGAGTATTTTTCCAAAGAGTGTGATGCTGCTTGGGTTTCCGGTACAGGTGTCTGGGCTGATAAGGCTATCCTGCATAAGGAATGGATGTTTTGTGGCACAGTGCAGGCCCATCATCAACAGCAACACACCATGTGGTGGTAAAAAGCAATGTCATTGGAAGCCTGGTCAGGCTTTCAATTCTCCCTGTTCCTCATTTGGAAACTGTTCTGCCTTTCCTTTGCACTGAGTAATTCCCTTTGGCCATTCAACAGGGGGAAGTTTCTATCCTCAAGAGAGAGATACAAACTTCTTTTTCAAAGGGCAGTGGGATTTTCAACAACTAATTGGGAAAATGGGAAGGTTTTTGCATCCCAAGTTAAAGTAAGTGACACCAGTTACACAGGAAAAGAACTCGGTTGTGGCAGTCTTTCTCGCATGGCACTGAGGTGCCATCACAAATGTTTCCCATTCTCCCCAGCTCTGTGCCGCCTACCTGAGGCAGATCCATTCTTAATTCTGTCTTCTCAGATGAGAGCCCTGATGTCACCCAAATTCTTAGAAAGACATTTGGTGGATCATGGAGAACATTATTTTTCATCTCTCAGTGTATTAATTCCTGTGTTAACTGAAACTGAGGAAAACAAGTTTCACCAGACAAAGGGAGACAAATAATCTGACAGCAATAGGTGGTTTTCTAGGGAGACAGTGGGTGTTTTGGGGTTTAGCTTCATTTAAAGTGGGTGACTGATGAGAAGAGGGAGGAAGGAATCATTTGCTGCATATCTCTCACACAGGCATTTTGATAGGCTAGCTGTATGCTCTATCTTATTTGTTATTCACTTAAACGGATACCATTACACCCATTTTGAGATGTAAAAACTAGATTCATAGAGGTTAAGAGATTTACTCACTCGGAACTTAGAAGTAGCAAATCCTTTGGACAGATTTGCCTGATTCCAAAGATAGTAACTGTTTGTGCAACACCCTGAGAAGCCATCGCTGTGGAGCAAAGTAATGAGGCATCTAAAAGCAAGTCATGGGAGCAGGTTTCACACATGTAAGGGTAGGCTAACATGCTGTAACAAACACACCCTCAAATATGTAATGGCTCAAACACAGTAGAAGTTCATATCTCACTCATATCACAGAGCAAGGTGACAGCTTTTCCACATGTGGTGATTTGGGGTCCAGGATTCCTTCCACGTATGGATCTATTACCCCCCAAGGATATCTTCATCTTGCCAGAGAAAGAAGAAAGAGCAGAGAAAGTGCATCTGTTTTTTAAAAGCCTTTGCCTGAAGGAGCACGTGGAGTTTCTGTACATATTTTATTTGGAAGAACTAGTCACATAGTCACAGCTAGATGCCAGGGTGGTTGAGAAATATGGTCCTTGGCTAGACAACTACCTTCTAGTCACAAGTGTGTACTACGGAAGGGAAGCATACTTTTTGAACAGCTTGATTGCTGTCACAGAGAGGCAGATCGGGAGGCATGCAAGTTGTCACTGTCATATTGACCTTGTTTCTGGGTTTTAGGAGTAAGACTGAAGATTAAGAAGTGGGGACCAATGAGGCTGGGCTCCAGTCTTGGCCTCAGCAAAACAAAAGCACACGCACACACAAACACACAGAGAGAGAAAGACAACCTAGGAAGAAGGTATTTCAATATCAGCATACCTGTGAATTTTCTGTCATTTCCAAAGCTTTATTTTATGATATAGTATTTTTTAATTTTGAAGTTTACATTAGGTGAGGTAGGAGGGAAGGATGTTGTGATGGATCTTTTTATGTGTCAACTTGACTGGGATGCCCAGATAGCTGGTAAAACATTATTTCTGGAAGAGATTAGCATTTGAATCAGTAGACTGAGTAACACCATCCAATCCGTTGAGGGCCTGAAAAGAACAAAAAGGTGAAGGAAGGGTGAATTTGATCTCCTTGATTGAGCTGAAATATTCATTTTCTCCTGCCTTTTGACATGGGTGCTCCTGGTTCTCAGGCCTCCAGACTCAGAGTGAACTACACTGCCAGCTTTCCTGGGTCTCCAGCTTGCAGAGAGCACATTGTGGGACTTCTTGGCTTTCATATTGTGTGAACCAATTCCTATAACAAATCTCCTCTTATGTACATCTATATATATCCATTGGTTCTGTTTCTCTGGAGAACCCTGACTAATACAGAAGGGAAGAGATTATACAGTATTTAGAGTGCTTAAAATTCTAAAATTCCTCTAAAAGTTCCTAAACCTGTTCCTGATGGTTGGTTATCAAGAAAAACCCAGCTGTGAGGATTAAGACAGGGGTCTGGCTCCTAGAGTGGAGGTGGGAGGGAAGACTTTGGTGTGAGGAATAGGGCAAGAGCCAAGCCACCAGTGGGAACCGGGGTTAGAGCGCAGGGATTAACAGCATGATGGGCTCATCTGTCATTGAGCTCTGTGTACTGACCTGGGATTCCCAGGTCTGCTGAGAAGGGACCAGCTTGTTTCACAGCCTGGGATGGACTGGTCTTTTTTTTTTTTTAATTTAACTTTTATTGAATTAATGGTAGGTTGGGCTGGTCTTTTTTAACAGAACAGTCAAGGACTCCAGCTGAGAGCAGAAGATGTAGAGCCAGGAGCTGGGCAGGTCCCCCCGCCCCAGGAGCATCCTTTTAAAGGTTAAAAGATGAGGAGCTAATGGGTGGGGCTAAGGAGACGCCAAGGATGAGCTAAGGTGAAGGGCCAGTCCTTGGGGCGGGCCAGCCTGGTTGTCAGTTATTAGAGGTTTTTGCCAATACTTTTGGATACACATTTTACCATAGGGCAGAATCAGCCCAGACTTAGTCATGGCAATAAAGTACTGTTTTCTTTCTTGAAGGTCAACTTCTCTGTGCCTGCTTGCCACTGCCATCCAACATGATAACTAACAGAGAAATGGCCAGTGCAGTAGCAACAAGGGAGAAAGAGCTGGTAAAGGAAGAATCAGGAGAAGGAATTTCTTCCGTAGTAAGAATATTCCAAGCAGTTCCAAGCTGTGGGGTGAAGCACACTCCCATTCTCTAATGTCGCAGTGTGGTTACCCTCACCTTTGCACTGAGCTGAAGGAATGGCTTCTAGCTGGTCAGCAGTGTGGCCACAGCACCCTAGAGTGGCCTGGGAGGTCTGGCCATCTCTGGTGTTTTTCTAGCCTGGGTCTTTCGAGGTTGCCAGAGCTTCACTCTCTGGTGGAATTGCAAATCCCCTAGGGAGGGGCGCTGTCTTTGCTCAACCCCCCTCCCGCGGGCTGTGCTCCATTGGCGGTTGTACAATGGGACCGTGAGGGGTGGGGAGGCAGCTGGCCATGCAGTCTGAATCCTGCTGCTCTAGGAAAATGCAGACACGATTGAGAGATGGCTGTCCAGACCCCAGTGTATTGTATTATCCCACATGTGTGCAGCCTTGCTTTGGAACCATAGATTCCAAACTTGACAGCTGTGCCACAGTCTATAAAATATTTACATTGTTTTTCTAAATATATATTATTCACTTTAAGTCTATAAAGTATTTACATGGTAACATTTTTCTAGAGATACTGTATTCTGAATAATATCTCTACACCACCGTATACTGGACTGAGAATCAGGAGGCCTGGGTCCTTCTTCTGGCTTTTAACTACAAGGCTGTGTCACCTTGGGCAAGTCAATTTACGTCTCTGATTTTTCTCATGTATAAAATAAGGGGAAAGGGCAGTGGGATATTCAAGATCCCTTTCAGCTGTAACACTGATTTCCTCTCAGCAGGTACAAGACAGGCAGCCCTCAGCCCATGGCGATCCCTGAGGACTCTGCCAGAAATACCCTTGTTAGTGCTTCATCACAGCACAGAGCAGAGCATTGCCCAGACGGAAGAGGAGCAGCCCAGTGTGGATGGGAGCAGAGCCTGGGGTCTGAACTGCAACAAGAAAAAGAAGTCAGGAGTACAGACGGTCCAAGAGGCAAACGATGGCAAAGAATGCGGGCTCTGGAAAGGGGCTGTCTGGGGTGAGCCCTGCTCTGCTGCCCACTGTTTTGTGATCTTGGGCAATTTGTGTAAACCTCTGAAACTCGGTCTCCTTACACATCAAATGAGGAGGTTAACACTAAGTCTTCTCTGGCGTTGTTCCGAGGAGGCCTTCAGTTAGAAACGTGCAGTGCATCGTACGTTTGACATGGCCTATGAGAAGGGTGCAGTAAACAGGAACTATTATTTTTATTATTGATCTATCAAAAAGTCCACTATCAAGAGATTGTAAATCTCCTTTGAATATCTCCTCAAACTCTCCCAAAAGAAACCCTTCTGGATTCCCACATATTTATAAATGTGTTCCCTTACCTGCTAATTTGCTATCATACAAAATAAATCATAATTATGGAGAAAAAGGTAAGAATTTTGTGGAGTAGGATATTAGTCCATATCATCTGAGTATAGTTTGATTATATTAGCTTGTTTCCTCGCAAGCTCCAGGAACATTTGAACCACACAGTGAATGAAGATGTCTTCTAGTGTTAGAGCATCTTGTCCTGGTTTGCCTGCCACACTCCTAATTTATGCTTCTTGTCCTTGACTCATTTAAAGTGTACCTTTTCACTCTCAGAAGTATCCTGGTTTAGACAATGAATTATATAGTTACACTATTTAAGTTAATTAAATGTTGTGTTGATGTTTATCTCTACAAAAAGCTATTTGGGAACATTGTTGTCATGAAGAAGTCAAATTAGACACACATAATTTCAACTTCAGTCCATGTGGAGGGTGTCTAATTCTTGCACAGGTGAGTGTAGACTAGAAGGGACTAATCTACCAAAGATGGCTATTGAGAAGTTTCCACAGGAATAGATGTCTCAAGTGTGTCCAAAGTCTTAAAATCAAATCATAATTTGAGGAAAAGGATTATGAAAACTCTTGATAATATTATTGAGATTCTAATGCTTCATTCATTCATTCATTCCCATTGTGCTAAGCAGTGAGAATACAATGGGGAACCAGAGAGGTAGGGTCCATTCTTGCCTTCACGGGGCTCACATTTTACTGACGGATACAGATGAAACAGAAATTTCATCAGAAACTTTTCAACAGAAAAAAATAAATATTATGACAAGTTTAATAAAGGAACAAAGAAACAGCTAAGGTAGAAAGTAATGAAAGCGTGTGGGGAAAACTGTTTTTAAGTTGGGTTCTTGGAGAAGGCCTCTTGAAGATGTGGCATTTAAACTTAAGTGCAAAGGAGTAAAAGAGAGAAGCACTACAGTGCGTAAGAAAAACACTGCATTCGAAGACCCTGACTCAAGAAAGAGTTGGGTGTGTTTGGGGAACTAAGGGGAGACTAGCATGGCTAGAAATCACTGAGCGAAGGGAGAGCCTGGCGTGAGATGAGGGGGAGAGATGGACAGAGACGAGATCATGCAGGGCCCAACAGTCTATAGTAAAGAAAGTGTATTTTGTTCCAGATGAAATGGAAAGCCATTAAGGAGTTTTAAGTGGGGGATTGGCATGATCTAATTTATGTTCAATGTTGATCTGATTAAGTTACAATTTACTTTTCTGCCGTGTGGAGAATGAATTGAGTTGGGAGGGGAACAAAAGCAGAAGCAGAGAGGCCAGTTGGGAGATATTGAAGTGGATCAGGTGAGAAGTGATGGGGGTCTGGCCTGGAGTGTGGTAGTGGATGGACTGACTCATGGCAGATTTCTCAGCTTGACTCTATCGGACTTACTGACAGGTTGGGTACCGAGAGTGTAGAAGTGGAGAATCAAGAATGACTCCCTGGTTTGGTTTCCAGGTGCTGGGTGCTTACATACGGAGGTGGAAAGGTAAGTTTGGGGACCAGAAATGAAGATTTCTGTTTCAAAAATGTTAAAAATGTTAAATTTGAGATGTTTCTGATACATTCAAGTAAAGAACATTAAATAGGCAGTTGGATATGTAAATATGGATCTCTGAGAAGTATGAACTGCAGTTACAAATTTGGAACTCATTAGCATATCCATGGAATTAAACATTGGGAGTGATGAGATCACCTAGGAGGAGAGTGTAGACAGAAGAAGGAAGGAAGGAAGGGAGGGAGGGAGGATGGCAGGGAAGGAAGAAGGGAGGGAGAAAGAAAAGTTAGGACTGAGCCCTGAGGAATATCAACAAGTGAAGCTGAGAGAGGAGGTAGAGACAACAGAGGAGAAAAAGGAAAAAGCCATGAGGTAAACCAAAAGAGTGGTGTGACAAAAGCTAAGAGAAGAGAGCGTTCCAGGAAAGAGGAAGTGGTCAAATTAGATGAGAGCCAAAATAGGTGAGAACAGATAAGTGTCCACTGGAGTTGGTCACATGGATAGAGATGGTTAGAGACCTTACAAGAGCAGCTGAATCATTGTCTTTGGTATTTGAAAATGGTATATTGGGATATATTACTCTGTATAGATTTGCCTATATTCACAAAGATTAAAAATTCAAGTGGATGACTTGGAAACTAATGGTCCACTCTTACATTCCCTTACAATGTTCTCAGCCCTGAGTCCTGCTGGGACCTTAGCAGCAGGCCCATGGAGGGGAGTTGTTGGGGCCTGGGGAGGCCTGGAATGGGCAAGGCACTTGATGCCTTTGTCTATCACAGTTTACATAGTGCAGGCGGAACACACAGTAGAATGTCCAGAAACGTGTGTGGATTGACTTTTAAAAAAGAAACCAAAACTTCCCTGCAGTTCAACCTCTTTTTTCAACCACTTTGTAACAGACCCTGTAAAGTCAGTCTCATAAAAGCCCAACATGGGTTTCTCTCAAAATAAAACATGGAATGATTTAATCCTCTCGATTACTCTGTAGAGTAAGAAGTGATGTTACTCTAGAACATCAATTAGAGATCCAAAAATTCAGGTTGAAAGGCTAAATAAATTGGCCAAGACCACAGAGTGAGTTATGGCAGAGGCAGGAGTTCCCCAGGGCAGCTTGAGTCCCAGTCTGGTCTGCCTGCTCCTCCACGGGAAAGAAATCCATGGTTCATGACTCTCAGGCCATAGCAGCTCCCAGAGCAATGACCCGGAGGAGGACCACTCTCTTTATGTTTTTCTTCTCAGTTCTTTCCCTTTCCTTGGGTAAACTTTCACTCTTCCTTTTCCCTTTTGGCCATTCCTTGTGCAGTAGCTGGAGAACCAATGAGATACTGGGTCTCAACTCCTACTCTTTTCTCTTGCCTCTTAATTCTGTGACTGGTTCATTGTCAAAGGGCAAAGGAACATGGCAAAGGGGAAAGAATGACTTACTAGGTTGTGGGGAGGGGGGGGACTGCACACGGGCAAGGCTGTCGTGTAAGAGAACATGAGGGCTGTGCACACGTGATTTCAACAGAAGGCTTTATATCACATTCACGTACGGGGCTGATAAAAACCTTTCTCTTAATTCTTTTGAGTGGTTAAGATCAGGTGGTCATACATACACAGCGTAGTCATTATGCCAAAAATGAAGCCTGAACAGGCACAGATGCAGTTCCCACAGTTGTCTGAGCCTCACTTAGGGACCAGGGAGTACTCAGCCAAGCCAGGTGGGCAGGGGTCCCCAGCGATGTGACAGCACTACCCTAGGAGTTCTGGTGTGCAAACCGCTGGGAGAACAGGATTTCAGAGGCCCGGAGGACAGAAATCCTAAAGGGACTTCCAGCCACTCTCCCAGATGGATCATTTACAAATTTCCCTCCCAGAGCAGGACGTTCTGCCCCTCCCTCGGTCACCCGCTCTCTTGCTTCCAAGCTGCTCAGTGACCACAATGAGAAAGGGATGGCTTTATAGAAATCCTCTCAATGGTAGTTTAATTAAAACAAAATCCTTCTGTGTTCTGTAGCATTCGATTTGAAAGCTCCATTGTAACAAATGTTTATGGAAATAAAGCTTTCCTTTGTGTTCCTGGCCACATTTCCACAGCAGTGTGGGATGCTGAGAAGGGAGGAGAGAGGGCCTCTTGCATGCACGATGCAAATTTATGAAAACAACATGCAAATCAGTATAGTTCCAGTGATTCAAAACAAACAAACAAACAAATGATGGGAACGAGAGTGATTAGTGTGCCTCGTGGAGGATCCCTGACTCTGCTCATAGGGTTGTCCAGGTGTGTGTGGGGTGGGGTGTGTGTATCTCAGTGTGTGTGTGCATGTGCATATGCACATGTGCGTGTTTGTAGGGTGACAGAGGAGAAGCAATGAGATCTGAATGCACCAAGGAAATTAGCACTTTGGTACTTTTGCTATTTTCTGTGTCCTAAGAATTCCTTCCTCTGTCAGGAACAATAATTATTATAGGGGTAACATAGGGTTATGTGTCCATTAAATTGTGCCAAAAGAAGTGTTGTAACAAGGAAAGAACATGCAAGACTGGGAGTCAGGCAGGGAGAAGAACCCCCTATAAACACTGGCAAGTGCTCCCTGCCTGGGCTGCGCTTTAGGAGACCCAGCTGTGGCGCTCTTCTGGGCTGAGTGTCTGCCATGGGAGAGGAATCTGCAGGGCCGATGGCACATGCCCCTCCAGAGCTGGCATCTCCTTTCCAGGTCACATTCTGAGTACCCAGAGAAATCCCAGAATTCCAGCATGGAACCTGGCCCACTGGGTTCTTAGGGAGGTGTGCTTGGCAAGGGAGGGTGAGAGACTTTATTTCTCTGTTTTCCAGCCTGACTTGTGCCATTTAGATGCCCAATCATACAGTATGGGAGCCTCCCCTAGTAGTCGAGCCCTGACACCACCACTGTGAGGAACTGGCCGGCCAGGCAGCATTTAAGTCCTGGGTCAGCCTCTAGCAGTTACATTACCCTGGACAAGTTCATTTCCTCTCTAGGCCTTAGATCCCTCATTGTCAGTCAGGGTCAGGGTGAGGTTGGACCAGATGAGCACTAAGTGCTTTGAAAGATAGACATCTCTAAGAAGAGTAGGCATTTAAAAACCGTCTCCTGGGCCTGGTGACCCACAGGGGTGGTGTTGTTGAAAAGAGGGTGCATATTGCCAGTTCCATGAAGGGTGTGTATTCATGGTTTCTGAGTTGGAATGGGATTCAATGATTTAAAAATCTGTTATATTCATCAAATGCATTAATCTTGGGATATTGGGTTTTCACACAGTTGTAGGATGTTGCACTAATTAATTTAATCTAATTTGATTGTGCATACTTTGAGTTACAGCCTTCTGAACTTAGTATGCAAGCTTATGTAAATAACACACAAATAAGAATTCAAGTGTTTTAAATAACCCATCCAAAGACTATAGTATCATAACCTAGAGCTCACAATTATCAACATTTACCCAACAGTGAAACACTGTACTAGGTGATAGCACGTATGAATGAATTCTTGCAAGTCCTCTTCATTCGGGACAAATAGGCACCCTGCAAGCCCAGTGCATGGGGAATTCTGAGGCAGACTACTGCAGAAGTCACCCTGCACACGTATTGTATTTCCTTTTCCCACTTTTAGGTCAGTCCTGCTCCTGCCTGCTCCCACTGCCCTCTCCCCTCATGGCAGTTCTGGCAGTCAGACAGGTGCTACCAAAATGGGGCAAGACAAACCCCGGGTTTGCTTCCTCATCATTTTGTAGATAAGCTGTTCCCATATCAAGTCCCTCTATTTTAATAAGTGTCTGGTGCCCCAAAATATGCTCACCGAGGGTGATGAGGGTTGCCTGCCCACTTGTTCACCACCATCCTTCTCAATATAGAGAAGATGCCCTGATTTATCCTATTTCACAGGCAGGAGAGTTACAATGGCAGAATATGGCCCAGGGAGCCTAGTGGGAAGTGGGAAGTCTCTGCCTTTCTCTAACTCCTGCAAATAGGTTCAATAGTCCAGAGCAGCATTGTCCAATAAAAATATGCTTCAAGCCACAAATGTGAGTCACAAAACATAATTTTAAATTTTCTAGTAGCATATTAAAAAAGTAAAGAGAAAGGTAAAATCAATTTTAATAATGTATTTTGTTTAACCCAAGATATCTAAAATATTATTTCTGTTGTAATCAATATAAAAATTCTTAAAGAGATATTCTACATTCTTTTTTTTCAAAATCTGGTGTCTATTTCACACTTACAGCACATCTCGTTTGGGGCTAGCAACGTCTAAAACGCTCAATAGTCACACTGTCGCTGTGGGTTGGGCCCAAGAGGTGCGGAGCTCCCCCCACTCCCTGACAGTGGCTGACCACTGCAGGAGCTGGAGACAGGATATGAGAGAAGCCTAGTTCTCAAAAGAATGCACTGCCTGTTTGCCTGTTTATCTTTGCAGCAATATGAATAACCATCCCATCCTGCATGCCTCCTTATGTAATTAATTAGCATTTATATAGCAGTTTATGTTCGCAGAGAGCTTTATTGACAGAGTTGCCAGTATATTTATCTACTTGCACGTTGTACTTTCATGTGTGCCTACCTGTGCTAATTACTGCTATAATTATTGAAATTACTTAAGAACACAACTCATAGTTACCTTCGAGAACCCCAGCAACCATTTTAATAGCAACTATAAATTCCATCTTCCATCTGCAAGTTCTGTCTATTTCACAGAGAAATTTCATACCTCCATCCAATATTCTCCAAGTTCTTGGTTGGCCTCAGAGTGAAAAATGCATTTAAAAGCAATCTAGTAATTGTCTTTTCCCCTTTGTCAGCTTAAATTTCACATGAAGGAGATAGAAATTTAATGACATATCTTCCAGTAACAACAACAGCCTTGATAACGCAGCATTCCAACACGAAGAGGATAATTACAAATAATGACCACTGCCATCAAATAATGCCATCTCTCATATCAAATGTCATGTCTCACTCCCAATCCAAACCTTCTTTATGACAAAGAGCAGAGTTCCTGAACAGGAGGGGGACGAGAGCACAGGCTGGCAGAGACCTGAGCCCCGTGCCGAGGTAACCTGTGTTATGTGGTGCCCTCTTGGTCTATACTCCAGCTTCTGAGAAGCGAAGCAGCCAGGGCCTGTTGAAGAGATGGCAGAAGGCAGGCGAGTGGAGGGATGAGAGAGTTTGAATAAGCAGTTCTGAGGTACAAGAAACATAGAATTGTGCTGCGGTTGGGAGATTTGAAAGAACATTCCACCTTACGAGTTCCCCTCCCTATCCCCTCCCTCCCTCTCCCCAAATCAATGAGGGGAAAAAATTACAGTGTTCCGATTCATTCCGTGGTTCTGCTGCTCTCAGTGATTGGAAATGCCAGCAAGGGGAATGATATACATCATGTGATGAAGGGAAAGTATAAAAATATTCACCAACAGCTATGAAATGCAGCTGCCTCCACAGCAGAACCAGGCGGCTCTTGAATAGAACACAGCAACGCCACCCAAGAGACTTAAGACCAACTCCGCTCCGAAGCAATTTTGTGAGCCCAATATTGGGGATTAGAGACGAACATGAGAGATCTTAAGCCACAAATCACTGCATCCCCAATGCTTCTGCTACCTGCTCTCGTCTCCCCCGGGGAAAATCATTAAGCCTCTTTCTGTCTCTCCTTAAAATGGGAGGTAAATTAGGAACTTACCACAGAGGAGGGTTTCCTTAATTACTCATGTACAAATTGCTTGATATTATTGAATGAAAGGTATCAAGGAGAATGCAAGTTATTACCATGATTATCTTTGTTCTCATGTAAAGCAGCAGGCCAAAGCCTTTTCTATGTTTTGGATTATGTTTCAGTTCAGAGATACTTCAGGGAATGGCCTCCTAAGGCTCTGAGGGCCATTAGTACAAGCAGAATTTCAAAGGCCAACCCGGAAAGGCCAGCGTCCCCAGGCTGGGGCTTGATTGATGTGGAAGTACGAAGGAAGGAAAGAGCAGATTTGGGAGAGGGAATGAGGGCATGCGTGCTGGCCTTGTCCTGGGCAGCCACAAGGTGAAAATATTAATCTTTTGTAACCCACTGCTTCCTCTCTCCACCCCTGTCCATTTTACAGACTTGGTGGTGAGGACTAGCCTGGTGGGGGTGTGGCGCCCAGACTGATCGCTGTCAGAATCACATTCTAATACCCACTCGTTCTGAGGCATCAGATCTGATCACAGGCATCATAAATAAACCTGGGTTGACACAATATCTCCTTGCTGGAGAAGATGAGGGACAAGCTTTCCGTTGTGTTATCTCTAAGGGCAGGTGAAAGGAGGTATGTGGGAGGGAACTTCCCAGACAAACAAGAGAACTGCAGTTTCCTCGAAATCTTACCAGAGCCAGGGGCTTGTCCCTCTCTGCCTCGAGTCTCGCCCCGGGGTCAATACCAGAGTGAGCAGCACTCATCCAAAGGAGCATGATTCTTCCCCGGAAGGGCCTGTGAGTCAAACCCTTGTGCCTAGGGAATTTGTCCTGACATGATTGGCCCCGATTTGCTATTGCGCCTTTGAATCATGCTGTGATTGTGTCTTCAGTAGGAATTCGGGGTAAAGAGAAAGTGACACATATAGTAATTATGCTGGAAGATTGGGTGGCATTAGAATAAGGCCTTAGAATGGTTTCTACAGGATTCTTTTGATCAAAACATTTGCTCTGTTGGAGAGAATACTATAGGACGCTTTTGAATAATTAGACAAGTTCCATCGTTCAGTGAGATGGAAAGGAGGGGAAGTCATCACTTGCTGGATGTCTCTGTTACACACAAGAGTTACTTATTCACTTTGCTAAAAAAATTTTCCTTATGAATTTCAGTATATTATTTTTGCTATTAATGTCTTAATGATAGTGACAGGAGAGTGTTTAAACGCCATTTAGCTTCTGACTCTGTATGTAGAAAAACTATTTCTCCTCCCATATGCAATTTTCTGTCCATTCATTAATTGTATTGCTGCTTTCCTAAGCGTATTTACTGCCTTCTAAATATGTATCTTAATTTACACTTCTAGTCCCATGGGGAGCCCATAAAATGTAAAATCTTTGTAGCAGACAGCTACAAATATTTTAATATCCAGGGCTGCTTCTGAATCCTAATTTTGCAGATGGCATGAAGTTCATTTTATAGCAGCTATTGAAAACTAATAAATGCCATTCACATCACTCAGCATTGTCAATAAGCCACCAGATTGTGTGCCCAGGGATGCTAGGGAAGCAGGAGCGGGTTCCAGCCCTTCCCTAGCCAGCCTCCCGCTGCAGACCCCACAGCTGCCTTGTCTTATCAGCTGCCACAATTCTATTCAGGGCAGCGATGAGGCGAGTCTTTTTGAACTTCTAATCTGCCAGTGGAGAGATACTCACAAGAGAGTAATTGCTGCGCAGAACACGCAGGGCAGGGAGGTGAGCTAGCTCCTCCCTGCTTACTCCATTTGTGTTCCTCAAATGCAAGAGATGAGCAGAGGAGGAGGAGCAGCAGGGAAGTGGCAGTGAAGGCACCACCAAATTTGGTCAGAAGCCAGCTGAGAAGTTATTATGCACTGAATGTTTATGTCTCTTCCGCATTCATGTGTTGGAGCCCTAACCCCCAATGTGATGGTATTAGGAGATGGAGCCTTTGGAGGTAGTTAGTTGTAGATGAGGTCGTGAAGGTGGGGCCCCCATGATGGGATTTGTGCCCTTATAAGGAGAGGAAGAGACAACAGAGCTCTGCCTGTCTATGGCCATGCACCGAGGAAAGGGTGTGTGAGCACACAGCAAGAAGGTGGCCCTCTCCAAGTCAGAAAGAGGGTTGTCATCAGAAGCACCCCATGCTGGACCCTGGTCTCAGACTTCCAGCCTCCAGAACTGTGCAAAGACTAATATCTGTGTTGATGCCACTCAGCCTGTAGTATTTTGTTAGAGGACCCTGAGCTGACAAAGACAGAATTCACGTCTCCCTTGTTTTAGGATTTCTTTTTTCCTTTTTAGTAAATTATCCCTTTAGGAAAAAAACAAAAGGTCATACAATGAGAGAACAGTGAGGTGGTGAGAAATGAATCCAGTGAATTTATCGTTCTCCTTCCATTCTTTATTTTGCCAGATAGTTATCAAGTCCTTACTGTGTTCCAGGCACTGTGCAAGATATATATATACACACATATATACACATTATATGTAAATGTAGATAAATTTTAAAATTTTCATATTGTATTTATATTAACTTATATTTAGTTATAAGTTATGTAAGGATTTCCAAGTAATCCTTGCTCTCAAGGAATCGCAGTCTAGAACTCTAGAAGTCTACAGTCTAGAAGCCTAATGTGATATTACAATAGGAGCAGGTCTGCCAGTAGGCAATACCCTGAGAGAGTGAGATCCAGGGGAGGGAGAAAATATTCCCAGCCTCCAAGTTTGGGGAAGAAGGTTGGAATCTGCAGAGATCCTGTGTGTGTGTGTTGGGGGGGGGGTCCACTCAATGTCATTAATCACTTAACGTCAACCAAGGCAGTAATCAATTCCTTCTTCTTTGTCTCCTCTGCTCCTCATGCAGCTGGTTGCCCTCTTGTGAAATTTCCTTTGCTTTTCCCTTTAAAGGCTGTCCTTGTGGTTCCCATGAACTGGATTTCATCTGGATGCAAATTCAAAAGCAGCACAAGGGTAGTGTGTTTTTAGGCAGTCCCGGGAGATGGTCTGCTAAAGGCTGGGCAGAGCAGCACATCAAGTCAGTTGATGAGATGTGTTAGCTCGGAGAAGTCAGAGAACATCTGGTCCCAGAGCAGCTAGGTGCAGAGGAGCAAGTAAACGGTCCAATCAGGTTTTGTCTTCAGATTCATCCAAGTCACCTGGGTCAGAGTTAGAGGAGAGGAAGCCTGGATGCAGGAGCTCTGGACTGTGCCCTTGGCCTTAAATAGTCCAAGCGTTTTAAAGATAAAACGTGTACATGCCTCTCATAGTTTTTCCATTGTGAAGCTATCTTTTACCCAGAAGCAAATTTAAATTGACCTTCAATGAAATTTAATCTTTCTGGGAACCCCTCCCTCCCTCCTTCTTTCTGCTTCTCTCTTTCTTGCTTTCAGCTTTGTGCAAAGAGATGTGAAATAAACGAATCAAAATATACAAAGAAGCATGCCATTGCTCCTTGACAGGAAAGAGGTAAACTTCTCCAATGGCACCTGCCATAGCTTTCATTCCAGATCCTGATTTCGTCAGGGTCACAACAGATAATGACCTCAGGATGTGGGGTGGAGCAACAACGAAGGCTGGGCTGGGAGACTTCTCATCAATCCGTGCGTTAGGGCTCCTTAGGAAGTTTTGGGCCCTGTCTTAGGGCAGCAACAGGAGCTAGGTGCATGGTGGGAAAAATCTTTTTTGTGGAAGGAACTACAAAATCTTAGAGCTGGAAGGGACAAGAAAGATCATCTGGGTCCACCACCTCATTATGCAGATAAGAAAACTGAGTCCCAGGAGGGTTAGGTGATTTGTTCAAACTCAAGCCAATTAGTTGTAGGTACAGCTAGGATGAGAATCCAGAAAGGACTGGAAAATGGTAGTCATTGATATTCTGGATCTCCCAGTATAGATAGGTTCTTGTTAGCATCATTATTCCCTGAGGGAGATGGAACAATGCCTTTCTAGTGCATTAGAAACTCAGGAGAGAGAATGTTCCAAAGGATTCCAGTGCTGAAACCATGAGCAGCATTGGTTCATCTATGAGAACACACTAGAAACAAATGACAACTATCTCTAGAGTGAGAAAGAAGGGGCTGGTGAAAAGCACTTATTTTTGCTGAGAGGCTGAGTTGTATGCTAGATATAACCTTATTCAGACCACACTGAATCCAGTGGAGGAAAAATCTATTTTTTTTTTAAGGTAGCAGATTTTACTGTATTTAAAATAATCATCCTAGATAAGTGAAGAGTTGATAAATGAGCTTAATCTGCATACCACCTTGTAAGAGCAGAGCTGTGTATAATTACAAGATTGCCCTGGGGGCTGTCGCTTTACTCTGCTGAGTGGAAAAGGCAATCCTTTGTGAAATGGCAGGCCAGGGCTCTTGGCTGCAGAGCAAAAGGAGGAATTTCATCTCACCCATTGCTCCTTTGTTTTGTCACTGGGGCTGCCTGCGAAATTCCCAAAAGAGAACCACAGTATTCTCGACTCCAATTGAAAGAATCCAGTCATTATCTTTTGAGATGCCATAGGATTTTCTTTCCAAGTGTACACATGCAAAGTTGCTATGAAAGGACTACCGATATAGATAGATTTAAAAGATGCAGGTAAGATTATTCAAAATCCACTGAAAAGATAGAAATCACAATAAGAGGGAGAGTGAATATAAGTGGAACTGACAAGAAACAAAAATCCCAAAGAAAGATGAAAGCAGCCAGGGAAAGCATGTTATCTGTCATCCACCATCATTGGCTGTACTTTTCCCCTTCTGGTACCCAGGTCTTCGACGAATGAGATTCTTTCCTCAGCTTCTCCCTTTCATTAGTCTTCATTATTCATCAGCCTTCCTCTTTCGGCCTTTCGGATTTCTCTTTTGAAACTGCCCTACCAATGGAAGAGTGTTGACAGCCCTGTGATACATCCTTATTTCACAAAAGCCAAGACCAAGGGCTTCAAACTCAATCTTTTGGGGAAATGTGAGATTAGAGGTATGAAAAAAACATTAGAGAACGAAGGCTCTTTAACTACAGTCACGTGCTGCTTAACGACGTTTCAGTCAACAACGGACCACATATACAATGGTGGTGCCATAAGATTAGTACCGTACATCCTAGGTGTGTAGTAGGCTAGACCATCTAGGTTTCTGTGAGTACACTCTATGATGTTCACACAATGATGAAGTCGCCTAATGACGCAATTGCCTAACAATGCATTTCTCAGAACGTATACCTGCTGTTAGGCGACACGTGACTGTATTTTATTCTGGAATGGACTTCAGCACAACATCTACTCCTTCTCATGCACCTGCCCCTCCCATTTTAATGTCAGCCTTTTCATGGTTCAGGAAAGTAATTGCTTGGTGACATGCTGGGAGTCATTTGGACGGCTCCATTTCAACTCCAGAAAATATTGCTCTTAAAATTGTGTCACACCAAATAAGACTCGCCACAGGGCCATTTCTGCTTGGTCTTCTCTTTGGATACTATGTAGCAGACACTTAATTGTCTCCCCAAATTTGTTCTTTCCTTCTTCTTTTAGTATTAGACTTCCCTGAATTTTAGCAGGGCACATGATTGTCCATAAAAAGACTACATTTTGCAGGTTACCTAAATGCTGTATGTGGCCATGTGGCTAAATTTTAACCAGTGGAAGGTAAGCAAGTATTTCATATCTTACTTTTATGGCTGAGATGTAAATGAGAAGGCAGGAGCTGGGCATCCATTTTGGACCAAGAAAATGACCATTAGAGGAGATTTGTTCAATGTGAGAGAAAAGAAAATGGAGTACTGTGGTGAGGTGTTGGACCAAGAGTCAGAACACCTGGAAGGTTCCGGTCACTTTGCTCATTAATAAGTCATATGACTTTGAGAAAGTGATGTAATATCTCAAGCTTTTCAATATCTCGTATACTGAATAACGGCAATAAGAAGTGCTGTCACTCTCTCACAGGGTCATTGTGGGGACCCAATGATATCATTCACGTGGGAGCTCTTTGTAAAGCATGAGTCATTTTTAAACTGCAGTAGGTTATGGCTGATACAGTTATAGGCAAAATAAATGTTATCTTATTGATTAAAAGCACATATTTTGATGAACTTATCTTAAATGAGAAGCGTCTCAATTCACAGTCTTCTAGAGACTTGCCTATTCAAGAATAATAGTATCAGCAGGAGAGATCATTTCTTTTCAAGGCCCCAAACCTGCCCAAATTATTAGTCGTCTTTTGGTGACCCTATGCTCTTCCCTGCAAAGGAAAGTTCTGCTGTCATCAGCAACAGATGGATTTCCCATTTTGACAAATTTGATGAAGAAAATTATTCTGCCAGGAATCAGACAGATGTATAGCAGCTGAACCAATATATGACAAGTTGATTGTCACGGTGGATGTCTGTGCACCTGTATTTATGAAACTGAAATCTGGAACCCTTAATATTGTAAAGCTTGATGGCAGTAGTCTGTGATTCTGCTCCCTGAATGTGGTCTAGTTTCATTTTAGAATGACCGGTTCATCCTTCACATACCCAACAAGATGCTAACACTACTGATGCTTAAAGAGGCTGCTCCTGAGTATGGCATTCGAAAGCTGAACACATTACCTAACCATCTGCATAGTTCTGAATACAATATTAAGCATCACCCAACTTTGACCTATTCTTTTTTTCAGTACCACTGAAGTGTCACGAGGTAGATTTTGAGCCATTCTTAAGACTCCATGGAAAATTTTTGGAGCAGGAAGGCATTGGGAAAGATCTCACATGGCACGTAACAAGCCTAGGCAAGATTCTTTACAATGGGCAATGCCACTGGCAAATACAAAATCATTAGTGAGGTCTTATTCTATCATATCTGTTATCTATATTGTTCCTAAAGGATTAAGTGCACCAAATGCCATTTATATGAGTTGTTCCACAAAGTAGTCCTGTTGAGAATTGTATAGAGATGCACAAACCTAAGGATAAGACCTGGTAAAGAACATTTGCCAACGGATAAGAGGAAGGAGAAACCAAAGTAATATCATGATTGTCATACCACTGCCATAGCCTCAAGACAAGGCATAGAATTGTAGAATCTCAAACTCTAATATGGACGATGTTCTCCTGAAAGTTAGCACAGAAACAAGATTGCTGAAATACGTCATTACTCTCATTGGACATATGCTGGAAGTGTCAGTTGGCTAAAATCAGTGCATCTGGTAAATTGTTGACTTGTTGACAATTTCATAGTTTAGAAGTTAGAGAAAGCAACCAGGAAAATTTCTACCTCATTCCCAATTGTAACCAACAAACAACCAGCTAGTGACATGAAAATGATAAGAATTTTGGCAGAAATTGACCCCATCATCTTGAAATTGGTGATAGCAAAGGAAGATTTAGTAGTCAGGGACATATTCTAAAGTTTATCAAAACAAGTTTGTATAAAGCCAGAGAAATAAAGTACTTAATCTAGAAGTAGACATATTTCGAGCTGTTCAACTCAACAATGGCCCATTTTTCTAGGAACTTTGTCCATCAATGACTGTGTCCATCAAAGACTTGAGACCAAGAGATTAGCCTGGGCCACAGTGTTTCCACCCACAGTGGATCAAGGATGACCTCTGACCCAAAGCCAGATAATCCATGGAATGGCTCACTGTAAGCTTGTAGTTGGTATACCCCAGAGCTGAAAGGTCATGGAGAAACAGAGGCAAATTCTGTAACATAAAGAGCCAAAGTCAGTCCTTGCTGAAGTTATAGGGGAGCTGAGACTAAGAAAGTTCATTTGTAAAGAGAAGAATGAGACAGATGGCAGCGAGGGGTAGAAATGTGGAAGAGAGAAACAGACAAGCTGGAATGCAAGATTCTACAAGTATGGAATCTTTGTATGTTTGATTTACTGATATAGATTTCAATAAATATGTATTGATTGGGAAGGAGCGGGAGAGAGATTTCAGAGCCTCAGTTCCTGACTCTTAAGTTCCAAGTTTCAGGCCCATGAGGCCCATCTGGGCTTTGCTTTATGCCCATGGGTGTCTGTGATTGCCAGATGAAGTCTATCAATAATGACCTATCTTTTGGTTTTTTGTTTGTTTGTTTTTGTTTTTTAATTTGAGCTGATTAGAGTGAGTATTTGCCCTTTGTAACCAAAGAATATTTGATATGTCTAGATGTGTCCCAAGACTCTAAAAGAGAATACACGGTCTAGATTGTCACCTAAGGCCCCTTCCCTGAATCTCAGCTGATGGAAATCGTTCTGTCCTGTGGCTGGTACTTCAGGAAGACTTTTTTCAATATGGAATCGTTTGAAATCCACTAAGCAAGACATTCTTGGCAGCCAGTAGCCTAATCATGGTTTCTTTAAATAATTTTTCCCATGTCTCTTCCCAACTGAGGTTCTGCTCTTCAGAAAGCATTCATATAATATCGTTCCCCAAGTCTTTGATCAGAAACTATGTGTTTACTGAATTTGTTTGTTAAGCCTTTTTCCATCTCAGATGGAACAATCCAGAAAACCACAACTTTCCCACTACAAGGCTTCAAAGTCCAAATGAGTCAGTCTGACTATGTTAGTGACACCAGAGCTGGACAACTTGGAGCACAAATGGGAATATAATTCCACATATCACGGAAGATTCCACATCCTCTCCTGGACTGTGGCAAGAGGGAAGCAAACGTGATTACACCATTTTCCAATCTTTTCACCAAACCCTTTGATTGTGTTATTTGGTGATACCAAGTTTGGGGATATTTCTTTATCATGAAAAATGTGAAAGTAGCTGACCGTTTTCCTATTACGTCTTCTTAGTATAGGCTGAAAACTTATACTTACTTAGAAAGTGCAAGCTGGGAAATGGGCCACAATTTCTATATCTGTAAAATGGGGATGCTGGCCAGTTGATGATCTCTCAGATTCCTTCATTTCTGATTATTTCCTACAAGGTATTAAAACCAAGTAAGATTAAATACCAGATGGAAATGGAGGGTATAGCCCCAGTGGTTATGGTCTACCCAGGTCTATCATGATCGGAACAAGATGGATTTAATTTATTTGGAAAGGAAACAGCCTGCTGATCAGAGCAGCCGATATTTTCTTCATGAAATCTTTTTAAAAAACTGAAGAAGTGACAAACCAAAATGTCTAAATTTGGTCTGACAGGTTCAGAGATTTTGAAGCGGACCCATATTACAGACCTCTGTCAAGCTACACTGGGAAAGCCAATGGGGACAGAGTCAGCTTGTTCGTAGTGATCAGCAATTCCCATTCAGATTCTTGTTTCCTCAGTGAGAACTCTGACCTTTTCAGGGCCAACCTAGTGGAGTGTGTAAAGGTGTTCTCAGTGCTTTGATGGGTCCAACTCTGTGCTTTGTCACAAGCATTGCACAACCACTATCTAAAAAGGAATCTGTCTCTTCGTGGTAATACACAGCTGCTGCTGTCACCGTATGATCTATTTTCCTTTCAAAATCCCTGTTTGCTCTACAGTTTATAGACACTGACATTAGAAAAGGCAGTGTGAGCTTGACCCTTCAGTGGTCTGAATAGAAGGGAATCAGGTTTGTCTTCTCTATCCTTTTTCTCTTCCTCCCTCCTTCACTTTCTACCTTCCTCCCTCTTTACCCACTTGTCATCAGCTTACATGGCCCAAGACTCCTTGTAATCTTTTTAAAGAGAAATTCAATCTCTTTAAAAAGGCATTTAAAGGGAGGAGTTGGATAATCAGGGAATTGAATGGAAGTTAAATAAGGTAGGTTGCCCTACTCTGGTTGGCCCAGTCTTCCTAATGTTAGGAAGCCTAGGGACTAAACACAAAGATGTGGGTGCGTTTAGCAGGTTTCAACGGAAGGTACATAGATATTTGCTAGTTGGAAAATCCTACAGGCAGCTGCCACTCCCACTCAGAACATCATAAATGTGTCCTTGACATCCAAACCTTGACATCAACTCTCCTCTAACCCAGCTCATTTTAAATGCATGCATTGCTCTTCACCAAGTCTCAAAGGCTCTGAGTACCAAAGGAGCCAAGGCCAAGGCAAGGGTGGTCAGCTTGGATCCAAACCCTAGGAGACAATTGGAGCCCTGCACACTTGTGACTGACATAACGAGCCACTGGATGGCACTGTGGGTCTGTGCTAATGTGTATGGAAGGACATTTATCTTTCTTTTAAAAAGCCTGTTTAGCCTTGACAGGTAATTTGGCACATTTTGAGTTGAAATGTGCCAAATGATTTGGCAAATATTTCACTTACCTCTGAAAATAGGCACACCTGCTGTTCTGGGCTGCAGGCAATGGAGGAGGGTAGTTTTTCCCCATCCCCCTGTTGTTGCTCATTTCAGAACCTAAAAGAAGATTTTGGTCAAGGATACATGGGCCAACCCCACTTTAAGTGATACTATGCTTTAAAGGAATAGAAAAAGTTCAGTGTTTCTTGAAAAACCAACATCTTCTGTCTAAAGAGACTATCTTTTCACCTTTTTGGTGTTGTCCATCCTGCCGGTAGCTGGCTCATGACCTGATAGAATGGGATTTGGTTGAAGAGCTATGTCTGCTACTGGTCCTCCAATAAAGAGTATCTAGGAAAATTTGTTTCCAAACTTTCCTGCTTTAAAGAATCTCTGCCCAATATTTAGTGTGTCCAACAGCAAGAAAAGCTAAGCAGTATGAGAATGTCTCATAAGGAATATCTGAGCTGCCTCTGGATCACGAAACCACTGCTTTGCAGAACATTATGGCGAGATTCACAAGTGGACATTCCCATTTCCACAGGAGAACACAGATAACAGGTGAGGCATTGCTAATTACCAGATGCACATTAGGCCAAGTCCCTGGTGCATCAGCTCTAACTCCACCTCCCATTTATTTGCTAGCTACTCAAGAGAGTATATCAGGATGCAACTGAGTAAAAGTGGTGTTCTCAATGGTACGACCTTGAATTGATCTCATTTTTAAAATGGTAAAAATTGCAAACCAATTACCGTAGCTAACGTATCTAAAAAAACACTTGGAACCACTTCCCAGGTGGCCAAAACATGTACACCTATATACCTATAGGTGAGTTAGAGAGGAGAGATTCACAATTCTCCTTGTTGACTATTGTCTTGTTATAACTTATTGACTAGAAGGCACATCTCATTGTGTCAAATCCACTCCTCTTTTGAAATACATCAAAGGACCATGGTATTATAGAAGGAGTCTGGCTGTGAATTTAGAGACTTGGCTTCTAGTTCCAGGTCTGCTACCACCAGCTGTGTGACATTAGGTGAATCATTAACCCTCTAACCTGTTTCCTACCTGAGCATAAGGAAAGAAGGCAATGTAGATGAGCTCCTACGGCTACCAAATATTGGAATCTTATTTAGCTTAAGCAGCCTCAACCAATTTAATATAATCTTGAGATATGTTCAAGTGACAAGTAGCAGTAGTGAAACAGGAGGGTGCATTTATTTAAATAAAATCTAAACTGCTTATCAATTATCTCAAAACACAATAAACACCAACATAATAAGGTAAAGAAACTCTTGTGATAATAAGATAGTTTATGGAAAAGAATGTATATCTGTTTAATGATGTGTATTTGCCTTATGCACTTAGCTTAAGAGTTTTGGTGGAGGTAGTTCATACATTGTTGTTTTGATCCGTAGATTCCTGTTTTTCACCTGTTCTGTTCTTCTGTATCTCGGTGCTGCAGTCAGTTTCCAAGGCCTGGCTGGATGAAGAACATCACGTAGGTTGTGGGTGACTTTGATAAGAGAGGTTTCTGTGGACTGATGGGGCAAAAGCCCAATTAGAGCGAGTCAAGAAAGACTGGGAGAATAGGAGTGGTGGGAGCAGCACAGACCACTCATATGAGGAGTTTGCTATCAGATGGGTCGAAAGAAGGCTTGTAGCTGGTACCTGGAAGCTAGGGAGGGATTGTCTTTTTGAGATATGCTGGCAGACATTCTAAGATTTGCCACATACAGAAGGAATTCATGGATACACGTGTTCACAAACATATCCAGAGTTCTAATCAAAGGGTTGATTCTGGTTGTAGATCTTGAGCTCTTGCTCAGTCGAGATCAAAGCTATCTGCCGCTGCTCCACCCTTGAAGGAGAGTTATCAAGGTTTTCAGGAAGCTCATGGAGAAGGGCTCAGCAGCCGTCTTTCCTCCCGCTGAGTTAGCAGGGCTTTCTTTAACAGATCGTTTAGGAACTAGGAGATAGTATCATCCAATCTCCTCATTAAGCTGAGTGAGCAATCTGAGGCTCAGATAAAGTAGGTCTTGAGATTTGCTCGCAGAGCACTGTTGGGTAAGGATTAAGAAAATGGCTTTGGGGCCAGAAATCCTAGGTTTGAGTCCCAACTTTGCCACCACTTATTGGTTATGTGACCTTGAGCAAGTCATCCTCAGTTTTCTCATCAGTTAAATGAGGGAATTGTGTGATATTTTACAAACAAGCATCCTAATGGGACCTTTTCCTGTAGGGTTGTTGTGAAAATAAACTGAGAAAAGACAAACGACATGTTTAGTACAATATCAGTACATGGTCTCAGGAAGCATTAATATTATTCTTGTCATCATATGAGCATTTGCACGCATGCAAATGATACAATATAAACTTGCATGCATACAAAATTTTTTTAAATGTTATGGGGATTTCTACAAAAGGAATGCAATAAACACTAAGAAGACACACAGGCCACATTGTTTAGTCTAAGCCTTACTAAAGTACATGCCCAGCTGTAAGTCACCCTATTCGAAGATTCTTACTCATGATTGACTCCAGCCTAGGTCCCCTTTAAAGCGCCGGCTTGGCTTGCTGATGTGGAATCAGTGTCTCCTATTGTAAAATCTTCTGAGTTACCTACCTACCATCTGCATGCCATCTACCTCTTTTTTCTCTTTTTTTTCTTTCCCTTTTCCCCTGCTTTTCCTTTTGAAGCCACTCATGGGTTTAAGTAAAGCTGGTCGTGGTTGCGGGCTGCCAGGTGGCTGATGGAGCAATAGTCAATCCTCTTTCAACAGCTTCAGAGTTGGCTCCACAGGAATGAAATGAGAGAGACATGAATGCGAGGCAGAAAAAAGGGAGGGGGCGCAGTGGAGCAAACCAGCCTCCCCAGACCTCCCCAGTCCCTGGATGAGTGCTAGAGAGATCTGTTTGCCTCTAGCAGGCATGCCAAGGGGTGCCTCATTCTGTCAAAGCCATTGGTTGGCGGCTACCTTTGTTGCCACCCTGTAGCCGAGGCACTGTGAGGTTATCAGAGATTCTGTTTGTAAGAGTCAGAGTGGCTTAGAATGTTTGTTCTCTCTCTCGGGGACCAATTTTTTTTTTTTCTTCTTTTTTTACAACTTCCCAGCCACCACTTTGCTTAACCTCGATTCCTCTGTTCGTTTTCTTCTTGCTGGAGATGAGCAACATAGGCCTGAATTAAAACCACTAGAACAGCACAAGTTAATTGGAGTCTTTGAGGATCAGGACACTAGAAGCCCGGCTTGATAAACCCCCACAGGGTTTGGAAATGAGTCTGATGGGAACCAAAAAAAATCTGCTTTCCATTGCCCCAGGGATCCGTTTACCAACTTCTATCGTAGTCCCCAGACTATAACTGAATGCTTAGCTTTAAATAAACAACATGTTTATGCCTCTACTTGACATAATACTGTTCTAAGTGTGCTTACATGAAGAAATGCAAAAGACTAATTTTATGGTCTTTGTAGCTACTGACCTAAACTGTTAGATAGTAAAAAAAATAAGAGGATTGTTTTGTTTTTTCTCTTTTTCTCACTTAAATGTATCAAAAAGTATGATACTATCTTTTAGCCTCATTTAATACACTCTACTATTTCTTTTTTTAACCCTTTCTAAAACTTATTTTCCTGAAAAAAAAAATGTTGTTTTCCGCTAAAGAGAAAGTCTTCTAAGCTTCAAGCAGCAAGAAATTTGACAAGGAACTTATTGGAGGCTGTCACAACATGAAAGGGAACTACGAGCCTGGGCTGCTGGGTAATGGGAAATAGAAGTGTTAACCTTTAGTCTATCAGCTGAATTTTGGCTCTGGATATAATGACACAAAGTCATTACCCACCGAAGGTTCATGGTCTTTGGGGAAATGAGTGTACAGTGGTTTCAGCTCTGTCCCTAACAGCTCAGAGTCTCCATCAGCCTGGCTGCCGTTACAATTAGAGTTAATTGTCACCAGTGCAGCCAAGAACACAGATTGAATAAGATGCGAGAGGGAACTACCTCGCCTGTACTGCTAACGGTGGTCCCCGAGCAGCTAAGGACTGTTCTTCTAGGCTGTTGATAAACCTGTTTCGGAAATTTAGAGAAAATGAATGGAAGACATGAAAATGTCTATTCATATGTTCAGTCACAAAGTGTTGCTTTTCACACGGAGTAACGTTTTAATAGCAGGTGTCATTTCAAATTATGTTTGATTAAAGTCCCATCTGTGCTCAGTCCACAGAAGAGGGAATTGGCTATTCCACTTCCAATGAGAATCAAGTATCTTCTTTGAACGATACCACTGAGTCTGAGTTCCTTCAGATGGTAGATTTATTTTAGAAATTGCTTATCCAGGCAACAAGAAGTCAATGCTGTCTCTTGAGAAGAGCCTCCACTGGAGAGGTTTTAAAATTGGCTTCAGTTGGACATTTTAGAAGCATGGTTTGTTCATTTCCTTGTTTATTGTAGGTTGTATTTAAACCTCAAATAGCAACAATGTTGTAGTTTTAGAATAAAAGAGGCAACTAAATATAAACAGTGGATAGAAATAGCCCTAGCCTCTTTTCTTCACATATTTTTAAAAGATGTTTCCTTCTCTTTAACCTTATCCTAAATACCATGAGGAATCTTGGATAACTTCTCTTCCGATTGATGTTTCTAAATTGGTGACATGCAATTACTTTCTCCATATTCACACTGCTGAATAAGCTGAATTTTAAAATTATACACTTGTAGCTGGTTGAAATCTTCCCTAAGTATAAAATGGAAGTTAAGTATCTAGAGAGTTGATTTTAAGATGTTTAATTCTTAGTTCTTCTGACAGACAAAACTTGGTCATATTGGAAAACTCTTAAGAAAGATAACTGCTATGCTAACCGTTTTCTGACCTTTGGAACTATTCCCTGATTGTGTCTCACATTCTTGTTTCAGTGTCACTGGGTGAATTCTAACCAATGGGAAATTCTGGCCATGTTCACAGTCTGAGAACCAGAGACTTAGAGTTTGAAAGTCGCCTGGTAATGGGCGTGGGGTGGTGGGAATCTATGATATTGGTAACATGCTTGGTGATCTCATTAATTTTTAGGTTATTTGTAAGACAGCCTGATGTAACCAAGTAAATTCCAATATGTTCTAATAAAAGAACTTAAGAAATAGCAGAAATTGAGTCATTCAGCTTTTCTTTTTAACTGCCCAGTTGTAAAAAGTGAAATCCTCACTTAGAGAGCTGTCTGCAAGTGACATAAGCTCCCATGTCTTACTCTTAACATATCAGACAGAGTGGAACTGGCTAGGACTTGAGGAATAGTTGGTGATGTCAATGAGAGTGGTCACGCTGATCCCAAGACACTCACGCAGATACACAGAAGGGAGGAAGTCAGGGGTGAGGCACAGCTGGAGGGAAGCCCTGGATTTGGAAGTTACAAAGATGTCAGAAATAGAGAAGCCACAGATTTGGGCAAGTTCATCCATAAAGCACAAGAAAGGAAGAGCAGATTGCAGATAGTGGAACCCAGGGGCACAGCAGCATTTTAGGGGAGAACGAAGGAGCAGTGGAGGAAACTGAGACGAAGCAGTCACAAGAGGGCAAAGAATTAAGAGTGCCCCTGAAGCAACAGAAATCGTTTCAAGCAGGAAGAAGCAGTCTGCAGTGTCAGTGCTGCAGAGAAGGAAGGTGAGGACGGAAGCGTGTTCATTAGATATGTCAACACTGAGGCCATTAGGGACTCTAGGGCCCGAAGAGCAGTTTTGTGGCGTAGTGGGGAAGAAGGCACACTACAAAGTGTTGGAAATTTGGGGGAAGAGGGGAAGTTTGGCTGTGAAGGGAAATAAGGAATAGGGAGGCAATTTGAGTGTTATTTGTGATTTTAAATGTGTGGACGTTTGTTAATTATGGTATTTTAAGGCATTGAGAGGACTGAGATTGTATTTCTACTAAGGTGTCCGGCCTGTGTAGCAGAAGGGGAGTTGAACGTGCAGGAAGGAGAGTCAGGGACTGCTGGGGTGAGGTCCCGGAGACGGTGGAGAGGTTGAGGCTGAGACCAGATGGACTGAGGAGCCCCGGAGGCAAGAAGGAGCCCCTAACCCATTCCTGGATTGGGAGGAGGGAAGAGAAGGCGTAGTAGATTGAGACACATTTGTCAGAGAGGATAGAAAAGGGAAATCCTGTGATGACTTTTTTTTCTGCAAAGAGAAGTTATGGTTTTCCGAGAGAATAGGGAGAAACTGGACAAGAAGGAGGTTTTACAGGAGACTAAACTCTGCACTAGCCACCTAGGGAATGGGAGAGGACACTAACTAGACCGACGGCGGGGAGGGCTTCTACCTGAGGAAGGTGTCTGTGCCTAACCAGCTAATTTGATCAGATACTGACTTCAGGGAACTTTTTTTCGTTCCCCAGACAGAGTGCGCCCCCAACTTGTGTCACAAATGCATGTTGTTGAACAAAAGAAAGAAGCAGATGAGAGACTATGGAAGGGTCTAGCATTTGGGAGGGTGAGGGGCAGCAAGTAAAGGATGCAAAATAGCGTGAGGTATTTATGCCACCTTAAGCTATTTTGCATCCTAATGGTATTCAGCATGCACATGTTCCTCTGGCAAATCATCAGTATCATCTTGTATTTGAAGCACAGTTTATGGCCATCACTACACTTAGACTCTGTCAAAATAAGAACAGGTTCCTTAATTTAGCAAAGCAAAATTGTCATATTACCCAAAGTGTATAGTTTTCCATTATTTTGGGCACCCCCTCATCCCCCTTAAAAAATCAGGTGAACTTCACTGTACAGGATTCTTCAAAATGGCTTAGCCACTTTGGTAATTGTAGCACCGAGGGGATATTTTTGCATTTTTGGCTAAATTTGAATCTTTGTTAGAATTTTGTGTATTTTCAACTATTAAGGGTTTTTTTAAAGTGATATTTTGATGGAGGAATTTCTATTTGCTTCACATAGGAGAAAGAATGACTCATGGTGAGAACTTCTCTTTCTTTCTAAAGGCCTTTGTCACACGGCTAATACTACTTCATTTATATTTTTAATTATGTTTTGCATGTTCTCTTTAAGATTTCTGGGAGGCCAAAGTATCTTTAAAAACAAAGACAAATAAAACTCTTTTCCTACTTTTATACAGTCTTGGTATGAGAAACACATTCACACCAACGCTGGATGAAGTTTTCTTTTTAAATTCTTATTCTCAAGATAAAGTAGGGAAAGAGGCATTGAACTAATCCATTCTCGAAAACATCTTAACATTATAAGCAGAACAAAGTGGTACAAAATGTATTCAGCCTCACGGATTTCTCTAGATTGTAACCAGAATAGAAAATGGCAGAATGTATTAATTCCTAAGATAAAATTATAATGAGAACAGAAAATGGTGCGAGATGAATTAATGTAGTGGCAGGCTTCTGTCTGCAGAGCACGTGCTCTCGAAATACCACATTGCAGCACTTTGTAGTCAGGCTCTCTTGTAATCTATGTTTTAAAGATGCTCTAACAATAAAGCGAAACAGTATTCGCATCTCCGGGAGCACTGCCACAGTGCTCTGGACAGCGAATGGCCCCAGGGAAGCAGTGAATGGACTTACCTTGCAGGAACAAAGGAGATTTAAGTTAGATAACAGGGCGATTTTTATTACTGCAAACATCCTGACATGCTTCCTTCAACGGCAGAGCATCTTTAAGTCTGGCACTCCAAGGGAACTTAGTTGAAGTGGTTGTGGTTATAAAAGAAGAATTTGCTCTTTGTCAAAGAAAAACTTTACATTTTACAAGGTATAAAGAATTAGTGTTTTCTGTCATTCCTACTTGGGGGGCGGGGTCCAGGTTTTAAACAGGGATGACCACCTTCTGTCTGGGGTGATTTTCCAATGGATAACGCCCAAAGTCTGTGCCTGAAGTTCGGTTGTCTTTTACAGCATCTTTTATCCATATCATAAATATACTTATTAATAGACTTTGTGTGAATTTGGGAAGAAAGTTAGTAAATGCTGATGAATATTATAGTAACATACCTGCAGTGTCATTCAGATGCAGATTTTTAGAAGCTTTGTACTGTTCGTTGAAGGCAAATATGTCCCAATAATAGGCAACAGAGACTCACAGCTTGAAACACTTCAAAGGTGACTGCACCTCCAGAAGCCGCAGTGGAAAACCTCGAGTGGCTGTACTAGAACTTTGAAATGTTTAATAACGCTTGTCCTACGTAGCTTTGGTTCTTCCAAAACCTGATCTGATTGCAAATTTTCAATCAGGAAATCTGGTCTTTGAATCAGAAGGGCTTTGCAGATTTGATTGGCAGCAATGTAGCTTTTGTTTTGAATTTTCATGATGCAGGGAATTGGAGTCCAAATTTTTCCCTGTCTGCATTAATCCTGCTGCACAGGGCATGGCCAGGTTATCCAAACTACGAATTAGAGTTTTTAATAACATCAGAGTAAGGCATTAGCAGTACTGTCTTATCGTGGCTGGTTGTGAGTTCAGAAGAAATCTGCTAACTCTGTGAGAATAAGCAAGAGTGAATTGTGAATTACCAGAATGTGCCAACCCCAAATGATGTTGTGACGTAGGCTTAAGCACTTTTTATTTTCTCTTTTCACATGTTAGCTGCCAAGACAGTTCTATGACATAACCTGGTGACTGGGACCGTGCCTTTCTTGAGCGAATTCCCGTGCTCCCACCACGCCGCTTCAGCTCTGCCCCTTCACAACCATCCTCACCGAGAAGCACCTTGGAAATAAAGCTGTTTATTTCTTCTCAGCCCTCTGACCCATCTCTAAAGAATCAACCAATCATATTGCAGCCCCTTTAATGTTTCATTAAAAGAGGGAGACTCAGAGAATGAAAACTCAAGATTGCCTTTTCTTTAAGTTTTAAAAGATCAAAGTCTTTAAGTAAATAGTGCTGTTGAGCTTATTTTTGGGAAACTGAAATGAATCAAGAAGCCTTTCTTTCTGGAGAAATTTAACCTGAAATATATTCTCCCCACTGTTTGCATGGCCAGTACACGTAACATTTGCATTTTCCTTTAAAACTATAATGAGAATTAAAACCCTATGATTAAGCATTTAACATAAAATTAAAGGACCATGGTTATTCATTAGGAAAGCACTATGTACCTGGAATTCAATCAGCTTTCAAATAGATTTATTTCTTTCTATACAAATTGCATTTCATAGATTTGACATTTCTGCCTATTCTCTTTTTTTTCCCCAGGCATGGTTTATAACATTTTTTTCCTACCTGCAGCATTTTAGGGGTAAGATAACAAATTTTGACAAGTTTAGCATGGGCTGGGCTTTCGATTCCCTGCAGAAATTCCAATTGTCCTTTGCTCACCTGAGTTACTCTAGGCTGAACAGAGAAGGATGTATGATAGGCCTGAGGTGGCTACAGTACATTTGCCTATCTGCATGAAGCTTGCAGTCTAGAAGGGAAAGCACAATTCAGAAGTAAACCTTTGTACGTGTAAGAACTTTATATATGCTAAAAGAGCTCTAATAATTTAACAGGGAAAGTCGAATATTAAGAAGCAGAGTTCGTTGTAGATCTTAATCTTCTGCTATATTCCATGATATATTCTAGGAAGATTAAAATACAAATCATGAAGAGAAAACCAAAGATAAATATTTACCTGTTCTCTGTATGTGGAGGTATAGTCTGCATTTGAAAACAAGAGAAAAGTAATATGTGGCAAGAAAATAACTTTGAATAATTTTTAAAAACCTAATTAAAAAAAATTAAGATATAGACAAGAAACAAGGAAAAGAATTTGCCACAATAATGAAAATGGTCCAAACTACTTATTTATCAAAAGCTCATAAAATCAACATGCAAACAAGACTGTAACAAATTAAAGGGCAAACAGAACAGACGAATTACAAAAGAGGGAACATAAGAGTCCAGAGTGAAAGAAAGCATTTAACTTCACAAACGTGCAAATAAATACAAAGCTAGACTACATTGCCATTAAGTACTGAAGATGATACCAAAGGCAGTATTTGGTGAGGCATTAGTGGAATGAGATGGGTACTTCATATCTTGTGGATGAGAGTGGGCGTCAATGGGGCCCTCTGGACATCAATTTGACGTACATAAAAATATTATATTCTTTGTATTGACAGTATATTGCTAGGTGAAAAAAGCAAATCACAAGACAGTTTTTAATGATCCCACTGTTTTCCTTAAAAAGAAGAGAAGGAAGAAATAGTGGAAGGAAGGAAAGAAAGAAGGAATTGTGTGTGTGTGCAGAGACAGTGGCAATTTTGTTTTCTTCTTTAAATATCAGCATTTTTTGTTTGTGTCTTTGTTTTTGCAATGAGTTGCATTGCAATCAGAAAAGAGAATAAAATTATCTTTAAAAAGAGGCAGAAACTTGCAAACAATGCTCATATCCTTTTTACTCACTAACTTTCCATTTAGAAAATCTTCCAAAGGAAAAGGCAAAAATGTAGACAAAGATTTATGTACAAATATGTGGTTAAACATGAAAACATCAGAGACTGTTTAAATAAATTCTGGAACATCCAAAAGATAAGCCATTATGCAGCTGTTAAAAATTATATGTCAGAAGAATTTTCAATGATATGCTAAAATACATTTGATAAATTTTAAACAAATAGAATAAAACAAAACAGGATATAAAATTGTATAAGAAGAATGATCCCAACCTCAAAAAATGTGAAAAAGACTAGAAAAAAATACATCAAATGTTAACGGTGGTTGCCCCTGGGTAGATTAATTATGGAGGATTTTTTTCTTCTTTGTCTGTTGCTCTGCTTTAAAAAAATTTTACTATGTACTATTTTTATAAGCAGGAAACAAAAAAACTCTAGATATTCTGACTCTCCAAATTAAGTTCTTTCCACTGAACCAAAGTATAACAATTTTCTTCAATAAAGAGCTTTGCCTTAGAGCAGAAATGATAAAGCATCAGAAAGGGGCCATAAAATCTGCACGTCATTGGGAAACTGAAATTTCTCCCAATAAGCAGCAGGCATCAATGTCCTCCACCTATTTTGCCCAATGACACACCAGCTAGCTAATGTCCATTATTTAGAATGACATTCTATACGACTAAACGCAAGCAGCCAATAATCCATACTCAAGGGGACATCATTTCTAGAAACACAGCCTCCAGAAGGTTCGCTTTCCATAAATGATGTGCTAAGTCTCAGAAGCAAGGATCTGTGGGCATTGCCACGTGCAGCAACCTGGACGGCTGCGTCGCTGGGTGCATTGAGTAATCACTAGATAAACATCTGAGCGCCAGTTGCAAAAAGATACTCCTGTGGGTAGTAAAAAATGTTCTCTGTTTGCAAGTCGAGACTTACCCCTGTGTTTTGGAGATACCTGAATTGGTTTGGCTCTTTTCCAATTACAATCTGTTCGTAATCACCCAGGGTCTGTAACATCAAGCAGTGTTATGAGGGAATTAATTCTTTCTATGTGACAGTTGTTAGTGTAATTCATGTCCTTGTTTTTAATTGCTGGATCAAATTACTTTGTAGATTATTTCATATTTCATCCCAAGAGAAAGGAATAGAAAAAATGCACAGTGCCTGTGGTGACTTATTTGTTTAGTCTACCCAGAAAAAAAAAAAAAAAAGCAGAATTAAAAAGATTGACTTTCTAAACAAAATGGCTCTTCTCTATCCTTAGAGTATATTTTGGATGATTTTAGATGGAAAGTTAGCCTGAGTACATTCTTTCTGTTTAAACACTCTAGGAACTAAGTTTATTTTCATAACGGTTCTGCCAAAATAATGGCCATAAAGGTCACGCAGCAATGTCTCATAATAAATATCTTGAAAAGGATTTACAATTCAATGCTTTTTTGTTAAAAGAAGCACCTTGAAGATAAGAAATTAATGAGATTTAGAATAATTTATTAAGGAACCCCTAATAGACTCTCGTGAGATTCAAATGTCAAGATGTTAAAAAAAAAAACACAAAAGAAACCTAGCAAATGCAAATTATATTTGGGAAAAAAAGACAAAGAGTATTTGAAAAATCTTATAAATGTTTGGTTTTTTCAGCACTGAAATTTAATTCCTGTATTTGAATACATACCCAGTAGACATTTCATCCATTTTTGAGTCATTCCTACTAAACACTTTTCACCCTAATATTTGGAATCTCAGAAAGACCCACTATTTCTTAGGTGTCTTGCGAGTTGAGAGTTTACTTAGGCTGACAGGGAGGTGAAAGCCCAGATTAGACAAGCTCACATAACTGGAAAGCTATAGAGAAAAATTCATCGTTGTATTTGATTTCCACTCTGTGATGAGTTGAGTGAAGAGCAAAATGTCTTTATAACAATGGGACACTTGAAATGAGCTGGTGGTGTAACTGTCCAAGGCCAGCCAACGTTCACATTGCCTCGTAAATAGTCATATTATAAAGTAGACCTGAGTGATAAACTAGAGAGGAATTATAGATCAGTGATCACTTAAAAGCAAGCAGCAGGGAAATTGATAAATACTGCCTGGCTGCCTGGCAAATAAAAAACCCAGTCATCATTACAGAGGGAGCTGGAACTTGCTGATTGCTGGGAAATTACACCAATAGACAAATGAACAGAACCACTCACTTAGGGCAAAGGTACCTTGCAGTTCAGGTAACAAAGTACTGTCAACATGGAAAGGTCCTTGAAATAGGAGCTGAACCTGCGAGCCTGAAAACAGAAGACAAATATGCAGACACAGTGTTGAAAAGATGGTGGCCCTGAATCAGTTTTCTCAGCCAGAGTACCGAATGCATGGTTGTCACTGTCATTTTGGAAAAGGGAAAAGAGATATCCATAAAAATGGATGTCTTTTTCCACCATTGGTGCTATCAAATGGTTTCAAAGAATTCCTGAGGTCACTTAAATATCTTATTATAAACCCAGTCCCTCTAGTCTATTATAAAAAACCAAGATGGTAATATTTGTTTAAACATTGGTTCTTGGTATTAACCCAGGAGCTCAGTGATTAAGTTTGCACAGTCTGCTTCAGCAGCCTGGGGTTCGCTGGTTCGGATCCCGGATGCAGACCTACGCCCCGCTTGTCAAGCCATGCTGTGGCAGGCGTTCCACATATAAAATAGAGGAAGATGGGCATGGATGTTAGCTCAGGGCCAGTCTTCCTCAGCAAAAAGAGGAGGATTTGTGGCAGATGTTAACTCTTCTTCTTCAAAAAAAAAAAAAACCCACATGTTGGTTCTCTATTTAAAATATGTTGCTTGTTTGCCTATGTGTTGATCACAAGAAGCAAGTTACCTGTTCCAGCCTAAGTTGATTGATGGCTGTGGGTTTTCTAGCTACACCTGGGCCACTGCAAAGCCAGTCTCCATTGTTGAACTGGCTCAGATGCATGTAAATGTCTTTTTAGGAAGATAAGGGGGAAGTATGGAGTTGCAGGGACTGAATATGGGGGAAGACGCCACATCACCTTTCTGCTTCATATCAATTTCATTTTGATTAGAACAGAAAACCGTCTGAGTACTTAAGGGCTGCTCACTTGTAGTAATAACTTACCTGTATGCAGTGTATGAACACTTGCAAAGCTAAGTGACATGCTCAGAGCAGCTGTGTGAAGTATGTGTTCTTATCCCCCTTTATGAGAGGAGCTTGAGGCTCAGAGAGATTTGGAACTTATCCACAGGACCAGGGATGGAGTCTCAGTTCCACCAGTTACCAACTCAGATTTTCTGATTCTAGCTTCCAATGCCCTCCCCCCATCTTTAGCTGTAGTTAAAACATGATTTCCCCCCAGTTTGATTCAAAGAAAGACCCGAAGAAGAAAATCAAGAGCAGACATGTTATTCTGTCTATGACTGTCTTTATCACTTTCATGGTTCATACAAACAGGAGAATTAATTAAGAATGATCATACGGCAACATTAGAAAGACAACGCCTGCACCCTTGCAGGTAGGGCAGCTGGCACACTCGAGGAAGCAACTGCGAACCCAGAACTAGAAGACTTGCAAGCAGCGAAGAGGATGATGAGTTAATACTCCTTAGAACATCATCACAGCGTTATAAAATACAAAATTACCAGTAAAAGGAGAGTCAGTGTAAGAGGTGGCCAACATATACAGATTTCAGTTTATTTTTGTATACTTGCTCCAAAAGAAGTTTTTATTTCAAAGTACAGTTATAATGGTGAGTTATTTCAAGATATTTACTATAAGATTTTACATAAAGATTGACTGTTGTATTTATTATCTTCTGCTGTGTAACCAACCATTTAAAACTCAGTAATTTATAACAACATCTATTTAATTTACCTCACAATTTTGTGGGATGGCTGGGATATCTGAAGTGGCTTATCAGCTTGGCTGGGACTGGATGGTCTAGGATGGCCTTACATGTCTCATTTTTGGCAGATTGATCTATGAGGGCCTCAGTTGGAGGCCTTGTCTCGGCTCCATGTGGTCTCTTATCCTTTAGTATGCCAGATAGATTTCTTCTCGTCTTAGTCTCAAGGTTCTAAATTGCAAGGAAGAGAGAGGGCAAGCCTTAATAGGGAAGTGCTTTCCAACACTCCACCAATATTGTGCCTCCTGAGGACTGGGGAGGTTTGTCTGGGAATAGATGTCATCCTGAAACCTGAGGGATGTAGGAGTTAGACAGGCTTAAGAAGAGTTGGGGGGGCTGGCCCTGTGGCTGAGTGGTTAAGTTTGCGCGCTCTGCTGCGGGCGGCCCAGTGTTTCGTTGGTTCGAATCCTGGGCGTGGACATGGCACTGCTCATCAGACCACGCTGAGGCAGCGTCCCACATGCCACAACTAGAAGAACCCACAACGAAGAATACACACCTATGTACCGGGGGGCTTTGGGGAGAAAAAGGAAAAAATAAAATCTTTAAAAAAAAAAAAAAGAAGAAGAGTTGGGGTCTAAGGTGGAGGAAATGGGTTGTTAGGTATGAAGCTCAGAGGAGTCCAAAGAGAGAATGTCTGGTCTATTTCAGTAACTGAAAGACTTGCTATGGCTGAAGCATGAGGAAAGCAATAGGGAGTTGCAAGAGGTGAATCTGGAGGGGAAGGCAAGGGATTGATGATGAAGAGGATTGAGTCTGTTTTTGAGGAACAATGGGAAACCATTGAAGGGATTTAAATAAGAATATAATAAAATCAGACTAGTGCTCCAGAAGAACCATTTGGCTGTGGTTAAAGATTTGATTAGAGGGAGCAAAACTGTAGGAAAAGAGACCACTCAGAAGGCTGTTGTAGCTACTTCTTGCCTTAAAGTCTATTTTTATTAGATGTTAGTTTAGCTATTCCAGCCCTGTTTTTTTCCTTTTGGTTATTGTTTTCATGGTCTTTTTTCATCCTTTTCTTCCAACCTATCTACAGCTTTATGTTTATGATGTATCTCAGATAAGCAGCATAAAATTGGGTTTTGTTTTTTTATTGTGTGATAATATTTCTAATGAGAATATTTAATTCATTTACATTTAATTTAATTTAATTTAATTTAATGACATATTGGGTTTACATTTACCATCCTACTGTTTTTTTCCTATCTGTTCTTTGGTTCTTTTAGTTTCCTTTCTTGCCACATTTTGGATTAATCAAATGTTTTTAATCTACCTCCATCTCTAATATCTTGTTAATTGTATATATTTTATTATTCTTTTAATGGTTACCTAGAGATTATTGCATACATCCTTGACTATTAGAGTTCCTTTTAAATTAGTACTTTTCCAACAAATCTAAAAATGCAAGGACTTTATAAAACTTTAACCTGTACACATATTTTTAATCACACAAGGCTTTTAAATTATTGTTCATTTAGTGCTCATCTAGATTTACTCATATTTTTACCTTTTCTGTTGCTTTTTATTCCTTCCTGTATTCCTTCTTGCACTTCCATCATGAAGAATCCTTTTAATATTTGTTTTAGTACAGGTCTGATGGTGATAAACTCTGTCAGTTTTTGTTTTTCTGAATGTGTCTTTATTTGGTCTTCATTTTTCAAGGATACTTTTGTTGGGTATAGAATTTTAGATTGTTATTTTCTTTTAAAACTTTAAAGAGGCACTTTCTGCTGGAGATGCCATTCAAGGCAGAAAGAGGGGGAGAAACATCCTGACTTCTCACTTCCTTTGCTCTTCTATCTCCTGCAGGGCCTCCCATTGCCTGAACCCAGCTGGAAGCCAGCAGGCATAGGAGTCCTGGAAAAACAGCCTACTGGCTTTGTGTGCTCCTGTGACAGAGCTCAGAATATAGAAAAAGCAAGGAATGGGTCTGAAGGCACACAGGACACAGACTTGCAAAATAGCTAGCATTTATGAAGTGTTTACTTTCTACCATGCACCATGCTAATCATATTACATGGTGTGTTCATGAGGATAGACTAGGTTATGCTGCACTTAACAAACAAAAATCACATGGCTTAATGAACACAAAAGTTTATTTCTCATTTATGTGTTTCAAAGAGGCTGGTAGGAGGTTCTGCTCCACACACAGGGACCCACATTGATAGCAGCTCTTTAATCTCATAGCTACATTATCTGGAATATGTCACCTTTTTGGTTGCCACAGAAGGGGAAGAGATCCTGGACAAGCATGCATGAGTCCTTCACTTCTCCTCATAGCTCACTCAACAGTACTAGACACGTGCTGCTCCCCCCCAACTATATAGATTCTAGGAAATGTTGAGAAGCACATGGACTATTTGGTGAGCATTGTTGTCTCTGCTACTCATGGATTATCTCATTGAATACCCAGCTAACAAAGTCTGAGGCCTCACTCTGCAGGCTATTGGAATTTCATTCTTCTGCTTTGTTCTTCCTAACAAGTAATTTTTGCGAATTCCCAGTCATGCTCACATGCTGCACCAATCTCTCCTGGAGATCGCTTATCACCTCCACCAGCTATCGTTTCTCCAGATGCTACATCAGACACAGCAGGTAAGTCAGCTCTTACAGCTCATTCCTGACTTCTCTAAACTACATCAGCTCTCTCAATTCTACTCTACTTTATTCCAGGATGAACACATACAGCTCTTTTAACCTTACAGAGCACACATAGACCAGACAGTGGTATTTAACAAAATCCTACAGACAGCTTGGGGATACTGGAAGAGAATTACAACACAAAAGGGGAAAACTCCGATGTTAGCTATACTCCTGCTTCTAGATCTTGTCCTTTAAGAAGTGGTTTTCCTCTGACTATGACGCTTTTCTTCAACTCCTCTTCCTGCAGTAACATTCACAGTGGCCAGTCCACAACGGCAATGCTTTTCCACGTCCCTCCTACTCAAGAGGACAGATTTGCTCCTTGCATTCAAGACAAGAGAAGGACTTCTCTCCTTCATTTTGTAGCCATTTTCTTCAGGAGAAAACTCAACTGTCACCCACAGTATGTGGTCTGGTCCTAAGAGCTCAGACAGGGCAATCACAAAATTTGACATTCAATTTCCCCAAATCTAGATTATACCACCTTAAATAATACTACATGTGGGTTTTCCATCCTGAGTAAACTTTGGCATTTTCATCTGGTTCCTTTTAGGTCCCTACTCCAGGTTTAACATAAAAAAATACCTCCCCATCTATCCTGTCATCATCTGGTTTCTGCTCCTGATCTCCACTGAGTAATTTTAAGGTGGAGACTGAGTGTGTGTGCATACATGTATACATGCGTAAATACATCCCAAGAACAAAGAATAATGTACAGAGACAATTAAGTAATAAAAAGAAATTCATATTTAGGAAAAAAATCTTTTCAAGGGCACAGTCCTGCTAAAAATACACCAATTTGCATTTCTAAACAAAATATGTAACATGTCAGTTTGAGGCATTTACGTCTAGGTCAATGGGTGACAGTCTTCTTCAAAAATGATGTGTGTACATTTGCTTTACCTTTGGGTCAGAAAAAGATCCTTTCCAATTATTTTCTAAAAACAAAGGAAGTCTTTTCCAAAGATAAATTGAAGTTGTTACCGGTAAAGATAGAAAATTGCTAGCAACTTTTAAAGGACATCTCAGCAGTTCTAAAATAAATATCTGTCCCCAGATATCTTGTTGCATTTGGAACTGGTGCACTGGAGAAGGAACTGGCATGCAGATATATTTGGTGGTTGTATTATGAGGAATTTTATGGTTGCAAACAGTAGTTTTTTATTTATGGTTGCAGGCTTAAATTTTAAAAAAAAAGAAGGAAATTTTCTATCATGTAACCAAAAAGTCTAGAGTGTTGTAGCCTGATAGACATATAATCTGAGCCACATATGTAGTTTAAAATTTTCTTGTAGCCATTTTAAATAAGTTAAAAGAAGGGAAAAAATTAATTTTAATAATAATATGTTTTATTTAACCTGATAGATCCAAAATATATTAAAATGTATTTAATATATTTATATTCTATATAAAGATAAAATATATTAAAATATATGAGGTGTTAGTCACAGGTGACGGGTGGCTGCCAGATTGGAGTGCGTAGACCTGGAGGCATGGTTGGATACAGAGATTCAAATGAGGCATCAGGATCCATTTCTCTCTCCGGTTTCTCTATTCTGTTTCTTCTCTGTGGGTTTCATTCTCAAAGATACTCTCTCCTCATGGTGGCAGAATGGCTGTAGCAGGTCCAAGCTACAGATTCAAGGCCTGTATTAAAGGGAGCTTCTCTCTCCTCAACAGTGGGAACAAAAGTACTGACCCAGCTGGCTGCATATCCATTCCTGAAGCAATTCCTGGAGTGAGGAGAGTAGAATGAAGGCTCTAACCACGTGACCACTTCAAATTCAGTTCCATCAAACCACATATGCTGCGAATAAGCACAGGGGAAAGTCCTCAGAGGAAAAGCAGGCGCCACGACCAGGAGAAGAGTGGCTGGTGCTGGACAGAGCACACTGAAACAGAAGCCAATAAAAAATTCAGAAGTCCTCTCTAGGAGTCAGCAGAGCACAGAGGGTACCTGAAGCTTGGGCGCTGACAGAACCTTTTAGGGCTACACGGAGAAAGGGTGAGGAGAGCAGAGCCCTGAAGTACTTCCATATCCCAGGGCTGAGCAGAGAAAGAGGAGACTGACAGGAGGAAGGGGTGGAGCCGTGAGACTGAGGAAAAGAAGAGGAGAGTCTGCTAACCCACGGAAGCCAAAGTGAGAAAGTGTTCTCAGAAGTTGACGGCGTTTGAGGCTGCCAAGGGTCAAGCAAGCCAAGTACCAAGAACTGTTCAATGGCTTGAATGGAACACGAGCCTTGCTGACCTTGGCAAGGGCAGTTTTGGGGCAGGAGGTGGCTCACAATAGGTTGAGGGTAGGTCCAGTGGGAGGTGAGAAAATGCAGTAAAGTGTGAGAGCTCTCAGGAAGTTTGGGTGTGAATAAGAAGAGAAATCTAAGACGGTAGCCTGGGGAGGTTGCCATGCTGGCGAAGGGTTTATTAAAGACGCTGTAGACAAGGTATTTAAGGGCACATATTTTTACAGTAAACTAAAATAATATGCAGTGCTGTGTAGAACTGGGTTCGAATTCTAGCTCAGTAACTGGCAACTATACTACGTTCAGCAAGTTATTTGGTTTCCTGCCTTGGTCATCTCATTGGTAAAGTGGAAGTAATTACTCTGATTTCATAGATAAGCTAGAAGGATTAAACAAGATAATGAATGTTAAAAATGTTCAGAACATGTAGTTATTATTATTGCCCCTCTTCACTAGCCATTGGTGAATGACCCATACTGTTTCTTCTCTCTGTGCATTTTGCAAAATATTTTTGCATTTTGCTCAGAATGTTTCCTCCCTTCTGCCATCAGCCAGTGAACTCCAGCTTGCTCTGCAAGATGCAAACAAGAGTGACTCTCTCTGTTGCTTGTCTGTCCCTTTGCCCCACAAATGCCCTTCCCACAGATGAAGCACGGCTTCGCCATCCTGCTCCTCCATTGCCACTGGATGCACTTCTGCATGCCGGTCCACACTGCCTGTCTCCAGGGTCGATCCATGCTGGTCCCCACCCGAAAGACCACTTTCTTGTACTAAAGTGGATGTGCTATCCCAGGTGTTCCAGGCAGGCATCAAGTCTTCCTGTCTGTAACTTCAGAAATTCAGTCCTCACAATTCAGGGACGTTCCCTTTTGAACTATTCAGACTCCATCATTTGCATTTCTCTTTCTAGCTTTTTCTATTCCTGTTGGTGACAGCACAATTCTGTGCAACACTGAAAAGCTGGAGGTACCGTTCCCCATGTGTTGCCTTCAGATGACAAATGTAGTCTGCTGGTGCCTTGGGCAAAATGCCTCTTCCAAATGCCACTGTCTGTGAACGCTTCCTCCTGCAAAGCTCAAGCTGCGCTTACAGGGTGAGAGATTTTATGGACAGAAAGCAAAGTTGTGTTTTTCTCTTCCAGATTACTCAGAAGTTCACTCCTCCATGGCTGCTTTCTGTATTCCACTCTGCAATGCCACCCCGGAGTCCTTTCTGCACCTTCCACCCTCTCTCCGCTTCTGCAGCTGGAGAAGATCTGCTTACTGCCTTCTCAGCAGCTTTTGTTACTTAACTCTTCCTTGCCATCTTGTATGTGATGACAGTGACCTGCCTGTGGCACAGAAGACCTGTAACAGGCTCAAGGAGGATTCTAACTTTTCATTTTGTATAACATCTCCGTGTCCTTCATTCAATACATTCTGCTTTTTAAATTTATTTAAACTACAAGAATAAAAACCTGGCGTGTTTATATACTCTGACTTTCTCCGTACATCCCTCTTACTTGGACAAAACTAAGTGTGAATATTTTTCTGCGCTCCTGTCCCCTAGAAGTGTGAGTGCAGCTGTGTGAATGGGGACAGAGGGTTAAATCCTAGGCACTAATGATCCTCACCTTTCAAATGACTGCAGCTCTTGAATGACTTGCTTGGCAGCTGTAGGTTGCAGGAAAGAAGTTCAGTAGAGAACGGGTTTTAGATGTTATCGTTTCATTGATTATTTCAAAGTACTGCTATTGAGATATCGTGGCTTAGAAACTGTTGAGAGAGATGGATGGATGGATCAATGGATAGAACAGATACATAGATGGACAGATAGATAGATAGGATAAGATAGAAAAATTTTGGACACATCAAATTGGCTATATTTCTGAAACTAAATATTTTGCTATTTAGATGTGTTTATTTCCTGATAAGGATTTCTTTATATTCTGAGGATCCAGAAGATTTAGAAAGACTCCTTGTTGCCGAGGATGCGGAATCCAGAATGCACAGCACAGTGTCTGGAACCTAGCAGAGACACAATAAATGTTGTTGGGGGACCTAATGCTCCATGTGGCCTGTTCAGTTAGCACCAGCTCCTCTGTTCTCTGTCCTTGTCAACAACTCTCCCAGCCAGGAAGGTAAACCAGAGCAGGCTGATGGATTTCACCCAAAGTTGTTAATCGGTTAACAATTGGCTGTAAAAGTATGCTAATGGAAACAAAACAAGAAAACTAAAATCCAGATTTGCAGTTGCAGTGTAAAGATATAATTGCTGTGCGTTAGCAGAAAGAAGGGCCCTTTGCAGATTGCAAATGTTATTTTAATACATAAGGAAAATGTACTGGATTTAATGAATTTACTTAACCATCAGCAAAATGCCGTTTCAGATTTGGAGCACCAAACTTGATTTTTTTGTTACTGCTGCTATTCTTTTTTTTTTTCGATTCAATCATTTGAAAAGAGTGGGCTCTTGACAAATTGATCAGGCAGTTCTGTCACTTACTAGATATGTGACCTTGGATAATTCATTTCACTCTCTGAGTCTTGATTTCCTCATTTGTAAAATGGGCATAAAAAGGTCTGTTTGTTGGATGACTGGACGAGATGATGTGTACAAAACATCTAGCAGAGTGCCTGGAACACAGAGCAGGCACTCAAAAATAGCAGAATTTGCCACCATGGCTGCTGCTGCTGCTCAATATTGGGTGGGCTTAAGCCCCTTTATTAGTCCTGACCCCAGAGAAACAGAACCCATAAGACGTGTGTATATATAGAGAGAGATTTATTTTAAGGAATTGGCTCACACAATTATGGAGGCTGGCAAGTCCACAATCCACAGGGTGGGCTGGCAGGCTGGAGACCCAGGCGAGAGAGCGGGTGTTGCAGTTCAAGTCCAAAGGCCATCTGCTGTAGGATTCACTCTGCTCGGGGGAGGTCAGGCTCTCAGCTGATTGGATGAGCCCCCCCCCCCCCCCGCCCCAACATTATGGAGGGCAATCTGCTTTACTCAAAGTCCACTGATTTAAATGTTCAACATGTCATCCAAAAACACCCTCACAGAAACATCCAGAAAAGTGTTTGAATACATACCCAGGCACTGTGACCCAGCCAAGTCGACACATAAAATTAACCATCACACCCTCTTTTCTTTATTACCCAACATTGCGTCAGATGACAACAGCCTCTTGATGGCTCTCTCTGCTTCCATTCTTGCTCCCTTCCAGCGCATTTATAAACAGTGGCAAGAAACAAAACTTGGATACCATCTCTCTCATGCTTAAATCCAACGACCTCCCAACGCACTTAGAAGAAAAGCCAGTTTCTTATCAGTGCTTATAAAGCATTGCCTGACCTGACCCGCTCTGACCTCACATTACTAGAACCATCTGCTGCTGCTCTCCCTCTGTGTTCCTTAAGGTAATGCCAGCTGCTGTAACTGATAAAACCTGGACTCTCAGTGGCTTAGCAGAACAGCGGTTACATCTTACAGGGGTGGGCAACCTCTGACATAGCTCCCAAAGGTCCCTGCCTCCCAGTATTCACGCCCTAGCGTAAGCCCTTCCCCCTGAGTGCGGGCTGGATGTAGAGACTCCTAATAAATAGACTATGGTAAAAGTGATGATATGCCACTTCCGTGATTAGATTGTAAAGACTGACTTCCATCACCAGCACTCTGTCTCTCTGGTGCCGTGTGTGCACTTGCTCTAATGAGGCAAGCTGGAGGGGCCCACATGGCAGGGAACTGACGGCAGCCCCTGGCCCCCCCACCAGTAAGGAACTGAGACTCAGAGTCCAACAGCCTTGAGGAACTGAATCCTGTCAACAACCACAGAAGATAGCTTGGAAGAAGATTCTTCCCCAGTCGAGACTATAGAACACAGCCTCAGAAAAATCCTTAATTCAAGCCTTTTTGAGAGATCCCAAAGCAGAAGCCTGAGCTTTGCCATGCCCAGATTCCTGACTCACAGAAACTGGGTGATAATAACTATGTGGTTGTTGTACATCATTAAATTTTTGGGTAATTTGTTACACAGCAATAAATAACTAGAAATGCTCACACAATATACTCAGTTGGCAGCTGGGAGCAGGGGCTCTGCTCCATGCAGTCATTCAGGAACCTGGACTGATGGAAACTCTGTTGTCTCCATCAAATGGCTTCAGTGTTTCCTTGGGTGTCGAAATCCAGCCAGCAGACGGAGGAAGAGCAACAGTGGAGGAGTGCAGGTGAGGATGAGTCTGGTCTGTATTATCCTTTGGTCACAGTTCCATCACATGGCCTTGCCTATCTAAGTGGGCTGGGAAATGTAGTCCCTGGTAGGGCAGCCACTTCCTGGCCACGAATCAACACTGTGGAAGGAGACGTTTGGTAGAGAGACAGCGGGTCCCGCCATATCCCTAAACCTGCTTTTTCTCAGTTATATGACAGGACAAGCTCTGTCCTCCTTTAGGCTCTCTGCTCTTCTTTTTGCACGAAATGCTTTCCTCACATGGTTAGCTCCTTCTCATCTTATAAATCTTGGTTTGAAAGACACTTCTTTCCTTTGGGCAGGACTCCCTGAGTATCCTACATAGAATAGGCTCCCCTCACCAAGATTTTCTGTCTCAGCCCTTTATTCATTCCGTTGTAACACTTGTCACAATTGCAATTATCTTATAAGTCAATTCACTATTTTTCACTGTCTCTCTTGCTCAGGTGTAAGCTCCATGAAGGCAGGGACCATGTTGGTCCTGTTCACCACTACGTTCTTACACCTAACTGGCACCCGACACTGCTGCTGAGTAAATGAATAACAAGTGCTTTCAAGAGTGAGGCAACACATTTCCTGAGAATTAACTGATGTAACCAGGTAAAAAGTATTCTCTTCCCAGTACCTCTCAGGGAGACACCTTGACAAACAGCAGGGAGTGGAGGGAGGGGTCAAGCCAACCAATGTGCTCTGTATGAGGCAAGCAGAGGAACTTGGAATTTTACTCCTGGGATGAGGAGAGAGGAGGATTAATGCAAGTGAAAGGAGACAGGAAGACCAGTAAGCCAGGGAGGCATCAAGAAGTTGGATGTTTCTTGGCAATGGCACAGACCACAAGAAAAATCTCAGGGGCAGGACTAATGTGGATGGGAAGTTGTTTGATGTGTGAATTGCAATGTGATTCATAAATCCCCATGACCGACAAAGTTTTAGTAGGATCTACCTTATTCACATGTACTTTATGTGAGGAGAGAGAAAGTGCGTGTGTGTGTGTGCGCGTGTGTGCAACACTAGGAAGGGGCTGCCTTTTGCATTTGCACTGACCCACTGCAGCATGGAGACAACTGGTAGAGAAGCGGGAGGCCAGGGGTCAGGACGGTGGCGAAGGGGTTAAGTTCACACGTTCCGCTTCTCCGGCCCAGGGTTCGCTGGTTTGGGTCCCAGGTGCAAACATATGCAGAGCCAGTCAAGCCATGCTGCAAGCTATGTTGTGGCAGGCGTCCCACATATAAAGTAGAGGAAGAAGGGCCAGTCTTCCTCAGCAAAAAGAGGAGGATTGGCAGCAGATGTTAGCTCAGGGCTAATCTTCCTCACACACGAAAAAAGTGGGAGGCTGAAGGCAGAGGTCATCTTGGGAATTTACATCCCTAAGAATTCGCCAAGATCTTTATAAGAATTTCAGACTTCTCATGGGGTGTGGAATAGTTTACCTTTTCACACTGAGTTTTAACTGGTCACTGGATGCCAGCTGACATGTTTCTCATCAACCTTCTGACTTTCTATTGTTGCAGTCTTCACCATCAGCATGTTGATGCCCAACTAGGGAGGACATTTGCCAGCCCCGCTTGAATATAGGTAAGATCATGTAACTAGTTCTGTCCAGTTTGACATGCATAGAAGTGATATGTTCCACAGCAGGCTTGACATGTGAAAAATCTCCCTGTACTCTCCCATTTTTCTCTTCTTCATTTATCAGCCAGGTGTTAATGCCCAGGGTGACCTCAGAAGCCATACATTGAAGATGGCACAGTCTCTCTCAGCCCAGGCTCCTGGACATCTGCATGTTCCAGAGAATTCTGGGTGTAGATGAGAAAATCTTTCCATGAAGAATATTAAAAGCAAATGCTAATTCATAACCATGGCCCCTGCCTATACGTGCCCTATGTACTTGGAGGAGATAGAGAAAGGGCACAGTCATAATCAAAAACATATAGACAAGTCAATCTCTTGGCAAATGGTGCCCCAAGAGCCTTTGGAACCAGAGGAGCGTACTCATTTACTCTCTTGTCCCCCAATGGATCAGCTCATTGTAAGTGAACTATTTCCAGTTGTCTATTAAAAACCACTCAGTAGGTGGGAACTCCTCTCTGCATGAGTTTATACTCCCAGCTCTGGGGGGATGTTTGAAAATCCCCCAGCATCCTTTGCAGAGAGCAATGAGATAAGGAAATGAAGTGGTTCTTGTTATGCACCATCAGAGTAAACTTGTTGCATAACTTTGGAGTGAGGAGAGCGTGGGGGCGCTTGTTAGTCATTGTCTTTTCCCCTTATTCAGAGGTGTTGGGAGTCTTTGCCCGGGCAGAGAAGTCAGCAAGATTTGCTCAGTCCCAGGACTTCTACAGCAGCATAGAGAAATGCCACGCTATCTCAGTTAAGCACCAGTGGAGGCCGTGGTAGCTCCTTCAGTACAAAAGCAGTGGCTTCTGGTGAGTTGATGGCCCCATAAAAACCTCAAGGTAAATGACACAAGACTGACTTCCTGAGAGTCTAGGGATCCAACAGGCTTTGTCGTTTCCATAGAAAGTCTCGATGCCTCTGGAGGAGGGATCCTATTTAATTTTGCCTCTTGAAATGTACACCTTGTGGAAAGATCTACACCACATCCTCTCCTCGTTAAATAAAACACCTTGGAGGAAGCTTGGCAGAATCCCGGTTTGAGAACATCTTTTTGGAAGCTAGCATTGTGACTTAAAGTTAAAGGAAAGAAACAGTGCTTCTCCAACTTCAGTTCCAGGAAAGCATTTGTCTTCATCACCTGCATCCAGACTAACAGTTTGTGCTTAGGAAAGACAGATGTGTCCTGGAGGTCCTTCCACCCTCACATGACGAAGACGGCCGTGCATCATCCCCGGCTGGTGAACAAACAAAGAATATCAGCTTCCATCTCACAAACACATCTTCACCGGGAGGCCTTTTTTCCTCTGGCTGAGGGAGCACAATGCCCATTACAGTGTATCTCCGTGTCCCCAGGCTTTCATACATCTTGGAGCAGCTCTCCTCAGCAGTCCACATTATAAAATCAATCTCTATTTAAGTAAGAGGGGGATATTTATTTCTTAATTTTTTAATAATGTATTTTGTGATTTGTTATAGCTTCAGCGTGGTATTATTTATTTATTGTGCCTATAGGGTGCACTGCCACTTGGTAATAAGGAGCTATGGAAACTTGAGACCTAAGCAGAAATGAGTTCAATAATATTGCTATACTCTAGGACTTTATCCCAAATTAGCAAAAGAACAAAAGTGCAAGGCAACGATAACACATCTGATGGCATTTGGGGAGTCTTTGTGAAAGCAATGGTGATGGAGATTTTAAAAGAAAGGCAGGCAAGGGGAGGTGACAAGTGGATGGACTGTTTTAAAATTCAGAACCCTTTCATAATGTGCATAAAACTGGATTGACTATGTGCTTGGTGCGTCTCTTGCAAATCAGATAGGCAAGAATGGTGATGAGGCAGCTCCGCCAGAGATGTCTCCACTTTGATTCCAAGGCGTGCTGAGAATTTGTTGAAAAGAAGAGAGATCTTCAAATGGAAAAAAGGGAATGGTTTTGTCTGTTTGTTCTTATCATTTGTTAAAACAGCATAAAATGTGCCTCTTACACTTAATTTTTATCCCCCAAAGTTAAAGTAATAAGATGTAACCACGGCTGAAAATTCTCTAATATGCATTCAAATGAGGTCATAAAAATGGAGACGTTTAGATAAAACCCAGGCTTACATCGACATGTTTAACTCAAAAGATTTCTGCACCTGTGAGACATTACTCAAGCCCTGTTACTAATGATACGACACTAATTAGGACCAACACCCTCCAACAGTTTGGAATTCTTTAACTCTCTTATTAATCCTGATGTGCATTTCAGGAAAATTAAATCATGCTGATGACACCATTTGACATTAAGTAGTAAATAAAGGCAGTGAAGGACACTTGCCCTTGGTGGAAAGATGCCATCCTTAGTCAGTCAGGCAGTCAGCCAGTCTGTCAACAACATTTATTGAGTGCCTAATGAGAGAAGGTGCCACGAGACAAAGAGGAGACACAGGCGCTGGCCTTGAGGGGCAGCCATGGCAATGATGGAGTCAGAGAAAAGACAGGAGACATGACCCCAGAATGCTGGAGAAGCAGCATCTCAGCAAGGCAACTGGAGAACGGGGCCCTTCACCTTTTTTGAGCACCTATGGCTGAGAGCCGAGGCTAAGGGCCTTTTGATGGTGACCTCCTTGGATGCCTGTGCAACCCTGTGAGTGAACTAGTCTTAACTTCTCAAGTCTCAGTTTCCTCAACTGTAAAATGAACTCAAACAAGTGGTCAAGGAGTGGCTAAGAGGGCAAGAGAGAAGAGGCATGCTTCAGCCACAGCTGTTTGAGACTCCTTACCTTTTGGGTCCATTAAGAAATTGTAAGATTTCAAACAAAGGGCAGAGCTATGAAATTACTGTTTTAAGATTTGGTTGAGGAGATGGCAAAAGAATCGCAATGTGCACATTTGGCTTTAGCACATGTTCAGTTCTGTCACAGTTGTGTGATTTATGCTAGTGGAAGCAAATTTGCAACTGGATGCCTGTGTAATCTAGTAACTTCTCAGTAGCAGAGCAGGGCAGAGCCTGCTGACTCTCCCGTCTGTTTTCCTTTAAGATGCAGTTTAGGGGTGCTTCTCCTTAAAGGGCTGCAGATCTCCACCCACTTCCTGTGTGTTCTGGAGACAGAAGCAACAAAGAGAGGGTGGAGCAAGCTCACTCCCCATTGTCTTGTTTAGAGAAGGTTCTCCCCTTACACTCTCACTAGCCCCCTCTTTGGGCCCCCTGGAGATCCCAGCACAGAAAGGACATTAATTGGCTTTTGGGAATAGACACCAGCCATGAAGACTTTAGTTGTAGCCATATGAAGCGATAGAGACTGGTTGAAATAATAGAAATCCTTCATCAATAAGCTGATTATTCAATCCTGACAAAAGCATAAATGAAAAGTTTGATTTTTTTCTTTTTCTTTTTCATTCAAGTGACTGATTTAGAAGAGGCAGAGCTGGGGCAGAGTGACTGTGTTCTGATCAGACAGACTCAGCCTTAGGAAGCCAAGGCATAGCTCACACGTATGAGAGGCAAGGCCATCAAAAGATGGGTACAACAGAGCTGTATTTGCCTGCTGGAAGACTTGAATATGGGATGTACTTATTCTTTATATCCAAATACGGTATTTTCAGATAAATTCCTTCTAAATGAAATCAGCTTACATTTTAGTATGTCTGGCCATTCATTCGCTTAACACGCATGGATCACCTACCATGGGTCAAATAGAACACCAGGTACTGGGAGTTTAGAAAAGACTGTCCTTCCCTTGTTCTCAGGGAGCTCCATCTATGGGGAGGAGCAGATGGAAACACAGGCAGAGAACATAGTGTCATACCTGTGTTTGGGAGATGTTCGTACGAGGCACCATGGCTTCCAGAAGAGGCCATGTTTCGTGGCAGACATATGTACTGTGTCTCTGGGATGCTGTGAAATAAAGTGACTGACTGCAGGCTTGGAGGGCTGTGTAAAGTCTCATTCCAGTTTACAAGTGTGAGTTCTCATGCCCTGGAAGGTGGAGACTCAGTTGCTATGTGGTTGCTGCAGGCTAATGTGTGGAAATGGGCTAGGATCGGCTTGGCGGTGTGGAGGTTGAAGTTGCTCAACAGCTGAATGTCCATTTTCCCCCATTCTCACTGCAGGCCTTTCAATCATAAATGGAGAAATAGTCCCAATCTCACAGGGGACGCGTAATGAGGGTGTCGGCCTGACTGAATCTCTGCTGGAAGTTGCCATGGCCACAGTGAGAAGGGACGGAAAGCCATCTATCAAAATCATGAGGGGCCAAATAGGAAGGGAATGAATGGGGTGTATTACACAGTCCGTGCCTAAACTTTGGGAGTGAAGTGAATTTTGATCAGCTGAATCATTAGTTTAACAGGTTAGGAGATTTGGCTCATTAAAATAGCCCTACGAATAAAATAAAAGCATACTATTTTAAAGTAAAAAATAGAACCCAAATCAAATCAAACCAGATTTTTTTAAAAACAGAGCATCCCTAGAGGCAATGATAACCAAAATGAAAGACAATAAGAAGCAGCAGAGGATCTTACGTTTGTTTTCTCCTTTTTATAATGGAAAATTTCAAACATAATCAGTTAGAGGGCTAGTGTTGTAGATACTCAAGTACGCATCCCCTGGCTTCGACAATATCCCGAGCTCATGACTAAGCATCACCACCCCACTCCCCGCTCCACTCTATCCCTACCAGGCAGGGATTAAGATGGTAGTTCTGAATGTAAATTCAGGAGCAGGCATATCAAGTAAAGATGGTGGCGAGCAAGGAGGGATCTGTGCCAGTTGTGAGGTTGTGCCAGGTGGCACCAAGAGAAGTGGTGGCATCTCTGTCCCCATGCTTGTTTGCTCCTTGTCTGCTTCCAAGCTTTTTTGTTTCTTTCCAGTGCCTGGAGTGAGAGATTCCAGGAAGTAGGGTGCAAGTGATTTAAGTATTTTCTGCTCTAATAAAAGACCGTTGTCTGAAAGGAAGATGGGATGGAGGCAGAGAGAATGGAAAGATGGAAGGAGGAAGGTAGGACTCGGGGCGGGAGCACAGTGATCAAGTCTGCAAGTAGCCAACCGAGCCCTTGGAAGATTGGGAGAACCTACCGCACTCCCCAGCCCTCCCTCCAGCTTTCGCTCCATGCCCCAGGTGGGTGGGCTGAAAAACTGCCAATTTCCAGTAATCCTCGGTCTCTCTTGATTCCAGGTTTCTTTAAACCCTGCCACTTAGCCTCAAATACCACTACTTCCCTTTCTATACCACCTCCACCATGAGATTCCCCTGAGCCCCAGGTCTGGGTGGAGTGCCTGCCCATGACCTCCCCAGCTTCCTGCACTCAGCCCGTTGGAGCACTTCCCATACTGTTGTGTAAGCCCCTGTCAATCACTTGTCTTCCCAACAGACTGTGGACCCCATCAGGACAGGATTGTGAATGTTTTGTAGTTGTTGCCCCATGTACACCAAGTGCCCAGCATGCAGTAGATATTACATAGAATTTCTTTTTTTTTCCAACAGATTGGCACCTGAGCTAACAACTGTTGCCAATCTTCTTTGTTTTTTTCTGCTTTATCTTCCCAAACCCCCCTGCACATAGTTGTATATCTTAGTTGCAGGTCCTTCTAGTTGTGGGATGCGGGACTTAACCACTCGGCCACGGAGCCGGCCCCTACATAGAATTTCTAATGAATGCATAAAAAATAAGCTGAAAGCAGATATGTTTTCATACATATTTCATATGTAGGATACAGAGTGATGTGTATTCAAGAATAGGGGAATGACCCAGGGGCCCTTTGTGGGAATTAGACAAAAGGTGACTGTTTTCTGAGAACAAATGCCACCTCTAAGTTAGGGCACACTGTGTGTGGGCTGAATTTCAATCCTCACCGGTCCCTCAGTCAGGTATCCTTGTGCAGTGAAAAACCTGCCCAACCATGTGCCACAGACCTGGAAAGATCTTCGTACAAGTGGTTTTCAATTCTGGCTCTGTGTTAGAAAAACCTGGGTCACTCTTCAAAAATATCTCCGTTCAAGCCCGTATCTCACAGATTTAGATTGAATTGATCCCGGGACACTGGTTTGGTTTTAAAGCCCCTAGTATTGCTGCCTGGGCTGAGAATGACAGCTTCAGAGTTCCCCGCACAGACATCTCAAACCAGACTCTGTTGCAGATGTGTGTTGCATCACATAGGCGCACATCCACGTGCCGGTGGGACTCCCACTCCAGCAGAAATGCTAATGCCCACGCCAGCCACTGGCACTTCTCTATTTACTGCCAGAAGTCTTTGCCCTTATCACCCCCAGATGTCCAGGTATGCCCCCCAACCTGTCCCTCATCAAGGAGGGAGCTAGCAGGCAACCGAACCACTGCTGCAGAACTGCAGCTCAAGATGTGGGAGCAGAAGTCCTGAAATGAAGTCCTTGGCCAGCCCTTACCTGGCTGTGCAACCTTGAGAAAGTTCCTTAGCAATCCCCTGCTTCAGTTACCTTGGCTATAAAATTAAACTAATGGTACGGGACTACTTGCCAGAAATGTCATGAGATTTAATGAGCAAATAATTGTAAAGTGTTCCACAAATATAAACTGTTGAGCAATTGCTAAATAGCTTCATTGTGTAAAATTCCATAGAAATCTAGGCTGTTCATTTGGGCTTTTTTTTTTAATCACTATTTATTTGATTTATGCATACAAGACAGCATTTTCTTAAAAACCCTTTCTTAGATGGGTATTCTCTTTGATTTATTCTCTTTCACTCTGCCGGCACACAGCTTGACACATGTATAAAGGATTTGCAAGAAAAATCACTTAATGCATAGCGTTTCCTTTGTTGTGACTGTCTTATCATCAGCTGTTATAGTTGTCACTTATTCTCAGAATTGTTTGTCTAGTTTTCGCTCAGGCTTATAAATACTCACCTTGGACATGGTTTATAGACAGGGTAGGGAAAACAAATACATATGCTGGAATAGTCAACTTAGATTTATTCTTACTTAAGGGAAAAAAAGGCTTAAAGCTTTAATGTGTGCTTGATAAGCTATAATTCAGCCTGAAAGATGCAAGCGGTTTATATTTACTCTCCTGGGTATGCTCGACATTTATGGTTTCAACTCTTCTCAGTACCTCTTCAGTAGGTTATGTCTTTCCCAGAAGAATTGATCTCAAAGCACGATTTCCAAGAATGCTTTTACCAGAGGAATGGGGACGCTAACCAACTCCATACTGTAGAGGTGTGGAACACTAGGGACTCAAGAATTGGAGTGTTTGTGAAGTACCGTGAGTAGGCTTGGCTACTGATGTCCCCGAGGCTGCTTATAGTGCCAGCCCTTTGAAAATTGGTGAAGGAGAAAGTTTGCCATTGGTGCCCCCAAATCTCTTGACAGCAGCCTTCACTCCTAGAACATTGCCTTTCCTCTTCCAGAAGGAAGCTGTCTGGTTTCACCAGGCAGGGGTCTTGGGTCTGCTCTCTGGAGAAAGCAGAGAGCCTGGTGTTGAAGAGGCACCTGGCGTCACCCTTCCCCAGAGAGACGGCGTGCTGTGCTTGGAGTCACAGGACTTGGCTTTTGTTCTGAGCCTGTGTTTCCTCGTCTGTAAGATTAAGGTACAAATATCCAATAGAATTGCTGTGGGGACAAATGACATCACCCCCATGAGATGTCTAGCAAACACTCTGAAGGAATTCTCCAAAGATTTGCTGAATCTGAATTATAAAACAACCAGGATCTTAATCCATAGAGAAGAGCTATGTTAGAAGTGAGAGACAGGGTAGTACATTGTAAAGGAAAAACCACAGGCTTTGGTTTCAGGAAAGCCCGATACCGGTCTCTGCCATGTGACCTTGAGTAAGTCACTTACCCTCTCCCAATCACCATTCCCTGAGCTGGAAAATGGCGATAATGGCGTCTACCTCATAGGGTTACTGGGGTTACCCTTAATCTCTGGAAAAATGGAAGGATTTGACAGAGTAGATGACAATGGTTTGCATTGCCTCATTTTTAGGAAATAACTCTTTGACATTCAATCAATGATGGATTAGAGATTTTTAAAAACCAAAGTTGTCTTTATAAACCTCAGAAACCCTGTATTGACTATACACTGAAAAGTCTCTTACTAGTTACTTTTCTGCAGTCACAAGAAATATAGATCAAATACTTTGTGCCATAAGGCTGGAGTTCTCTCAGCTAAGACATTGCACAGCCACGCTGAGCAAGGCCCGCCGAGCCACTTGCAAGCCTTTCCTCTCATTGCTTGTTAATAGGTTAAGTTTCCTTCATGATTACTAATTTCATATGACTTCACAGGATGATTACATATTTATGTATTATTTATTATGCAAATCTAGCATTATACATTATTTAAAGCCATATTAAAAGCATGTATTATTTATGATGGAACTGTATTAATATATATTATTTCAAGTAACTTTGGCTAGGGTTTTTTGTTCCTGTGGATCACGGGCATTGGAAGTTAGTATTCCACTCAAGAATCAATGCAGCTCTCCTTCCAGGGACATTACCGTCTAGTTCCCCATCAGCGCAACTTCGACACAGCCGTTGTGTATTAAATGACTCTAACATTAAGGGGCAGAGCCTACAGGGCTCTCTGATGGCCCGCAGTCAGGCTAGACAGTGCCACTCCCTTGAAAAATTGTGAAGTAGGTGGTTTGCCATTGGGAGCCCACCTTCTCTGATCGCAACCTCCATTCCCAGATGTCATTTTTCCTATTCTGGAAGACAATGATCAGGGAAATCTGAGAAACTGAGCCATAGTAAAAGTAGATATCAGTTAAAATATATTTGGCTGCGTGTCACAGAAAGTCTGAAAAACAGTGTCTTAAATATTAGGAATATACATTATCTCACTTAGCAGGAAGTCCAAAGGTAGGTGAGCCCAGGGAAGGTTCTGTGGTTCAATGTGGGGCTCAGCCTCCCTAGGATTCTCCAGTTCTTTCTTTCTGTGTTTGACAATATTACTGTAATTATTGCCACATAGATGCAAACTGGTTGACAGATTTAAGCATCAAATCCTCTCTCACAATCTCCAAAGAATGGAATGCAGGGGGGCAGATGAGGGGCTTTGCTCCACGTTTCATTCGGGAGAAAATCTTTTCCAGAAATTCCCCAGTAGACTGGGTCACATGCCCACAACTTCACTGATAAAGAGTACTAGAGCTGCTTTTTTTTTCATGGCAAAGAACAAACTACTGCATTCCCTGAGGCTTGGAACATTCATACCCAGACAAAATTGAGGCTGTGTTAGCAAGGAAAAGGGATAGTAGGCATTAGGTGGGTAGCCATAAATATCTGATATGAGGTGCCAGGAGTTTAATGGGTCACTCTCTATGATAAAATTTACATTTAAAAGAGGACTGGGATTTTTAAAAGGACCTATAAGGAATTTTGTTTTGCTACCAAGAGGGAGTAAGAGGGACTAGATGTACTTTCCCATCTGAAAAAGAAAAAACCCTGAAAAACCAGAAGAAATAAGTGAAACAAGGATTTTCAAGACATTGCACATCAGTGACCAAAGGATGGTGATGGGTGAGAGACAAGAAAGAAACGAGGTGAGACCTAGAAGAATGCCGAGGGAAGACTGACCATGCCAAGCAGACCCATGAAAGATGTAAAGAAGGTATAAATAGCACTTCCAAAGCATCTGAAATGAAAATACACTGGATGAGATCAGTGACACACTGGAGTCCCTGACAGAGTGAGGGAGATACAGAAAAAATATTTGAAGGTACAATGGCCAAAACATTTCCAAATCTGATGAACACTATAAACCCACGGATACAAGAAGCTCAAGAACTCCTAAGCACAAAAAACATAAAGAAAACTACTCCAAGACACATAATCAAATTGCTTAAAACTAGCGAGAGAAAATCTTAAAGGCAGCCAGAGAAAACAGACAGGTACAGAGGAGCAAAGGCAGGCACGACGTCAGCTTTCTCACTGGAAGCAATGCAAGCAGAAAGACAAGGAATCAGCATTTTCAATGCACTGAAAGAAAACACTCTACAACTTTAAGACTTGAATTCATAACTCAGCAAAGATATTTTTCAATAATGAAGGCAAAATAAAAACTTTTTTGGACATACAAAAGCTTAAATAGGGGCTGGCCCCGTGACTGAGCGGTTGAGTTCACACGCTCTGCTTCAGCGGCCCAGGGTTTCACTGGTTCAGACGCTCAGCGCAGACATGGCACTGCTCATCAGGCCATGCTCATGCAGTATCTCACATAGCACAACTAGAAGGACCCACAACTAAAAATACACAACTATGTACCGGGGGGCTTCGGGGAGAAAAAAGAAAAATAAAATCTTTAGAAAAAAAAAAAGCTTAAATAATTCGTCACCATCTGACCTACATTATAAGAAATATTAAAGAAAATTCTTAAGGCAGAAGTAAAATGATATTAGAAAGGAATTTGAAATTGAGAGGCTCAGGACATGGCAACTAGATGGGTAAAGAGAGACTTTTTTATATTATTTAAATTTCTTGAAACCAAGATCGACTGCTTAAACAAAAATAATAACAATGTAGTGTGCAATTTATAACATATGTAGAAGTTAAATATCTACCAACAATAGTACAATGGCCTGGAGGGGAGAAACGGAAGCGTAACACTGAAAGATTTTTATACCTTACTATAAGAGCACTATACCTATATGCTATCTTATAAAAATACTATTCCTGGAGTGGTATACTATCACTTGAAGGCAGACTGTGATAACTTAAAGATATGCACAATAAGCCCCTCATACCATGTGATGGGGAGACCAAAAAGTCACTTGGTTGCACTTGGTTAAATTGGACCCCTTCCACCCTAGGAGGGGCAGCTATTTATCCGGCTGAAACTGGCACATATTCCGAGTATGGATTTGCCTTGTAGAGTTTTTAATCCACCATCACGGGATTGCACACAATATCACGTTAGACCATGGGACCCACTTTCCTAAAAAGGAGGTGCAGCAGTATGCACATGACCCTAGGATTTACTAGTTTATCGTATTCCTCACCTTCCGGAAGCTGCTGGGCTTCTGAACAATCTTTTGACAGGGCAGCTGAGGTGCCATCTTGGAGAAGATACCCCAACAGAGTGGGATGTCATCCTTCAGGATGCAATATATACCCTAAGTCAACGACATAATATGGTCCCCAAGAACTGTATTCAATAACTAGCTATGGGATGCAGCCCCAATCTCTTTCCTCAGTCGTTCAAACGTAAAGGGCCATCTCAGCTCCAGCATTACCTGAAGAATTGTCTGAGAGTGTTGCAACTGCATCACAGTTCAACTTCTCACTCTGCTGGATCCTACTTCCCTCATCCCTCACAGGTGTTAATCCCAAGGGCCCTGCCCAATAAACCTCCTGCATGCAAATCAAAGAGACTCTAAGCCTGTTTTCTAGGGAATCTAATATATGACCCCACTCTGCTCACACTGTCACTTACAGAGCCAAAGGTGCAGAGGCTGGCAAGAGGTACACTTGACATGAAAAGGGAACTGCTAATAGAAGTCTTTACAGTACCACATCAGCCTGTGGCGGAGAGAACTTGGAGTAGCTTTTAGGCCAGCCCTTCCAAACACTTGAAAGGCTAGTCTTAGTCCCAGCAGAAATGTACAAGTGGGCATCATATTTTGAAAATGGATGGGAGAGTTCTTAGAATTTCCTAGAGTATTGGCACAATCCCCAAGCAAAATGTCTTCAGCAAATGTGAGCCCAAGCCTCTCTGATAACAAAGCCCGAAGACGTTGGAGGCAGATAAAATGGCAGATTTATATTTATATAAAACATAAAAGAGCAGGTAAAAGGGAAACATCCTTAATTAATTTAAAAAATTCATCTAGATTGGTCTTCTAAGACATTCCCAAGGAATCAATTTTAAACTCAGTCTCCCAATACATGGATGAACACATCTACCCAATACCAAACCTGGGGCAAAACTCTGAAGCACCCCCCTCCCCTGACCACTGTCACTCCTTGCTTGTCTTTACTGTGACAAAGTGTCCAAAATCCAGATGACCTGAGATAATCTGGACAACTATCTGGAGGAGTAAAACTTTTGTGGAATGCCAATTCTCTCTTCCAACTTTCCACTATCCCCTGCTTATTTACTCTACATGTGTATTATCCAGTTCTCTTTGTACCCTGGGTTTCAAGTCTTTTTAAAATTTTTTTTTAATTTTTAATTTAGATTTACAGAAAAGTTGCAAAGATAGAACAGGGTGTTCCTGTCTACTCTTTGGCTGGCTTTCCCTAATGTTAACATCTTACATAACCATGGCACATTGTCAAAACTAAGAAATTAATATTAGTATGATACTATTGACTAAGCTACACAGTTTATTTAGATTTCACCAGTTCTTCCACTAATGTCATTTTTTTGTTCCAGAATCCAGTCCAGGATCCCACATTACATTTAGTCATGTTTCCTTAGTCTCCTCCAATCTGTGACAGTTTCTCATTCTTTTCTCATTTTTCATGACCTTACAGTTTAAAGACTACTCTTTAACGATTTTGTCGAAGGTCCTTCAATTTGTGTTTATCCTATGTTTTCTCATGATTAGATAGCGTTATGGGTGTGAGGGAAGAATACCACAAAGGGGAAGTATCCTTCTTGTCTCACCATTTCAGAGGGTTCATGATATCAACAAAATTTATCACGGCTGACGTTAACTGGATTTTCCACTCCTTACTCTTTTTCCTTTCCGTAGCCAATTTTTTTGGAAGGGAACCACTAAATCCAGCCCACATTCTGGGGCAGGAGAGTTAAGCTCCATCTCCTGGAGAGGAGAATATACATATATTATCTGGAGTTCTGTAAGATTTGTTTCTTCTCCCTATTTATTCATTCAATAATCTACTTACATCAGTATGGACTTAACATATTTATTTTATTCTTTGTATTATAATCCTTTTGAAGAAGTATTTTGTTGCTCTGATTGATCCAGCTTTGCCCACTGGGACCCCTTTCAGATTGGCTCCCGGGTCATTTTGACATGCAAATACCACTCTTTTTTTGGAGCACTTCCTTGATTTCTGGCAATATAAGATGCGCCTGGCTCATCTTGTATTTTCTTTTCCCCATCTCTAAGATTAGCCATTTCTGCATGCAGGCCTGCTTGCTTTATTGGAGAATGGTTGTTAAAAACCAAGATCTGGGTACTGAATGTGCTTGTTGCTACCGTGCTATTACTGCTTCTAGGCTCTCTCAGTGGTCAAATCTATGAAATATATATAATAACCCACATATACACACATAACTGTTCTGTATATATCAATCTGTATACATATTAAAATAAACGAGTTCATGCTGACATCTCTGTCTCTAATCCAGTACCCCAGAGTTTTTCTAGCTGTCCCCCTGTTTATTTGTAACTTTTTTTTTCTGACTGGGAGAACCTGGCTCCTATTATCTATAATTTATCTACTTATTTGTTCAACTCTAGTGTACACGCAAAGTAGTTTCGGAATTTCTAGCTTACATTCCTGTAAGAGACAAATTTGCCAGCTAGGATACAGTAAGCATATGCACTTCTTTTTGTCTTCAGCCTTGCAGTATCCAGTCAAAATGCCATTTTCCAGAGTTACTTACGTCAGCTCCTTTCCCCCACTCCCTTCAGTAAGGTTATATCATGCATTTATGATACGTCTAGATTCATTTGCCACAATCTGCATTCCATCTCGAGATTCTCTGACATTCTGGTTGATTTTCTAGATTTTGCATAATGTATTCTTTGTGGTGTGTAAATCTATGGGTTTTGGCAAATTCATACAGTCAGCACTGCAGTACCATACAGAAAGTTCCATTACCCTAAAACGTTTCTCTCTGTGGCACCCTGTAGTCAACCACTCCTTCCTCTCTCAGCCTCTGGCAACCAGTGGTCTGTTTTCTTGCCCTATAGCTAACCTTTTACAGAATATCACATAAACAAAAATTTATGACATGTAAGGTCTAGATTTGGGGTCTAACTTTTTTCCCTTAGTGAAAAGTATTTAAGATTTATCGATGTTGTTGCATAAATCAACAGCTCACTCCTTTCGTTGCTGAAAAGTATTCCATCATGTGATTGTAGCACAGATGGTTTATCCATTCACCTAGTGAAGGGCATCTTGCTCGTTTCCAGATTTTTGTCAGTTATGAATAAATTTCTACAAAAGTGAGGTACCACTTTTTGTGATGTGAACTTAAGTTTTCAATTCACTTGGATAAATATTTAGGGTTATTGGGTTGTGCTATAAGTGTGTGTTTAACTTTATAAGAAACTGCCGACTGTTTGTGGAAGTAGCTGTACCATTTTGCATTCCCACCAGCAATGTGTGAGAGTTCTAGTTGCTCCACAGTCACGTTAGCACTTGGTATTATCAGGTTTTTTTATTTTTATTTTTTTAAGCAATTGCCATAGATGTACAGTGGTATCTTGCAGTGGTTTTAATTTGTGTTTCCCTAGTGACTTAGTAATTTTTAACATTGGTCTTTGCTTGATTTTTTAAACTTTATTGACATCAGTTTTGGGGAAAATAAACTTTAGGTGAAAAGAAAGTATGAGGTTGTGGGACAGAGAGCAAAGGAGAGGCTTGAGAGATGCTGCTCAAGAGTAGAAGGGATGCTGTACTGTAATTGGAAGACTTAGATCTGAATCCCGGATCCACCACTGTGCAGTCTTGCAATAGTCACTGAACTTCAGGACCTCAGTTTTCTCATAAATAAAATGGAGATAAGTTGTGAAAATTGGACAAACGTCTGTGAACATGATTTGTGAGTTACATGGTGGAGGGAGACAGGAAATGCCCCTCTAGTCTCTCCTCCTTTAGCCACTCACCCTTGGAGTGCATTCTATAGCCCTCCACTTCATTCTCATCCAGTGTCCTCAGGCAGGCCCTGGGGCTCCAAGATGTCGCCATCCCACATGCATTGCCTCACTAACCTTCCTTTTTCCTAATCTTCACCTCATTTATCATAATTTATCTTTTCTTTGGGCAGAAGAATGTTGGGAGAGGGAAAGGCCATGGGTGGTAATGGCAAACGCAGGACTGCATTGTGATAAGAGCATAATAGTTAGACCCACAAGAGCTCCAGCCCTGCCACTAAACGCCTGCACGTCATTTCACCTTTCTAATCATCTGTTTCTTCATACATAAAATGGGCTCAAGAGCCATGATGAGGATCAGATGGATACATAAATAATCGATGTTCATAGACCTCATTAAGAGTGTGTTATAAATAATCAGGTTTTGCAGTTTTGCAGTTTTCCATGGCCCATAAGTTCCACCCACAAGACCATGGTCTTCAATGTCCACTCATCTCCAAGTGTCCCCCATTATTCCTGGAGTCTCTGAAGCATCACATATTTGCTCAAGGCCAGTCCTTTCTTGTCTTCCCTTCACGTACCCCATTGACATCTGCTGCCTCTCTGAGAACACCGCTTTCTCACTAGGCTAGAAGTTACCTCCCTGGGCTATTAAAGCCATCAAACTCTTGAGGTGCCAAAGAATGCTACAATTCCTTTCCCTGTGGCTGGGTCACTGCAGTGGTGCCATATTCCACGAACAGATGGGCGAATGGGCTGATTGCCATCCTCCTCCACGTTTCTGTGCCGTAGAAAGTCATTTGCACCCCAAAGAGCATTGCTTGGGCTCCCAGTCTCAGCCTCTCAGAAAAGTAGCTCTTTCAGTGACTTCTCTTAGCCTGTCTCCTCCATCAGGGGCTGAAAGGCCAGTTTGTGGGGCTGGGCTAAGGACAGGTCACAGCCTCTCTGACCTATGGATGGTCCCCTACCTGCTTCCCAGAGCCTTTGATACTAAATACTTCCTCCGGAGAGGCTCTTTCTTGTCATGCAAATCACCAAAGGAAATAGTTGAAGAGCCGGACAATAACGTGGGGTTTTTCTAGAACCACCCATACAATTTCAGCTGAGGTTTGGCTCAACTGGGACCATCCCACAAAAATTAATGTAATAAAAGCATTGTATAAATCTTAAAGTGCTATAATAATAAGGTGTTTATTATCATTATACATATATAGCATCCATGCCACTGTGTGAGCTCCCTTCAGGGAGCTAGAATATCGGCACCGTGGAGTCAAAGTGCTGGGAACGCCAGGGCCTGTGCAGGAGCCTCGAATCACACCCCACAAATGTCCCTTGCCCAGTACAATTTCCTGCAAAGGCTGGCCCTGATGCTTCCTCTCTGAGCAACAACCCTCTGTTTCTGAACTCACAACTCGATTCCTGCTGGAGGCAATGTTGAGCTGGTAGATCAGAGGCAACTAGCCAGACGCAGAGCGGCTGGCAGCCAGGTTCTTTACAAACTCTTTGAAAATGCGTTTTAAATAATGGAGGCAAGCAAAAGAGACGAACTGGCCTCCCGGCCCTCCCGCAGCCCTGGGGGAGGCCTCCGTGGCTCACTCCCCAGGAATGCAGAGCTCCACTGACAGCACGCCTGTGCTGGAGAAGGTGTGGAGGACGACCCGCCCAATATTGATTTCTGAGACAGAGTCAGGAACGAATGACAGAATCTGCTCGACTGCGGTCTCTGGAGGCTACCGGCAGAAATGTAGGACAACGGTTAAAGCATTTGCCAAAATATTCTCCCTCTCTTGTCCTCCCCAACTTCAGTCTCTGGTTTCAGCTTTGCTGGTGAACACTTTGGCCTAACACAGAGGCTTACAGACTAAAAACCGGGCAGCTCAGCCAAGGGCCCGCGGTGCAGGACTCCGTCAGGCAGGAGTTGGCACAAGGGGCTGCTGTGAAGGGTCAGCTCAGCCGCCCCAAGCATTGCTTTGATGCTTAGGGTCTTTGTGGAAAGGACCTGTGAGGAAACACCTGCTTGGGCTTGTCTGATGGGTGGGAGGAGAGGAAGAACAGGTAGTGTGGTTCCTCTTCAGAAAGCAAAGCATCAAGCTACAGCACAACCCTCTCAGCTGCTCTTCTCTCTGCTGCTGAAACCAAAGACCTTTCTAAGACCGTCTCCAGTCCCTGTAGGCAGCTGCGGTCCTGACCCATTGCCCCCATTAGAAAATTGAACTCCTCTCCTCTCCTCACCTGCTCCCCCTCTCATTTAAAGGAGCTGAATGTGTCACCGGCTATGCCCCCTGCCCAGCCACTGGGGGTCCCCATCAGGGAGGCTGGATCCACAGGATGGGTCTAAGAGAAGTTGTCCACTCATTGTCCACTGCACAGCTGATCTTCATGGTGGCCTGCTTGTTCTCACCTTACAAGGGCTCTGAGAGTTTTCTGGTGGGGGTTGAGGGCAGCCCTGGGTCCAGAAGCCACTAATGGGGCTTCTACCTTGTAGGCAGGACAACAAGAGGATGAGGGGTGGGACTTCCTTGCCTCACTGCTGTGGCAGAGGCCACTGAGAAAGCTCTTGCCCCAGAGGAGTGAGCAGACGCCCCTTCTGGAAAAGATGGCCCTGCTCTGAGGTTCTCCATCATTTCTCCACGGAGGATGCACAGGACCACACTTTCAGCAGCTTAGGTGCAACTGCCCCACACAGCTGAAATGCCCCCACTTTCCCTCCCACTCAGGAAAGCAGACTGTTGTGTAAGAGAATGACAGCTACGTTATTTTAGGTTTAACTTTGAATCTGCTCTCATGTATTTAAACTCAATTATTTTCCAACTTTGGCATTTATTTGCTGCAAATAATTTGCAAAACAACTTCTAAGAGTGAGTTATAAGAGCATGACTAAGAATACTATCGTAGAAAGTAAGTGACATGGGGGTGTGAGAAGGAGAGTCGTGTGTGTAAAAAGACTGTAAAAAAGAATTTTTCTACTTTTCTTTCCTTTCTACCCTCACCCGTAATCTTTATTCTGGATCTGCCTCTCCAGAAATGTAGAAAGGCCAGGAAAAGGACCAAGAGGAATCTCTGTTTTCAACTTGGAAAATACAAATACAGGATACTTAGAAGGCTAGAAATAAGGTGTGAAGAAAGCAGTGAGTCCTAAGTGTGTCACTTAACTGAATATTATGTGACATAACCCACCTGCATAATATTTTTAGAATCTTTGGAGAGAATGAAGAAAGAGCTGTTAGCATCTTTTTTAAAAAGTTTCACAACGGATTATCTGGTATCTTCCCACACAGTCACAGCAATGGTTTCACTAAGCTCTACCTAGAGAAGATGTTTCCTTAAACTCAGCAGGCAGTATCCCTTTGTGAGGTCTGAATGTATACGACATGGGTTTTGAAACTTCAAACATCACACAAAGAATGCAAATTATTTAAATGGTCTTGCTATTTGGTGGCAGAATGACTCAGACCCAAATCAGAAAATAGTCAAGCAGAAAAATCCAGAAGGGTCTGAAAGGAGTGGTGGAAGAGATCTGGTTGCTAATCATCCCTAATTCACCTCCTACTCCTTTGGAGCAAAAAAGAGTCTAAAGTTCTAATAGTACTGTGAATGAAAAAAATTCTGGAAACAAAATTAGCATGACTCAGAGGAGAGCAATCTGGAAGACTGGGCTTGCCTGGCACATACCCCAGGCTGACCCCATTAACAGCGGGAGAGAGAGGAAGCTGCCCGTGTGCCTCCCAGTGATGGAGGTATGGGTGGAGCAAGATCAACAGACAGGAAGCCCCACAGACAAGCAGAAAGAGTTATGACCGACACAGGAGGGGCCAGGCCTGGGTGTAGAACTGGAGGCTGATTTGAAGCAGGGGATGGCCTAAAGTCAAGGGGGCAACCAGCCCTGTGGCACAGGTACCAGAGGCTGAAAGACAGGAGTCATAGAGTAAGCAGAGTTAGAGACTTTGCTATATTTATACACATACACACACTCATACATGCACACACTCACATGCATGCACACACCGTGAGCTCCCTGAGAACAAGAATGTCTTTTACTCCCTCTGTATCCCCAGCACCTTACAACAGTGTCAGCCAATAGCAGGTTTCCAATAAGTGCTTTTGAAATTGAAAATGAAGAAGTGAGCTGGGCCATACGGGCAGTGGCCTGGGAAGGTACTGATGCAGATGCCAAGTCGGGCACAACGGTCGGTCAGTCTGAGCTGGCTGTTGGGGATAAGATAGGAATCAGAGGGAATAGAAGTGTTGCAGGCAGCAGCAGGGTTAGAAATGCTGGCGGCTGGTCCAGGCAGCTGAGATGTGGCTCTGGCAACAAGGAGCTCTCACTTCTGAAGCTGTCTTCAGCAAGAGGAACATAGCACAGCACTGAAGAATGCAGGGCTGGCGTCAGGGTCCCTGGGCTCATGTCTCTGCCTGCTGCTTACTAACTAAGAGACTGTGGATCACTTATTGATCCTCTTGATACTCAATTCCTTATCTGTAAAATGAGAACAATAACAGTACTTAGCACAAACAGTTTTTGGGGGACTAAATGAGTTATTATGCATTAAGTGTTTAGAGCAGTGCCTGGAATATAGTGAGTGCTCAATAGATATTAGTGATTACTAGTATTAATTATCATTCTCCTCTGAAGTATCTGTCCTTCACTGCTACTTGCATAGTTCAAGTCCTCACCTTTTTTTGCATGGACCGTTGCAGTAGTCTTGCTGACTCTCTGTCCTTAGTCTCAGTCTTATCCAGACAGAAATGATCTTTCTAAAGTGCAAATCTAATCAGACTGTCTCACTCGCCTGCCTAATATCCTTCAAGATTTCCTTTTGCCCTCAAGATCCTTTGGGTTTCCTTTCCCAAAAAGGATAGGAGAGCTCCTTGGAGAAATAGCTGACTCTAGGACTGGGGCAGGAAATATATAAAAAGAACCTGGAACATTTTGTAGTGCCAGAAAGTAAGGAAGCGCTCAAACAAACAAACAAAAAACCCTACAATGATGGAGGCATGTCAAAGGGACACAGGAACCAACTCAAAAGAGCTCCCAATGGCCAAAGCTGGAACAATTTGAACAACAAAATAAACAAAATAGCATTGGATTATAAGTTAAAGTATAAAATAAATATCCACGAGACCATATTAATGTAAGTAAAAGATTGAATAAATAAATAAGTGGTAGAGAAGAGACAAATTTCCCCTGCAGAAGAATTCCAAATAAATCATGTAGCTACTCCACCCTCGAGGAGAGCTCCGTCACTGTGGGCTGAGCATTGTGACTTCCTTCCAAACCGGATAGCATGGTCACAGGAGAAAAAGACTTCATGGTGGAGAAACCTGAGAAACGCTGTCTTGGCCAGGTGATCAAGGTCAACCTCAACACTGTCACTCATAAGTGAGAAATTTCCTGTGTTAATAGTATGTACATTTGATATGATGTGATGAGAATGAATTTTCCTCCCCAAACTCATAACTCCAGGCTAATCAGGAGAAAAACATCAGACAAACCCAATAGAGGGATGTTCTACAAAACACCTCATCAGTACTCCTCAAAGCTGTCAAGGTCATCAAAAACAAGAAAGCCTAAGAAACTGTCAGAGCCAAGAGGAGCTTAAGGTGACATAACAACTCCTGGAACAGAAAAAGAAGATTAGGTGAAAACTAAGGAAATCTGAATCAAGTGTTGACTTTCATTAAAAACAATGTTTCAATATTGGCTGGTCATTTGTGACATACATACCCTACTAATGTAAGACGTTAATAATAGGAGAAACCGGGTGTGGGATTGTACTTGGGAACTCTATACAATTTTCACAATTTTTCTATAAATCTAAAACTATTCTAAAAATTAAAATTCGTTAAAATGATAGAAAAAAGATAGGAGAGAATTAAAAGACGAACTTTCCCTTTTTCAGGATTCTGATAGTCTCAGTTACCGTTCCACCAAGCTCATTCCCGAATCAGCAGCAACATCGCCACTACCCATAGGCACACTCAGACTCTGAGTTCTTCAGAGAGATGACAACAGCGGTGACCCCACTTTCTCCATTTAGAATACAGGAGTCACCCTCATTTGTCGTCTCATCATACGTAGGCCGCAGGGCATAGAACTGAGGGAAAACTTGGGCTCTGGAAGGAGGCCAGCTGGCTCTGCCATGAACTGGACAAATTTCTGACCCTCTCTGAACCCATTTCCTCACCTATAAAATGATAAAATAATAATACTTAGCACATAGAGTTGTTGAGATAATATAATGAGATAATGCATAAAAATGCTTAACACAGTGCATGGCAGGTAATGACTATGAAGCGTTACCATCTTATTCTTCCCAGACTCTGCCAGTAGAGCCCAGTGTGTAGACTCTACATGCAGGACAAACAGAAATAGAGCCTGCTCTCTAGCAGTTTCTTATCAGACTGAAGCGGGCTGATATAGTGGGAGTTAGAATACACATCAGGCAGTGAATTGTCTGAGAGACTTGGCCAGAACTAGTCGAGGAGCTCACGCTGCCATGTAGTGAAATGCTTTCAGAGGCTGTACCTTTGGAAGGGAGGCCATGTTGAGGCCTAACATTTACCCTGAGGCAACCCACTTGGCCATTCTCTGGATTGATTTCCACGGGATCAGGAAGCTCTGTTTTAATATGTTCCAGCTAGTTTTCAGCCTACAGAATGATTACAATCAGATCGAAACCAGTTTGAGCAGAATTTGCCAGTAAAATGTCATGAGACTGAGAGCCAATTCTTTATTACTTCAATAATTCTAAACATGCAACAACTATAGTTTACCACAACCAATTGTGTTTTTGTAATTTTAACACAAATAACGATTGAGCGTGTCTGGGATGATGTGTTCTCAGCATTTTGCGCTCACCCTGCCTATTGAGCATAATTCTATCCTCCCCACTGGGGTTTACCAAGGTTCTCCTTTATAACTGTTTAGCTATCTGACCAGATGGAGATGCCAGTGGAAGAGGTGTTGTTGCTGGCATCTCTGTCCTTCCTTTCTGAGGAACAGCAGAGCAATTCCCTGTCTCCATCCAACTGTGTAATTTCCCGGCAGAGCGGAGAAGCTCCTGGAATGCCAGGTCTTGAGGCTGAGTTCCCTGCGTGGCAGGCCCCTACTTGTGCTCCTGTGCCCTTAAGCCAGACTCTCAGTAAGGTAGGGAACACAAGATTCCTTCTGGATCATCAGGCAAAGGCCAAGCCATCTTGTAGGATGCTGTGCAAACCTGCTTTCTTCTAGAATTTTGGCACATTCTTCTTTCTTTATAATTGAAAATTCCACGTTCAGTAAGCACATTAGCCAATTCCTTTTAATATGATATCAGTCAATCTCTATGCATTTGCTGTGAATCCGATGTGTCTATCATCACAGTAAAAGCTTTGTATTATCCTCAGAAGCCGGTCATTTATAATACATGTTTTGTGTTTTCTTGTAACGTTGTCTTTCCTGTTTTAGGTGCCTCGCAATTTTCACAACAGTTTCAACATTTTATATTTTAAGGTTTTCTTTGTTTCTCTTTCATTTTATTTCCTTCACAATATAGTTAGCTCTGTGTTCATGCAGGGGAAGTAAAGTTAATGAATTAAACAGTTATCTGATAAATTCAATTAAAGCACAATAACAGCTTGGGTCCTTCTGGCTAGATGGAAGTTTCTAGTAACAATTTCCCATCCACGCCACTTCATTATAAATAGTTGATTAATTCTCTTCTCAATCATTAGGGGAAAGGTAGATAATGATTATTGAATACTTATTATGTGTCAGTCACTCTGTTAAGTTCTTTACAGGCATCATTTCACTAGGAGTAGAGAGAGATTAGTTATAGTCATCACAAATTTGCAATTTCTTTGGTTTTCAGGCAGTTGAATTTCACATTTCCCTGAATACGTTCAGGATAATGCACAAGGACAGAATCGCTGCTTGGTGCACTAGTACATGGCCTTCATGAGGGCAGTAATCTCCTCCTGAACCTCGCATCTTGACGTATTTAGCTCCTCCGTGAGAGTGGTTGAATGGAATGTATAATCTCGCTTTTCAATCTCTACATCTACTCGTCTCTATGTACAACATGTAAAAATATCTTGTGAAAAAAAGCTAAGTTGATACTAAAAATGTATTCAAAAGTATATAAGTATTTTGGAATGATTTCTGACATTTAGATCTGTCTTTGTCCAATATTTGGATGTCTTGATAAGAAAACAAGAACTAAATCAATATTTGAGTGACTTAAAGGATCAGGTGACAGGTTAACTCACTTTAAATGCTATTTTGGCTTCAGAAAACTCCAACTGCAAAAGTGAACATTAAATGCCAGCAAAGGCCCCTCCTGCACGTGTGCACAATCAACTCCAGTTTCCCCTGCAAAGTCGGTCACACTTGCTGGCTGCACATGATGGGCTCAGGCCACAGTACTTCACATGGAGGGGAGAAGATGAAGCTTTGCTCGTTCAACCAAAGAGGGTTTACTGAAAATCCATTGCAGGTGTACCTGCAGAGTATGATCTGGAAAATACAAAGGATTAATAAGACAAGGTCCTGCTCTTCTTGGAGAGACAAGACTAGCATGGCTAAAATAAATATAAAAGAATGCAAAGGTAGGATCCAATTCAATTTAATAAAATTTTTCCTTTATATACGTCTGATTGAAAACTATTAGAAACTTAATTCAACAAATACTTTTTGAGCATTGACTATGTACAGCGCTTAGGAAGGCCTGTCCTGTTCATCACTGAACCTTTGTTCCTACAAAATGCCTGACAGTTAGCAGGTAAACAATACACTGTGAATGAATAATGGACTTTACTGTATAGAAAAGCTTACAAGGGAGTAGAGTGGTAAGACAAATATATAAAGAACTGTAGGGGCCAGCCCAGTGGCACAGCAGTTAAGTGCACACGTTCCGCTTCAGCGGCCTGGGGTTCACCAGTTCAGATCCCGGGTGAGGACATGGCACCACTTGGCAAGCCATGCTGTGGTAGGCGTCCCACATATAAAGCAGATGGGCACAGATGTTAACTCAGGGCCAGTCTTCCTCAGCAAAAAGAGGAGGATTGGTGGCAGATGTTAGCTCAGGGCTAAGCTTCCTCAAAAGAAAAAAAAAGAAAATGATCACAATGCAGTGTTACGAAAGTTCATAAGTGAAGGTACTAAGTAGAAAATTTGGAATACAGGTCCAGTGACAGATAATATAATTTGAGTGAATTTTAGGGGTGTGGTCGAGGGTAAAGCTGTAAAGGTGAGTTGTGGCATGTAGTGAAGGCCTTCTTAGGCGATGGAGCCACAATGGGATTTTAAAAAACAGAACAACATAACTGAGCTATCTGATGTTAAGAACAAGCTGGAAAGTTGTGTCAAGCAGATTGAAATGGGAAGAAAATAGAGGTAAGAAGATGGTTAAGAAGGATCTGTTACAATTGTACAGACAGTAGGAAATAAAGGGTGTAATTAGAATGGACAGTAGGATGGGAAAAGAAGTAATTTTTCAAATATGTAACAAAAGTAAGCACTTTGTTCTAGAAGTTGCTGGTCAAAACCAGGTTATAGGTTTTGCCTACTGAACATATATGGTGTATTAGTCTAAGGGAGATGGAGGATAAATCTAAACTTGAGGCTGAGAAGAAGGTGATTCCTTCAAATATAATGTGGAACAGGGGAGGGGTAGAGGAGGAAATGCGGTCTTTCCGTTTTCTGTTGAAGATTAGAAATTTATAGTAATTTAGTGAAAGGAGGTTTCATTCTGAGTTGGAGAAGCCAGAGATGGCGAGGATTTAGGACATGAGTTCGGCTGGATAGAAAGACAAGACAAGAACGTTATTGTTCAGAACAGTGAAGATCAACAGGCAAGTTAATCAGCTCTGTTTATATATCTGTTATTAACAGTAATTATTTAATCTGACACCACTTGAGTGTATTGAAGCAATTATTTACATGTTAGGTCTACACAATGCCAAACACTGAAATACGTTGTAATAACCCAAGGAGTTACAAGGGTTTTGTTTGTTTATTTTGTTTTGTTTTGACTCAGGAGTGTGAGATCATGTGGTAACGGCTTCAGCATTTGGCTTGTTTTTCATATTAGGGTTTTCAATCTCTGAGAAGATCCATCCAAGCGAGAGAGAATATTAATGCCACCAATTTAGCCAGGATCGCACATGGAGACCATCAATTACACAAGGAGATGTGTTTTTGGAAAAGGTTATTTTCCAAGTGAAGTTTCTGTTTAAGTCTATCAGGAAAATTAAGATATCCTACAAAACAAAAGTAGACAAAATATCATTTTGTTCATTTTGGATGTGACTTACCAAAATTCTAGATTATTTCTCGTGAGGAGGGGCATCTTTATAAAGTGAGAGAAATGAATGAGACAAGAATAAAATAAAACAGCAGCGAATCCTCTGTTTCACTCTGACATTGATAAACGGCCAATTCTGAGAAAAATTAAAACTGTTTTCTAACAACAAGATCAATTTTGGCAACAAATCATAGAAGTTAGCAGTAGCAACATGTCATGGCTGATTTTAAAATTGTATTTTGTTTAATGCTATAGATTAAATTTTACTGTTTTGATCACAGAGCACTTTGAGGATCTGATGAAAGCTTTGTACATTGTCCTCAGGAGAACATGCAACTTTAAACAAACACAGAGTGTTGCATAAATGGATAAAGTGAACATCCCTTGCTATAAGAACTTATTCCACTCCTGAAGGTAGCAACTTAAACAAAGCTTTTCTTTCCCATTGTTGGAGGAGTGTAAATATGGCTCCTCAGAATATATCAATCCAATGTTATTTGGTCCTCAGTTAAGTTTGACATTATGATAATTCTTCTAATCCTACATATTCTTTAAAGAAATTTGCATTCTTTGCAAAAGCTATTTGTGTGCCTGAGATGAGAGGTAAATCTCTGTCTAATGATCCAGACATAAAACAGGACCAAACTCAATCGGCCAGGGTTCCACTGGGAGCAGGCAGCGGGCCTGGCCCTGGAGCTGATGTTCCTGAACTGTGCTGAGCTGCCCTGAGGGGGTGAAGCAAACTCTTGGGGGCACCGCAAGATATCTTAGATATTTTTATGTGTGTGTGAGGAAGATGGGCCCTGAGCTAACATCTGAGCCCATCTTCCTCTACTTTATATAAGATGCCGCCTCAACACGGCTTGACAAGCAGTGCTGGGTCTGCGCCCAGAATCTCCAAACCCGCAAACCCCGGGCAGCTGAAGGGGAGTGCACGAACTTAACCACTACGCCACCAGCTGGCCCCAAGATATCTTATATTTTTGAGCAAAATACAGTGACGTGTCAGACAGCATGAGAACCACCAGCCCAAGGTGGTTCACAGTTTCAGTGTTAGATTGCATTACATCCTTCTCAGTGACGTCAGATCTTCGTGAAGCTGAGTTTGGGCAGCTGTTGTGATAAAAAGCAAGTACTGCATGAAAATCAATGTGGAGCAGGAAATGACGATGGTGACTTCTAATCGGGTTCTAAGATTTAAGAAATTGTGCAATGCCCAACAACCACATAGATCCCATTATTAAGTAACAGTGGTTATTTAAGAATAAAATAAAATATTATTTTTCCCTTCAATTTATATGAATTATTTTTTTTTACAAAAGGCTACTGAGCTGTTAGGACATAAATATTTATTGTTTGGGGGTTCTATTTAGTAAATGGAGCTATTTGGTGTTTCTTCTGGCCTATGGGCGCCATGAAAAATGGCTGACTCATTAAGGGCACTGTGAACCAAAATGTTTGAGAATGACTGTCCAAAAAGGGGACCACATGAGGAAGACCGAGTCCCTGCCTTCTAGTTGCTCAGAGAGACATAGGTACTGCTAACCACAGTTGAAAGTAAAGTGGGATATTTGTCATAACAGAAATATAGACAAAACTCAAAGAGCTGGGAAATCTCAAGTGCCATTCTGTTAGAGGCAGAAAAGAGAGAATTGAGGTGACATATGAATTTAGCCTTAAGAAAGAAAAAGATGGGAAATAGAGGAAGAACATTCCTCTATGAGGGAACAGCATGAACAATGGCACAGAGGCATAATAAACATCTTCTTTGGTTGGAAAGGGGAAAGGCAAGGAGTGGTAAGAAATAACCATGCTGGAAAGCGGCAACTTTTACCATGGACAAGGGGAAGACATTGGAAGCTTCTGGATAAGGATGTGATCAGAATTGTGCCTTAAAAAGCTAAGTATTCCAGTGATATGAAAGATGGGGTTAGGGAGAGAAGGTATTAAAGATGACTATAGTTTCCAGCTCAGACAAAACCTCTTGTTTGCACAAGCAATGCTTTATCAATCTGTGTGTTGATACTACCTAGCACAAGCCTGATAATTTGAGGCACTGAATAATTGGAATTTGAGGTACTGGAGCAGACAGAAATGTCTCATGGAAACTATGGGGAAATATCCTACAGTGCAGGAGAGAGGTCAAACTTGTGGTGTCAATTTGGGAGTCATCCACCTAGAAATGAGAGAAGGAACTGACAAAATACAATTTCACAGGGAGCAAATATAGATTAAAAAGAGAAGAAGCCCAGTGACAGATCCCTGGGGAACAGCCACCACTGGGAATAGTGGATGAGCTGCCGGCAGAAGAGACAGGGAGGGATGGAGGGACATGCACGGGGTAGAACCAGAGGGAGTGCTTTCCCAGGAAACAAAGCAGGACAGACTTTCAGGATGGAGACGATGGCCTAATATCAATCAGAGGAGGAAAAATCCTACAAGGAAGCTACTGGATGTGGTAATTAGCAGGTCCTTGGTGACCTTGGAGAGAATGAGTCCAGTAGGATTTAGAGGCAGAAGCCAGATGGCAGTGGAGGTGATCAGAGAGACCCTTCTGGAGAAATGTGGAAGTAAAATGGACCTGGAATGGGAGCTTTAGATGAAAAGAAGTTTGAGGGAAGATGGTTTGGGGACGGGAGTAACTGAAAGGAGAATGCAGTAAGAGGACTAGAACACAAACAGGTCCACATACAAGAGAAGGAAGATATCGTTCAAGTTTTCAATGAGAGAGAAGGGAGTGGAGTTAAAAACAGAGTCGGTTCCTTTTCTCTTCCTCTCTTTCTTCCTTCTGTTCCTTTGCCCTTTCCTTTTGTCCCCCAGAGCAGGAGCAGGGTGTGGAAGGGGTTCATGCAGGAGCAAAAGTGGGATGAAGAGGCCATCTGTGCTAGTGGAAGGGCAGCCCATAGTGGGGTGGGGTCTGGGTGGGGTGAGAGGAGGGTTTTTATGAGCTGGTGGGGGCCTGGCAGGAATGAGGAGGGCATAAGCGATGAGGTGGAGCAGCGATGGCGTGGGAGATTCCTTACACACAGGAGGATTGATCAAATAAGTGAATTTTCAAAGAATAAGGGGGGCTAGATTGCTCACTGCTGGAGAAGGAAGTTACAAATATGAAAAGGAAGAAAAGCTTAGACTGAACTCTATGATTTGGGATTGGAATTGAAGATATTAGTGTGAGCTCATGGATTTCAATATGTATAAGCATATATAAAAACCAACATGGATACATGTGTATGTGTACAATATAATAGCACAAATACACACTAAAAACACTCAAAAAAGACCCAGGAGAAACAGCTGGTTCCAGGGTTGGGAGCAGAAAGTACAAGATGAGATCAACATCTGCTGTTGTGCCAGAAAGCAAGGAAGTGCTCAAAGAGTACACGTCAAAGGACACAGAAGCCAGCCTGAAGTGGCTTCCACTGGCCGAAATGGTGACAAGTTAAGATCAGTACAATACTAATAAAAGATTATGCCCATTGAATAAAATAGGCGATCCTAACTCTGTAAAAATAAATAGAAAGATTAGTTAATTGATAGGAATTTTGATGAGAAACAGGATATTTACATAGTTTGATGGTACCTCTCACAAAATGCTTATTAACTACAAAGGAACAAAGAGTAACTTTACAAGGAGAAGACTGGCCGACATCACTTTAATCAAACAATCGAAGTGAACATCATCAGTAATAGGTCAAATTGAAATCATGTGCCACCTGAGAGCATGCAATGAGAAGAAGGCAGCATCACTTCTGTGATATTCCTGCTAAAGATGCTAAACTTCAGTCTAATCATCAGGAAACATCAGACAAACTCGAAAGGAGGGACATTCTACAAAATACTCTGCCTATAATCTTCAAACATGTCAAAATCTTCAAACATGTCATGAAAGTTAAGGAAAGACTAAGGAACTGCTCCAGACTGAAAGAGACAAGAGAGAAGACAACTAAAAATAAGGAGTGTATCTAAACTGGATCTATTTGTTATAATTTGACATTATTGGGACAACTGGCTAAACATGAATAAACCTGAATGGGGTCTGAGGATTATACGGTATAAGGAATCATTGTGAATTTCCTGATGTTGATCGATATATCCTGTTTATCTAGGAGAATGTCCTTGTTTGTAGAAATACATATTAAAATTGGGGGAAGGCGATATGATGAAGGAAAGTTTGGCAACTTACTCTCAAATGGTTCAGGAAAAAAGTTCTTAGCCCTGTACTTTGATCTTTTCTATATGTTTGAGATTGTTTCAAATTTGAAAAAAATATTTGCTGCTTTTGCACTTCTGCCATTGCTATGAGGAGCTACCCACACAGTCTGGACTCTTGAAGGCACACAGAGCAGACAGGAGCCAGCCTGCCATACCCGCAACTTGAAGCAGCACTGTTCAGCCCAGCCCAGCCCAGCCCAGCCAAAAGCTGTGAAGCCCCAGGGACCCACAAATGCAACTTGAATCTCCAGTGGGCTCACACAAGACTGAAAACGGTTGAAGCAACTGTCAGTCAAGGTGGAATGTCACACTGGAGAACTGGTCACCAAGGGGACTGCAGCCTCTTCTATGATCAGCAAACCAACCCCTGGCTCCAGTTCTATAATCAGGAAACAAGCAGCTTCAAGAAACTGCTACATTCAGGACCCTGCAACCACTGCTGCCTCCAGAACCATGCTGCCCCGGACACTGGAGTCTCATCATTGCCACAGAAAACCAGACCCTGCCACAGCTCTGCTGGACAGCAAAACAAGCGGAAACTGCAAAACCACGGCCCTTGCTTCAATCCTGCCTGATTGCCCAGACCTAAATCATCTCCCCAATGAAGGTTTTAGCTTTCAAACCTCTGTATTACTGGAAGGCATGCTAGAAGGAGGATGGAATGGATGTTGAGTGTCAAATCGCCATATTCATCATAGAAGGGAAAGAAGGAAGGAGCGAAGGAGGGAGGGAGGGAGGAAGGGATAATATATTGTAGTTTATTTAGATGATGAAATACTACACAGTAATGAAATTGAATGAACTAAAGCTAAAAAAATCAATCTGTATAAATCTCAATAATTTTGTATAGGAAAGGAAGTCATAAAATAATACAGAGTTTAACACCATTCATATATGGCTAAAAACATTGCAAAACAGCACTATGTTTTTAAAGGAAAGACAAGTATGTAGTAACATTCTAAAAGCGTGCATTGGAATGAGAGATAGTGTTTGCCTTTGGGGAGAAAGGAGTATAGGGAATGAGTTTGAGGAGGGTGTCCACAGGGTGTCTCAGTTATCTATTGCTGCATGACAGACTATCCCCAAAGTTAGGACCTTTAAAGGCACAGCTTTGCATTTGCTCATGATCTGTGGTTGGCAATTGGACAGGGCTCAGTTGGGATGGCTCATCTCTGTTCCACAGGGCGTAGGCTGTGCTCCCTCATATGTGTTTGGTCAGTTGGTTTGTCATCTTGAGCCGTCTGGTCCCAGAGGTCCTCCCTTAAATGTCTGGAGCCTCAGCTTTGATGCCCAAACCTCTCTCTCTATGAGGTCTCTCTCATGAACTCTCTCATCCTCAGGGAGGCTAGCCTGGGCTTGTTCACAAAGTGGCAGCCCTCCAGGAGGGTAACAGGGGAAGTTGTGAGAATTCTCTCTTAAGACCAAGGTCTAGAAGTCCTATAGTATCACTTCTACCACATCCTATTATCCAAACAAGTCTTGGGGCCAGCCCAGAGTCGAGGAATGAAAAAATAGGCTCTTGATGGGAGGAGCTGCAAAGAATTTGCATCCACATTTAGTGTACCACACAGGAGCTTCCCTTGTTATGTAGTATTTTATTACTACAAATCTAGCACTATATGTAGGATTTGGTAATATTGAGTTTTTAAATAGAGGATGGTCCTGTGGCCGAGTGGTTGAGTTCGCATGGTCCACTTCGGGGGCCCAAGGTTTTGCCGGTTCTGATCCTGGGCGTGGACCTAGCATCGTTCATCAGGCCATGCTGAGGTAGCGTCCCTCGCAGCGGAGCCAGAAGGACCAACAACTAGAATATACTACTATGTACTGGGGTGGCTTTGGGGAGAGGAAAAAAAAGAATGGCAACAGATATTAGTTCAGGGCCAGTCTTTAGGAAAAAGATAAAAGAGTGTTAAATATGGTTGTTTATTATGTAATTTCCTATACCTGGTCCTTATGTTTGAAATATTTCACAATTTAGGAAAAGAAAATGAAATTAAAATGGTCGCAACTGATTTATCCCCATATTGGCATCCTATAGAGACAGTACCTCCATTTTCGCCCCTTGGAGCCTCAGAGCTGCTCAGGGTCCTGCCCTTTCAGAACCTGATTGTTCAGCTGCCTTTTCAATCCTAGAATATAATCCATAGACTTCCAAAAAGTGGACTTTATGTTAAAAGCAAACTGTATTTGGAGAAGAGTTTTTGTGTACTAGCTCATGGTTGAGCGGGAGCTAGAGACTCTGGCACATGCATGTTAGGGATCTATTTATTGCCACTGATCTTCAGAGGCTAAGGAGACTCTTAGGCTAAATTCTGCCCTTAATTAAGATTCAGAGATATACAAATAGAGAGCCAACTGGGGTGGACCTGGTGGGAGCCAGATTACAGAGTGGAAGGTGTTGGGGGGTCCCTTGAGGAACAAGGACCATAAGGGGAGAGAGGACTGGTGCAGCATACTAAGACTCAACAGCAAGGTCTAACTGTGAGATGAGGTCATGGTTCCTGGCCTGTGTGGCAGCTGGTACCAAAAGTGATCCCAGGCCAACCTGTGCGTTAGGAAAAGAGCCCTTGGAAGTTGAAAGGGCTACTTTGCTAAGACCTCTAATGTTTTGAGGCTCAAGTAACCATGGTTGGGAGCGCCAAAAGTGTTAGGAAATTAGGAGTGTTCTCCTTCGCCATTTGTAAGAGAAGTAGTAAAATGCTGACCTCAAAGCATTTTGATGCTTGCCCAGTATTATCAAGATGCAGTGAGGCAAATCTCTGGTATAAATGATGTTGGAAGTGATGGCCAAGTGAATACAGCCCATAGCCTCAGAGCAGCTTTTCTGCAGAAATATGGGCCTGGGCTAGACAGTCCAGACTTGGGGATTGACCAGCTACCAGGGGGATTTGCACCCACACACAGGCATAGCCTTGGGATTCTCAGAAATACTTTAGGAAGAGGGCTTTTCAAAAAGCATCTTCTAGTCAAAGAGATGGTTTGAGTCCATCAAGATTGGAGTTTTACTCTAAATGAAACTTTAAGAGATACTGACTCTCAATGGCTTTAGATGATGCATTTGTAGTTTCTCAGCATTAATGAAACTAACATTTAGCATGTCTTTAATTACAAGAAGTTTATGTTTACGGCATCTATATAGAACTCATTTCAGATGCTAAAGCCTCGGGACACTGAAAACATGTTTAGAATGTACTTTCGTTAAGTACTGAATTCAGTCAGACAATTCCAGAGAACAAACTACTCCTCACTGGTGTTGGGTATTTGTAGGCAGTTTCCTTTATTATTTGACGATTATGATGACGACAATAACGACCACCAGCTGCTTCAGTGAATCTGATGCCCTTTCCTCTTCTTCCTTATATCAACCCGTAACGAATCACAAATTCTTCTATTTTTTGGTTAGCTTTTGTATCAGTCAGTGTTCTCCAGAGAAACAGAACCAGTCGGATGTTGGAGATATTTATATACGGAGAGATATACATATAATAAGATTTATTATAAGGCATCGGCTCATATGATTATGGAGGCGGAGAAGTCCCAAGATCTGCAGTTGGCAAGCTGGAGACCCAAGAGAGCTGATGGTGTAGTTATGGTCTGAAAGCCAGCAGGCTCAAGAGCCAAGAAGAGCCAATATTTCCATTTGAGTCCAAAGGCCAGAAAAGACTGACATCCAGCTCAAAGCAGTTGGTCAGGAAGAGTTCCTGCTTACATGCAGGGGGTGAACCTTTTTTTCTATTCAGGTCTTACCTGCTTGAGTGAAGCACACCACATTAGGGAAGGCAGTCTGCTTTACTCAGTCTACCTGTTCGAATGCTAATCTCATCCAGGAAAACCCTCACAGACATACCTCAAATAATGTCTCACCAAATATCCGGGTATCCTGTGGCCAAGTCAAGTTGACGCACAAAACTAACCAGCACAGAGCTGGCCCCGATGGCCTAGTGGTTAAGAGTTTGGCACCCTCACCACTTCAGTGGCCTGGTCGTGGAACCACACCACTCGTCTCTCAGTTGCCATGCTGTGGCGGCAGCTCGCATGGAAGAACTGGAAGGATTTACAGCTAGGATGTACAACCATGCACTGCAGCTTTGGGGAGGAGAAAAAAAAGAAGAATATTGGCAACAGATGTTGGTTCAGGGTGAATCTTTCCCTGAAGAAAAAAAAAAAATAACTACCACAGCTTTATTAAGGTATAATTTACATACAATGACATTCACAAATTTTAAATGTGCAATTCAATGAGTTTTAATATTTGCATTATTGTCACCACAAGCATGACACAGAACATTTTCATCAGCTCAAAATGTTTCCCTGTGCCCTTGGCAGTCAATCCTCTGCCCCCACCCCTTGAACTCTGGCAACCACTGATCTGCTTTCTAGCACTGTAACTTTGCCTTTTTTAGAATTTCACATAAGTGCAATCACAGAGGATATAGTCTTTTATGTCTGGCCTTTTCACATAGCATAACCCTTTCAAGGTTCCTCCATATTGTTGAGTGTATCAGCTGTTCATTCCTTTTTCTTGCTGAGTAGTATTCCATTGCATGAATGTACCACAATTTGTTTATCCATTCACTCGTTGAAGGACGTTTGGGTTGTTTCTAGTTCTTGGCAATGATTAATAGAGCTGCTATACACATTTGTGTATAGGTTTTTGTGACAACACGTTTTTATTTCTCTCAGGCAAGCACCCATGAGTGGGATTTACTGGGTCATACGGAAAGTATTTAAGTTTTTAAGAAGCTGCCAAAATGTTTTTCAGAGTGGCTGCATCATGTCGCATTCCCACCTGCAGTGTATGAGAGTTCTAGTGGCTACGTATATTCCTTTGTTTATTTATTTATTTATTTTCCTTTTTCTCCCCAAAGCCCCCTGGTACCTAGTTGTGTATTTTCTTTTTTTTCAGTTGTGGGTCCTTCTAGTTGTGGCATGCGGGATGCCTCCTCAGCATGGCTTGATGAGCGGTGCCATATCCACGTCCAGGATCCGAACCAGTGAAACCCTGGGCCACCGAAGCACAGCACACCAACTTAACCACTCGGCCATGGGGCTGGCCTCTAAGTATATTCCTAATAAATAGTATTTCAGGACAATCACGGAAGGAAGCGTAAGGAGGAGCAGAGGGAGAGAAACGCAGCAGAACCTGGTTGCTCTAGAAACAAACTAAGCCACTTTAACCGTGAGAACTTTAGAGTTTAGATACTTGAGGCAAGAGTGAGAAGGGAAAAAATGGTCATCAAGAGGCAATTATCACTTTAAAATGTAGTGAATATCAGCTGAAACAAAAGGAATTGAGGGTTGTGTATCACTGTAACTGCAGTGAGTTCTTGTTATTGAGGAATGATTTACTTTCTTAATATTAACTACATATTAATATATATACAAAACGTGTATCTCTTGGAGGGTGTAGAGTACAGTGTTTCTTAAACCTTAATATGGATGGGAACCACCTGGGATCTTGTTAAATGATTCTGGTTTGGCAGATCTGGTGCAGGGCCTGGCCTCTGCGTTTTTAATACGATTCTCAGTGAGGATGGTGCTCTGGGCTGCAGGCTGCAGGCTGCAGGCTGCTGGTGATGAGTGCAGACTCTGGAGCCAGACTGCACAGGTTCAAATCCTCCCTCTATCACTCATAGCTGTGTAAACCAGAGCACACTTCTTCACCTCTTCACCTCAGCTTTTTCATCTGTAAAATGGGGGTGATATCAGGACACAGTCCCTCACAGGGGTGTTGCAAGGGTTACATGAGTTACTACACATCAAGCACTTAGACCAGTGCCAGGCACACAGTAGGTGCTGTATCATGTTCCTTTAGTTTTCAGTGGATTCCAGTGGTCAAGGCAGTAATATGTGTAACAGCTTTGAACCATGTTGCCTGAGTCCTGCACAGTGCTTTAGACCCTCCCGGGTCCTGTGCCATACTCTGGTGGCAGCCTCCAGTCCCACTGGCGGTGCTAATTAAGGGAGCCCATTCAGAGACACTAGACTGAAACTACCACAAAAAAGAAAACCCACTGAAAGGATTTCAAAGAGAGAGAAAGAGATTGACCACTCCATGTGCTTCACCTGGTGGAAATGTCACCAGGTTCACCCCTGACTGAGGCCTCCACACAATAGACATTCCTACAGGCAGGACTTGTGTGGGGACAGTGCTCAGATAGCGCATTTGAAAGAATTTCCAGCCTAACCCGAGGGCCCAGCTGATAGCTGAGAGAGCAGTACGAGTGTGCCCTTCTCTCCACGAGACCCAGGCAGTGGCTTGGCCACACCATCCAATGAAGAGACTCGCTATTGTTGTTTGCATCCTGCCCCTTTAATCTGCCTCCAGCACCCCTGTAGACATCCTAATTGGTCCTCTGGATCCGGCCCTGTTTGGCCTGTCAGCGCGGCTCTGTGTTCATGGCCCGCTTTCATCTCCCTGCTTGCTTGGCAGAGCGCTCTACTCTCTTAGTTTTCTGATGTGAAAACGCAGCTTGTAGAGCTTGGATGATCTTCATACCATTTCTGCCTCCCTATTAGTAACTGTACTAGAAAAACAGCTGTTAATCTCAATTAGGTTTTGATTGCTAATTAGCAGCTACCTGTCAGGATCAAGCAGCCCTCTTCCTGGTCCCCTCGGCTATTTCTCATGCACCTGGTACACTTGGTTTCCATGAGAACCATTTAGCTAGATGCCTTCTCAACCAAAGCTGTCATCTCTTCTGTGGCTTTTACAATATCTTTCCAGGAGCTCTGAGGTTCCTTGTCCACTTCCCTGCTCCCTGGTTTCTTAATTTCATTGTCCAGCCAATTTCCAATGAAAGTCACTCTGTCTCTGTTGCCTGTGTGTCTTGGAAGGGAAACCAGGCAATTAATAAGTCCATTAATTGAACGTAGGTTAAGAACCCATATTTAAAATTTTTATCTTTAGATTTCTGGTTTCTGGGTTTGCACGTAAGAAACTTGGAAGCTGCCACTCTATCCTAAAAACAACTAAAAAGCTGAACAAACCAAAAAGCCAACAATTGGAAGATTTGATTCTTTCACACCACTCTTTCAGTCCCTTCCAAGGGCACAGGGCACCAGAGAGGAGATAGATCCGTATGCTTCATCTTCCGCCATAATTTACTTTTCTTTTGTGATTTCTTCTCATTAATTTATGTTTAAAGAGGACTTCTCACTCTATGTTTACCTCTAGTATTTAATAAGTTAAAGGTCATCTATTGTAATTTATTTTAGAGTGGTCATTTAACTTTGTTTTTCCAAATAGTTAACCATCTGTTCCAGCACCATTTATTCAATAATGATTCTTTTTCTCACTGGTTTGTGATGCCACCTCTAATATATACTAAAGTCCTATACATATTGGGTCAATTTCTAGGCTATCAAATCCATTACATTGATCTGTCTGCCAATTCTGCTTTAATGATTGAAGTTGTATTATCTGGTAGGACAAGTTCTCTTTCATTAGTCTTTACTTTCAATATATTCTTGGCTGTTTCCCCCTTTATCTTTAAATTTACTTTGTCACATTCCCCTCTCCCTGTCTATCTTGGGTTTTTAATGAGGATTTAAAAATCTATTTTTTTAAGTATTTTGTGAAAGATTAGCATTACTTTTCCCACGCCAAAACATTCTCTCGATAAGTTTATTCAAGACTTCTTTCATATATCTTAAACACTTGTAACATTCTGCAAATGGGTCACATACTTACCTAGGTATTTTATCTTTTCTGTTGAAATTATGAAATGGGACTTTATTTTTCATTATTTTTTACTCCTGTTTTGAGGGAGTTTGTGGTTGAAGTATGGGGAATATTTGCAAGAAGGCCTTTTTGTAATAAGAGAATTCTATGTGAATTAGGAGTTTTGGTTCATGAAAGTGTTTATTTTGGATTTCACTATGTTCAAATTAATGGCAATATTTGGTGGTTCTTGACTTAAAACCCATAATAATTTGCTTGCATTGTGCTGAATTTTTACGATAAAAAAAAAAGTATGTTAAAAATCTAATAACAGAAACCTAATTCATAGTTAAGTTGCCCTTCAGTAACCAGGGACAATGGAACGCAGCAAGCATACAATTAAGCAAATACCCTCCTTTTCATTTTATCCAAGGCCAGTTCGTTCAGTGCCTAAGTGTTGCTAGAATATGTCAGCCCCTTAATAATATTTTTAAATTTAGCTGATATTCCCAAATGATCTTTCCAATTTTGGATGATGTTTTGCATATTACCTTTAGTTCACAAAACAGAATGTATTCTTCAGGTAATAAAATCTTATTCTGGTACTAAAATTCACCTAGGCATGCTCTAAAGATATGCTATCATGAAAATGCTGCTTCATTATTCTGGGGGACATATAAAACTTGAGGAAAAGATTATCTTAGAAGAAAAGCTTACTTAAAAAGTTAAACAACCATAAGTACAAAGAAAGAAAATCCTAAAGCCTAAAGTATTCATCAAATCTAAAGTATTTCATCAGATCTAAGACATCACCAATCATAAGACACACCTTTATTTCATGTACTGCAAAGAAAGAAAAAGATTACACCAGGTGAACTATGTCATGCTGCAGATTGTAAAACTAATCGCAGTTTTAGAGATTTTCAAATTGGGGGTGGGTGGGAAACGTGCTTCTTTGAATCACTGATATATGTTGGAATACTTTGAGCTGTAATTAACAGAAATCTGACTCAGAATATGTTGGTTCACTTCCCTGGAAGCTGAGAGAAAGTGGAAGCTTCAGGAAGGGGCTGATCCGGTTCAATATTGTCATTAAGGACCCACCATCCTATCAAGGATCTACTTCATTCTCCAAGGCTGGTTCCCGTTGCAGGTAAAACACAGATGCCAGTGGCAAATGGGCTGCAAAATTCCATGTTTACATTAAGTCAAAAGCAGATAATTATTTCCAATTAAAAATTAAATTTTTGAGAGTTCTCGTCAAGATGGCGCTGTGAGCAGACGTTGAACTCACTTCCTCCCATGAACACAACCAGGTTACAACAATTTTGGGAAGAATCACCCTGGATTGAAAACTGAAAACTGGATAAAAAGAAGCCCCACGACAAGGGACAGTCCTGATGAAAGCAGAAGAGGCAGCAACTCTGGCCGGAGAGGAAAACAGCCACCTTTGGGAGCAGCGGAGCTTCTCAGCTGGCCAGGCAGCAGCCAACCTAAGGTACGAGCCCTCCCCGGAGGAGTGAGGTCCGGAGCGGGGGCAGTACTGCTATAACCATCCTTAGGACTCAGCCCAACTGAGAGGGGGTCTTACTGTCTGGCCTTGATGGCTATTAACTGCAGCGAGGAAACCCGAGAAAAGCTATTGGCCGAAAGCCGAAAAGATCCGGGTCTTAAAGGGCCCACGCACAAACTCATTCATTGCAGCAACCTAAAATCACCAGAGAGAAGGTTGACTGTCCCTTGGTGAAACGAGACTCACCTGGTGGGCCCTGGGGGCATCTTGGTGAGAGGAGGATCCTCTTGAGACTGAGACATTGGTGGGGGCCTTTGTTCTGAGCAGGTCCAGGCATGCTGATATGGACACCAGTGGGGGCCATTGAGGTGCATCCCTTGGGCTGTTAGCCCAGGGGTCTTCCACACCCACAAGAGCACAGATTTAATCCAATTCAGCCAGGGCAGGCAACCCACCCTAGGGACTGGCCCTGCCTAACAGCAAGCCCTCAGGCTACTTTTCAGCCTGCATTGACTGAGTGCCTTGATCCTCTACAGGCAGGCAAGGGTGTCTGCCTCTGTGGGGCAGGGCTTGTGTGAGGACCAGGTGAACTGTCGGGGGCATTGGGGCAGAGATGGGGGCCTCTGCAGTGTGGCAGTGGGGTATGCTCCAGGGGGTTGAGAAGTGTGCATGGACCAGGACTGTGTTGACAGTGTATGTGGTCCAGAGGGGGGTGAGGCTTATCAGCGGCAGAAGACTTGTGCTTCACAAATGGCCAAAAAAAAGGATCAGCCCCACCTTCCAAAGGCTGAAACAACTGAGTGCCTCCATGCCAAGGGCTAGCCCTACTCAGCTGCACTCCTAAGAGAACTGACAACAGCCTTGTTGGCCTCAGGCCTATCACAACTGTATGCCCCTGAGCCTAGCAACCAGCTACACTCGGGTACCAACCCAATTAAGAGGACAATTGCAATAAGAGTGTGCTAATAGACTTTGTAGCCAACAGTGCTGAGGCCCCTCCAAACCGGATTTACAAACAGCTGGCAAGGGAAGGAAAGATCAGACTCCCTGGGTACCTGCAGTGGGAGCCACCCTGCCACAGCAGAAGAACACAAGTAGCCCACAAAGGGGTCACTCGTGGTTTTTATGGTCTGGTGACAAGAGAAAAGCACACTGTTGGGCCTCATAAGGCATCTCATACATAAGGCCACTTCTCCAAGATCAGGAGACATAGCTCACTCACCTAGTACAAAGAAAATAGCACAGAGAAAGAGGCATAATGAGGAGGCAAAGGAATACTTTCCTAGCAAGGGAACACTACAAAACACCAGAAAAGGAACTAAGTGAAACAGAAACTAGTGACCTCCTTGACAAAGAATTCAAACAAAATATAATGAGGATGCTCACAGATATGCAGAGAAGAATGGATGAACACAGTGAGCACATCAGCAAAGAATTGGAAGATATAAAAAAGAACCAATCAGAAATGAAGAATACAATACTCGAAATGAGAAATTCACTAAAGGGACTCAGTAGCAGAGTAGAAGAAGCAGAAGAACGGATCAGCAAGCTAGATGAAAGATTAGAGGAAATCACCCAAGCAGAACAGAAAAGAGAAAAAAGAATTAGACAGAATGAGAACAGTGTAAGGGAACTCTGGGACAATATCAAGCGTGCTAACATTCAGATTATAGGGGTCCCAGAAGGAGAAGAGAGAGACAAAGGGGCAGAAAATTTATTTGTCGAAATAGTAGAGGAAAATTTTCCTCACCTGAGGAAGGAAACAGACATCCAAGTTCAGGAAGCACAGAGAGCTCCAAACAAGAGAAGCCCAAAGAGGCCCACACCAAGACATATTATAATCAAAATGTGTAAAATTAAAAACAAAGAGAGAATCCTAAAAGCAGCAAGAGAAAGGCCACAAATGACATATAAAGGGAAGCCCATCAGGCTGTCAACAGACTTCTCAGCCGAGACCCTACAGGTGAGAAGAGAATGGCACGACATATTTGAAGTGCTAAAAGGAAAAAACCTACAACCAAGAATACTCTATCCATCAAGGCTGTCATTCAGAATGGAAGGAGAGATAAAGAGCTTCCCAGACAAGCAAAAATTAAAGGAGTTTATCACTAAGAAACCGCTTCTACAACAAATGCTGAAGGGACTTATTTAAGTGGGAAAGTAATGACTACAAATAGAGATAAAAGAAAAAAAATTATCAAAAAAACCCAAAACAACAACAAGAAAAAACAGGCAATAAAATCACTTGTAAGGTAAAAGTATAGTAAAGGCAGCAGATCAACTACCTGTGAAGGTACTATGAAGGTTAAAAGACAAATGTACTAAAATTACCTATTTCAATGATAAGAGGGTAATGGATATACACACACTAAACAAAAGACTATATATGATGTGAAAAACATATAAGGTGGGAGGAGGGGAGTGAAAAAGTAGAGCTTTTAGAAAGAGGTCAAGGTAAAGAGTCTATCTACTCAATATAGACTGCTATATGCATAGTATATTAAATAGGATCCTCATGGTAACCACAAACCAGAAACCTATAACAAGCAGGAAAAAAAGTAAGACAAAAGAAATCAAACATATTACTAAAGATAGCCATCAAACCACAAGAGAAGAGAGCAAGAGAAAAAGAAAGGAACTGAGAAGAACTACTAAAACACCCCCAAAAAAGAAAAAGAGATAAAATGGCAATAAATACATTTATCAATAGCTACTTTAAATGTCAATGGACTAAATGCTCTAATCAAATGCCATAGGGTGGCCAACTGGATAAAAAAACAAGACCCATGTATATGCTGCATACAAGAGACACACTTCAGACCTACAGACACTCACAAACTGAAAGTGAAAGGTTGGAAAAAGATATTCCATGCAAATGGCAAAGAAAAGAAAGCGGGGGGTAGCAATACTTCTATCAGACAAAATAGACTTTAAATCAAAAACTGTAATAAGAGACAAAGACGGGCACTACATAATGATAAAGGGAACAATCCAACAAGAAAATATAACACTTGTAAATATCTACGCACCCAACATAGGAGCATCTAAATATATAAAGCAATTATTAACAGACAGAAGAGGAGAAATAGAGAGTAACACAATAATAGTAGGGGACTTTAACACTCCGCTTACACCAATGGATAGATCATCCAAACAGAAGATCAATAAGGAAACACTGGCCTTAAAGGACACACTAGACCAGATGGACTTAGTAGATATATACAGAACATTCCATCCAAAAACCATAGAATACACATTCTTTTCAAATGCCCATGGAACATTCTCCAGGATTGATCACATATTAGGCCACAAAACAAGTCTCAGTAAATTTCAGAATATCAAAATAATACCATGCATCTTTTCTGACCACAAAGGTATGAAACTGGAAATCAACTACAGAAAGAAAACCAGAAAAGCCACAAAAATGTGGAGATTGAACAAAATGCTACTGAACAATGATTGGGTCAATGAAGAAATCAAAGAAGAAATAAAAAAATTCCTGGAGACAAATGAAAATGAAAACACGACATGCCAAAATCTGTGGGATACAGCAAAAGTGGTTCTACGAGGGAAGTTTATAGCAATTCAGGCCTACCTCACCAAAGAAGAAAAATCCCAAATAGACAATCTAAAAGTGGACCTAAAGGTACTGGAAAAAGAACAACAAACAAAGCCCAAAATCAGCAGAAGGAAGGAAATAATAAAAATCAGAGCAGAAATAAACGAAATAGAGACTAAAAAAACAATAGAAAAAATTAATGAAACCAAGAGCTGATTCTTCGAAAAGATAAACAAAATTGACAAACCCTTAGCTAGACTCACCAAGGAAAAAAGAGAGAAGGCTCAAGTAAATAAAATCAGAAACGAAAGAGGAGAGATTACAATGGACACCTCAAAAATACAAAAGGTAATAAGAGAATCCTATGAAAAGCTATACACCAACAAATTGGATAATCTACAAGAAATGGATAAATTCTTAGAAACATACAACCTTCCAAAACTGAATCAAGAAGATGTAGAAAATTTGAATAGACCAATCACCAGTAAGGAGATCGAAACAGCAATTAAAAACCGCCCAAAAAATAAAAGTCCACGACGAGACGGCTTCCCTGGTGAATTCTACCAAACATTCAAAGAAGACTTAATACCTATCCTTCTCAAACTCTTCCAAAAAACTGAAGAGGAGGGGAGGCTTCCTAACTCCTTCTAAGAAGCAAACATTATCCTGATACCAAAACCAGATAAGGACAACACAAAAAAAGAAAATTACAGGCCAATATCACTGATGAACATCGATGCAAAAATCCTCAACAAAATACTAGCAAATCGAATACAACAATACATTAAAAAGATCATACATCATGATCAAGTGGGTTTCATTCCAGGGATGCAGGGATGGTTCAAAATCCACAAATCTATCAACGTGATACACCACATTAACAAAACGAAGAATAAAAATCACATGATCATCTCAATAGATGCAGAGAAAGCATTTGACAAGATACAGCATCCATTTATGATAAAAACTCTAAATAAATTGGGTATAGAAGGAAAATACCTCAACATAATAAAGGCCATATATGACAAACCCACAGCAAATATCATTCTCAATGGAGAAAAGCTGAAAGCTATCCTTATAAGAACAAGAACCAGACAAGGATGCACACTGTCACCACTCTTATTTAACATAGTATTGGAAGTCCTAGCCAGAGCAATCAGGCAAGAAAAAGAAATAAAAGGGATCCGCATTGGAAAAGAAGAAGTGAAACTGTCACTCTTTGCAGACGACATGATTTTATATCTAGAAAACCCTAAAGAGTCCACTAAAAAACTTTTAGAAATAATAAAGGAATACAGTCAAGTTGCAGGGTACAAAATCAATGTACAAAAATCTGTTGCGTTTCTATACACTAACAACGAAGTAGCAGAAAGAGAAATTAATAATACAATCCCATTTACAATTGCAACAAAAAGAATAAAATACCTAGGAATAAACTTAACGAAAAAGGTGAAAGATCTGTACACCAAAAACTATAAAACATTGTTGAAAGAAATCGAAGAAGACACAAAGAAATGGAAAGATATTCCGTGCTCTTGGATTGGAAGAATTAACATTGCTAAAATGTCCATACTTCCTAAAGCAATCTATAGATTCAACGCAATCCCTATCAAAGTTCCAACAACATGTTTTACAGAACTAGAACAAAGAATCCTAAAATTTATATGGAACAAAAAAAGACCCCGAATAGCCAAAAGATTCCTGAGAAAAAAGAACAAAGCTGGAGGTATCACACTCCCTGATTTCAAATTATACTACAAAGCCATAGTAACCAAAACAGCATGGTACTGGCACAAAAACAGAAACACAGATCAATGGAACAAAATTGACAGCCCAGAAGTAAACCCACACGTTTATGGACAGCTAATAGTTGACAAGGGACCCAAGAGCATACGATGGGGAAAGGAGAGTCTCTTCAATAAATGGTGCTGGGAAAACTGGACAGCCACATGCAAAAGAATGAAAGTAGACCATTCGCTTACACCGTGCACAAAAATCAACTCAAAATGGATTAACGACTTGAATGTATGACCTGAAACCATGAAACTTCTAGAAGAAAACATAGGCAGTATGTTCTTTGACATCGGTCTCAGCAGCGTCTTTTCAAATAGCATGTCTGACTGGGCAAGGGAAACAACAGAAATAATAAACAAATGGGACTCCATCAAACTAAAAATCTTCTGCACAGCAAAGGAAACCATCAACAAAACAAAATGACAGCCTAAGAATTGGGAGAAGATATTTGCAAACCATATATCAGATAAGGGGTTAATATCCAAAATATACAAAGAACTCACACATCTCAACAACAAAAATACTAACAACCCACTTAAAAAATGGGCAAACGATCTGAATAGAGATTCCTCCAAAGAAGATACAGATGGCCAACAGACACATGAAAAGATGTTCAACATCATTAACTATCAGGGAAATGCAAATCAAAACTACAATGAAGTATCACCTCACTCCCGTCAGAATGGCTATAATTAACAAGACAGGAAACAACAAATATTGGAGAGGATGTGGAGAGAAGGGAACCCTTGTTCACTGCTGGTGGCAGTGCAAACTGGTGCACCCACTATGGAAAGCAGTTTGGAGTATCCTCAGAAAATTAAGGATAGATCTACCATATGATCCAGCTATTCCACTGCTGGGTATTTATCCAAAGAACTTGAAAACAGAAAGGCATAAAGATATTTGCACCCCGATGTTCATTGCAGCATTATACACAATAGCCAAGACTTGGAAGCAACCTAGGTGCCCATCAAGGGACAAATGGATAAAGAAGATGTGGTATTTATACAAAGTGGACTACTACTCAGCCATAAGAAATGACGAAATCCAGCCATTTGTGACAACATGGATGGACCTTGAGGGTATTACGCTGAGTGAAATAAGTCAGAGGGAGAAAGTCAAATACCATATGATCTCACTCATAAGCAGAAGATAAAAACGACAAAAAAAAAACAACCACATAGCATTGGAGATTGTACTGGTGGTTACCATTGGGGAAGGGGGGAGGGGGGAGGGCAAAAGGGGTGATTAGGGTCACATGTGAGGGGATGCACTGTAATTAGTGTTCGGGTGGTGAACATGATGCAATGTATCCAGAATTTGAAATATGATGTACATCTGAAAAAAATAAAAATTAAAAAAATAAATAAATTTTTATTTATTCTTTAAATAAACATTTTAAATGTTAAAATTAAAATGAAATTTCCCAGATGTCCCTAGCCAACTTCTCATTGCGTTCTCAGCAGGTCAGCTCCAAACTGAGTCACCTCCCCAGGCCTGAACAAACTACTCTCTGAGCCGTCTTGTCCAATATGTTGATGACTCACTGTTATGGTCACCTGAGGAGGTAGATGGACCCCCCCCCCACCCAAAATTTGGCTCTGATTTTGAGACTGATGATGCTATACACACACTGGGAGGGCATGAGAAGTTTCATAACCTACATAATTGAAGTCTCTGGGGAGATCAGGGCAGGCCTCTCAGGCAGGTTCAAAATGGCTTACGAGCACAGGGAAGGAGCACCAGCCTGGTTGGTTATCGTTGTCAGGGGTGGGGCCAGTGGGAGAGGTCCTCGGTGCAGGCAGGGCCTTGTGTGCTTTGAATCTCCCATGGGTGCCAAAGGAGGAAACACCTGGGCTTTCATATCTGCTGGCATAGATGTGGGGCACAAGGGAAGAGACGAGGGGAGGCTGGAAAGCAGTCAGCAGTCAAACATCAGAAAATAGAGTGAAATTCCTTATTACACTACCCAAAGGAGATTGTTTGCATTTAAATTAATTAAAATTAAATAAAATTAAAAATTCAGTTCCTCAGTCACACTGGACACATTTCAAGCGCTCAGCAGCCACATGTGGCCAACTTATAGAACATTTCTACCATCTCAGAAAATGCTGTTGGATAATGCAGTCTAGAGCGTGTCAGCCAACTACAGCCTACAGCAGTGTTGACCCAGTGTCTGTTTTTGTATAGCCTGCCAGCTAAAAATGGTTTTTACATTTTTAAATGGTTGGAAAAAAATCAGAAGGAGAATGATATTTCACAATGTGAAAATTATATGAAATTAAAATTTTAGTGTCCACAAATAAAGTTTTCTTGGAACCCAGCCACGCTCATTCACTTATGTGTTGTCTGCACTGCTTTCACACTGCAACGGCAGGAGAAGTTGCAGCAGAGATGCTACAAGCACAAAGCCTAAATGATTTACAGTCCGGCCCTTTACAGGAGAGGTCTGCTGACTCCTGGTCTGCAGGCACAGGGTGACTCTTATCTGGTCAGGCCCACTCCTGGGAGCTGTGGGAGAGTCACGTTCCCCTAGTCTCATCGGTATGTGGAGGCTGAGGAATACCTGAACAATCTTGGAGTTCTGCTGGGAAGGAGAAAGCAGAGGTGGATGCTGGGTAAGCCGCCACCAGTGCCCACTACATCTAACAGGAAACAGAGACGAACATCCAACTATTGTGTGGAACTGAGTTGATGGTCTCCAAAGTGGATCTCTCTACTCACCAAGTAAATGGCATTTCTTGCAATAGCACTGAAACCCTTCACACTGAGATACAGCACTTGGATTCCACTTTATCTTCAGGATTTCTGCCAAGATCCAAGCTTTCTGGGTCCTTGCATATAAATTTTCTATTCATCCGTCTTATTTCATTGTTACTTCTGGTATGCATAAGATACAAAATTTCAAACCAATTCCTTATGTCACAGCCTTCATCTTCAATTTCTCCATCTCTCTCTCTACCCCCCTCACCAACTTGTATCCAGTTTTTCTGTCAATCACTTAAATTTCTTACATTAAAAGATCCCTGCTTAATTAACTTTGGTCAGACAATTTAAAAAAGTAATACTCAAGTGAAAAAGAAAATTTAATATTAGAAATTATTGATCTTTTAATCTGTAGAAGTTTCATCACTACCCATTCATAAATTGACTGGGTTTTTTTCCCCCCTTGGAACAGGATACACATTCTAGAATACGAACTACAGCAGATTTAGTTGATGTCACAGGAACAAATTATTAAAACATCTTTTCATCTGTTTAGGATAGCATGGTTGTGAATATATAGGGTATAGTGTAAATAAACTATAATTAGAAAAGTTATTTTCAAAATGAATCTCTTATCTAGACAATTTGGGGTAAATTTGACTCTAAAATGTCTTAGCTTTCTTTTTTTTTTTTTTAATTTTCTTCCAGTGGGTTTATCAAAGTGGAATTTCCCCGTAATTCAAATAGATGAGTGTTCCTGTGAATGGTCAACGAGCTTTGAACAAGAAGCCTTGGCCCTGACTTTGTACATGTTCTAACATCGCACTTCTTTCCATTGTTTGTCAATGAATAAAGTTTGTGGATTTTAAGGAAAGTGAACCAAGAAAGGGGAGGGATTGAGTTAACTAACAACAGAAGAGTGGTGTCAGGTGAGAATATTTCAACTTGACTAGTTTTGGAAAAGCTATTGTGACATTGATGTTGTGGAAGTGTAGAAAAAGCCCATTGTTGCTCTGATGGCTAATTGGTTTTGAATGGAACAAATTGTGGATTTTAAAATTTGTGTCACCCCCTAGCTATTCTCTTCTTAAAAACAAAAGAAAACAGTGTCTATTGAAAGCGTTTATGGCTTTTGGCAGACAGAGTTTTTTAAAAAAGGCACACAGCCCTATAGAAACAGCTCAGCTCACCACCTCACCCTCTGCCAACCAGAGTGGGAGGATTAGCAGGTGCTGCCATCAGAAATGCTGATGTGCATCATTGGAGGGAGGGAGGCTGCTGAGTCCCTGAGGAATGGGCTGTAGGAACCAAATGGGACTCAGTTTCAGGAAAGAGAGAAAATGGAGAGGAATAGCAGGGGTGTGCTCATGTCTCTTCAACTTTCCTTCCTGCTTTTCAGAGTATATGAAATTTAATCCTCAGGTGGATAATATGACAGTGAAAGGAATGACAAAGACGTTGTTTGCTCAATGCGTTCTAGTCATGTAGAGGTCATGTGGCCACATCTGCCCGCTACAGTATCCTCTGATGCCAGGCTAGGAAGACTGTTCCCTGTAGCTGCCTCCACTGTTAAGGCCCACCCTTGCATCCTCAGTCACCAGCCATGGCCATCCAATTATTCCCAAGTCTTCAGCCTGCCTAGAAAAATAGCAATAGAAGGGGTCAGGGGAGACTTTGCTCTATCCCTTTCTACCCAAACAGATTTTATTTGGGAGAAGGAACCCAGGAGTAGAAACTCGAGATACTAGGTATCCTCTGAGCATAGAATGCTAATACATTCCTCACCTCACACCTCCGATTCTCTAGTTTGCACATGCTTTTTTCCTGCCTAGCCTTTGAAGCTCTTTGAAGACAAAGAAGCCCTCTATCCTTTGCCCAGAAAAGTTCCACATGCAAAGAGGGCCTTTCAAGGGAAATTTTAATCACACCAGAGACAAGTTTGCCCTATAGTTTCAAGTATGGGGCTGGCCGACTGTAGGCCATGTCATTCTTAAGTTGATGTTATTTCCTAGAACCTAAAGATTATGTGTCTAGATACATTATAATAAAAGGGATGTGCTGATAATCATACTAAAATCATAAAAATACCATTATGTTTTTCAAGATAAAGTCAGGTTTAGTTAATCAGAATTGGTTTGCAAGATTCCATTTGTTTCTGTGTTTAAAATAGTGTCAGGTTGACAAGTCTTTTGTTCCCACACTATCACTTTGGCTTCTATTCTAATCTGTGCAATACTCAGACAATACAGATAAGTTAACCGTGGTTTAATCCATTCTGACTCTTCTGATCTGACTGATGTTTTTGCATGGATTTTGATTAATCATAAACATATAGGATATTTGTGCCTCATCCCATATTTATGACAGGTGCAGACTTTGCTTTTCATATGTTCTGAACGCTGCCACAATTCAAAATGTCCCTTTTGTCTGACATACTACTAACTGAATGATGTCTACGCTTTTTTGAAATAAAGAATAGCTTGTTGGTTTTTTCCTTCTGAATAGGAAATGAGAAATGAGGTTTAGAAAATCTTCTGTAAAGTGTTATCATTGGTAAATAAATTTGTAATCATGTAATTCACATACTCTCTCATCATAAGAGAATTTCTGGAGGTTTTATTAATTTGATAAGGAGAATAATGGGAAAATATCCAAAATGGACTCTATAAAAAATGTCAAAAGACTGAAATCAACATAGGCGGTAGATATCATTCTACCTTCAAAGGGAGTATATTTTTCTGTTCTCCATCAGGACCTTTAATTCCAAATCCCTGAAAATACTGTGAAAGCAAAGGCATAGGCAGAGGTGGACAGAATGAGATCTGGTCTCAAACACAGTGCAGATCTCTGATTGTCTCATCAAAAGCAACAGAGATACTTTCTGTTCTATCTGGGAAAGCAGAAAGCTGGAAAGAGCATCATGCCCATCCTCCCAACAATAACATATACACCAAAAAAAAAAAGACAAACAGCAAATGCACGTCTTTTTTTTTACTCTATCAGAGAGGTAAGGAATGACAGATGCCTACAAAGAGAGAAGAGGTGAGAACATCTTCTTAACTGGGACAGATGCAGCTGGAGACTGGTAAGAAGAACTTAGCTAAAATTGTTAACCAATTGGTGAAGACTGAGTGTAGGCAAGCAGAGACTGAGTGCAGGTAAGTATTATCGAGAATATAGAACTGCCAGGGCTTTAGATTTTCACCCACTTGTATGCTCTTTTCCACTAACCTCACCATATGCTCACAAAAAAATAATGGTGAAGGCCTTGAAGTATATGCTTGCAGGAGGTGAATGGTAGGGCTGTGGGAAAGGCAGGATCCTCTTCTCCCCAGTCCTTTCCCTGACCTCCCTTATGGAACACAAGCCTTATACTGTGGGAAGCAGGGCAACAAACACTGTCACTCATGGGCACTGGTGAAAACCCTTTGCAACTAGGGAAGAAAATAGAAAAAAAATAAACCTTCTAAACTTAGCAAAGGGGCAGGAGCATTGAGAAAGCAGTGAAAATCTATGAGACTCAGGGACACAGTAACGATTAAGTCTGAAGCTGATCTGAACGATAGAGAATACTCCTGTCACCATCACCAGGCTAACAAGTATCAAGTAACAGTGGAATTCTGCTGGGAGAATTGCAAGAGTGCAGAAAGATACTCGGAGGTGCAGCAAAAAGTGCTGACCTAATGCTAAGGGTGAAGCAGACATTGAGAAAAACCCCATGTTGAACCAGCCCCATCCTACAAACAGGTTATCACTGGAGGGATTTGAAGCCCATGGTGCACTGCAGTAGCCATTGCAACAGTAAACTCTAAGCACAAAGTCCTCTCTAGATTGATTCAAAACTCCACAATAAAGGCCCACCACTAGGAAAGGTATGCCCATTTCCAGCATAAAATTATCTCAGTCTCTACTACTCTACGTGAGAGGTCCAGGTTTCAACAAAAAATTACAAGGAAGGTAAAAAAGCAAGTAGATGCCACATGCTGCAAAGAAACACAGCAAACAACAGAACCTGATTCAGATGTTGGAACTTTCACGCAAGGAATTTAAAATAACATGATTAATAAGCTAAAGACTCTAATAGGAAAGGAGGGCAATATGCAAGAGAATATGGGTATTTTCAGCAAAGAAATAAAAACTGTAAGCAAAAAATCACATGGAAATGCTTAAAATGAAATGACCGCAGTAATAGAGCTAAAGAATACCTATAATAGGCTCATCAGGAGACTCAACACAGCTGAAGAAAGAATCAGTGAACTTGAAGATGTTGATATAAATTCACATATCTTTTATGTCACCTTCAGCAAAAAGCTGAAACACAAAGAGTAAAACTAAGGTAAATAAACAGAACAGAGCATCTAAAAGCTGTAGGAAAATACCAAATGGTCTAACATATGTGTACTTAGAATCCCAGAAAGAGAAGAGAGAAAAGTAGAGAAGAAATACTGGCTGAAAAATTTCCAAAATTAATGACAAGTACCAAATCCCAGATTTAAGAAATTCAGAGAAGATTAAGCAAAATAAATATCAAACACGCACACACATACACACAAACACACACAGGTTGCATACCCCTAGCCACATCTTATCTTTGTCTATCTGTAACCTCCGTTCTTGTCTTTGTCTGTAACACATTTTTTTCCTCTAGAAAAACAAGCATTACTGATAGACAAAGATAAGAATTACAACAGACTTCTTGTCAGAAACGATACAAACCAAAATACAATGGAGTGACAATAGCACTGAGAGAGAAAAACATGTCAACTCAGAATTCTACCCCTGGAAAAAATATCTTTTAAAAATGAAGGAGAATAAAGAATTTATCAGACAAAAAAAAGTATAATATTTACTGCCATTATATCTATCCTGCAGGGAATACTTTTAAAGGTCTTCAGGCAGAAGGACTGTATCAGACAGAAAACTGCATCTACACAAAATTAAGAACTATAGTATAATATAAACTCACATATTCTTACTTTTTATTCCTCTAAAAGATAATAGAGTACCTAAAGCAAAAAATAATTTGCTTCTCAAAATTAAAGTAAAATTTTCTTGACAAAATTCAACATCGATCCGTGACTAAAACCTCTCAGCAAACTAGGAAGAGGGGAACTCTCTTAGCAAGATAAAAGGCATCCACTAGGAGCCTACAGCTCACATCATAACATGCATCCAAAATGCATGCCAGGGCTGGAGACCAGAGGACGCAGGAGCCACAGTGGCACTTAAAGCTCAGCCCCTAACCCTCCCCAACAGTGGTGGTGGTCCCCACCACCTGAGGCTTCAGGAGCCACAGTGGTGCCCATAACTCAGCCCCTGGCAGTGGCACCACTGACACAGGCCCTGCCACCCCCAACACTGGCCCTGCCAGCAGTGGGGGCTACAAGACTCTGGGCCCCCAGCAGTGGCAGCAGTGCTTGTGACCTGAGGTTCTAGGAACTATGCAGGTGCTGGAGACCAAAGGCTTCAAGAGCCCTAGTGGTAGTTGTGACCCAGGTACCACTCTCCCCATGGTGGCAGTGTCACCCATGACCCTGGCCCACCCAGAAGCTTCAACCACATCTGTGAACCCAGTGGCCCCAGAAGTCATGTTGCCAGCATCCCCAGATAACCCAGGAAGAACAGCATAGGTGGTGCATGAGGGAGAAGTGCCTGAGCCCATGGAGGGCCATGTAACAATGACAGTGGAACCCATGACCCTGTTCCCCCCAGCTGCAGAGGCACCCACAACTTTAGCACCCATAGCAACCCCCTCTATAGCAGCACCTACAGACCCAACAAACCTGGACATGGCCAAGGTGCCCATGACCCCAGCTCTTCCCCCACTCTCCCCTCCCACCAACCACAGTGGGGAACACATGACCCAGGTGACCCCAGAAGCAGAAGAGATGCTTGAAGCCTAGTGACCACCAGTGGTGACACCTGCAACTACAATGACTTCATAAACAGCAAGGCAAGAGCAACCTCAGAGGAACAAGCAGCACAACAAAGGCATTAATGCTGCCTCTGGCAGAAGCATTAGAGGGTGAAAAGTGCAAGCCCTCAAATACAGCCAGAAGCAGCTCAGAATCAAAGTAAACAAAACTGTACCCAAATAAGAAAGGTGTTTGCTACCACAAATGTGCCAGCAGAGGAACACTCATCAAACACCTTGAAGAATTACAATAACACAGTAGCACAAAAAGAAAATGGCAATTCTTCAGAAACCAAGTTTGAAGTCACAGAAGATTGTGATCTGACAGAGAATTGAATATTGCTGTCATGAAGAAACTTGACAAGTTGCAAGAAAATTCAGAAAGACAGTTCAATAAGCTCAGGAATAAAATTAATGAACAGAAGGAGTGCTTCAGCAAAGAGATTGAAACTCTAAAAAAAAAAAAAAACCCAGAAATTCTGGAGCTTACGAACACAATAAATGAGATGAAGAATAAAGTAGAAAGCATTGGAAAGAGAGCAGATTATATGGAAGAGAGAATTAGTGAGCTTGAAGATAGAAATCTAGACATGATCCAGGTGGAAGAGAAAAGAACTAAGATGCTTTAAAAAAAAAATGGAAAAATTCCAGAATAAATGTATGACACAGAAAAAGCAACATAAGGAAAATGGGTATCCGAGAAGGAGAAGAGAGGGAAAAAAGACCAGAGAGTTTATTTAAAGAAATAATAGCTGAGAATTTCCTAAACCTGGAGAAGAAACTGGATATAAAAGTACATGAGCTAATGGCACTCCCAATTATCTCAATGCAAAAAGACCTTCTCCAGGGCACATTATATTAAAACTGTCAAAAGCCAATGAGAAAGAAAGAAAATTAACAGTGGCCAGAGAGAGGAAACTAACATAAAAGGAACCCCCATAAGGCTATCAGTGGATTTCTCAGCAGAAACTACAGGCTACGAGAGAGTGGAATGATATATTCAAAATATTGGAAGATAAAAACTGTCAGCTAAGAATACTCTATTCAGTAATGCTATCCTTCAGAAATGAAGGAGAAATAAAGGCTTTCCCAGACAAACAAAAGCTGAAGGAGTTCATCACATTAGACCAGCCTTACAAGAAATGTTGAAAGGAGCCCTCCTACCTGAAACAAAAGGGCAAAGGAATACAAAGCTTTGCGCAAGGTGACAAATAGACAGAATCAGAAAATTGCAAATCTGTATCACAAAAGGTTAGTACACAATTATAATATAAAAGCTAAAGGGAAAGAAAACATAAAAATAACTATAACCACTTAAATTTGGTAACAAACTCACAATACAAAAAGGGATAATTTGTGACAACAAAAACATAGAAGGGGAAGAGGAAAAGGATGGACCCTGCACAGGCAAACGGAGATAAGATGCTTTCAGCAGAAAAAGGACTATATCATCTATGAGATCTTTCCTACAAATCTCATGGTAACCACAAAATAAAAAATTAGAGCAGTGTCAGAAAACATTAAAAAGGAGGAAACTGAGAAACATATCACAGAAAACTGCCAAAGTGAAATGGCAGACAGAAACACAAGGAAAAACAAAAAATGGAAATAGAGAACAACCAGGAAACAAAAGATAAAATGGCAATATTAAGCCCTCATATATCAATAATCACCCTAAATCACCAAGCAAAAGACACAGAGTGGCTGGATGGATTAAAAAACAAGGCTGAAAATGTGCTACCTCTAGGAGACAGTTCTCAGCTCTAAAGACAAACATAGACTCAGAGAGAAGGGATGGAAGATGATACTCCAAACAAATGGCAACCAAAAGAAAGTGGATGTAGTCATATCTCTATAAGACAAAATAGACTTCAAGCCAAAAAAGATAACAAGAGACAAAGATAGACATTATATAATGATAAAGAGGACATTCCACCAAGAAGATGTAACATTCATCAATACATATGCACCTAACATAGGAGCACTGAAGTATATATAAAGCGACTATTAACAGACCTAAAGAGAGAAATTGATAGTAATACATTAATAATAGGGCACTTTAATACCCCACTAACATCAAAGATAGATCACAGACAGAGAGTCAACAAGGAAACATTGGCGTTAAATGAAACACTAGATCAGATGGACTTAATAGAGATATATACAGAACATTCCATCCCAAATAGCAGAATACACATTCTTTCCAAGTGCACATGGAACATTCTTAAAGATAGACCATATGTTGGGAAACAAAATAAGTTTCAATAAGTTTAAGAAGGTTGAAATCATATCAAGCATTTTTTCAGACCACAATGATATAAAACCAGCACTCAACCACAAGAATAAAGCTGGAAGAGTGACAAATATGCGGACTAAACAACATGCTACTGAAAAACTATTGGATCAATGGAGATATCAACGGAGAAATAAAAAAATACCTGGAGACAGGGGCTGGCCTGGTGGTGCAGTGGTTAAATTCATGCACTCCACTTTGGTGGCCCAGGGTTCACTGATTTGGATACCAGGCATGGACCTACACACTGCTTATCAAGGCATGCTGTGGCAGGCATCCTATATATAAAATAGAGGAAGATGGGCACAGATGTTAGCTCAGGGCCAATCTTCCCCCCTCCAAACAAAAAGGGAAAAAAAATACCTGGAGACAAATGAAAATGAAAACACAACATTCCAAAACCTATGGGATGCAGCAAAAGTGGTACTAAGTGGGAAATATATAGCAATACAAGCCTACCACAAGAAAGAAGAAAATCTCAAACAATCTAACATGATACCTAAAAGAACTAGAAAAAGAAGAACAAACAAAGCCAAAAGTCAGTAGAAGGAAGGAAATAATAAAAATCAGAGTGGAAATAATTGAAATAGAGACTAAAAAGACAATAGAAGATATAGATAAAACTAAGAGCTGGTTCTTTGAAAAGATAAAATTGAAAAACCCATAGCTAGACTCACTAAGAAAAAAGAGAGAAGGTTCAAACCTAAAGAGCTCACACAACTCAACAACAAAAATCAAACACCTCAATCAAAAAATGGGCAGAGGATACGAACAGACATTTTTCCAAAGAAGATATACAGATGGCCAATAGGCACATGAAAATATGCTTAACATCACTAATCATCAGGGAAACGCAAATCAAAACTACACTGAGAAATCACCTTATGCCCGTTAGAATGGCTATAATCACCAAGACAAAAAATAACAAATGTTGGAGAGGATGCGAAGAAAAGGAAACCCTCACACCGCTGGTGGGATTGCAAACTGGGGCAACCACTATGGCAAACAGTATGGAGATTTCTCAAAAAATTAAAAATCTAAATACCATATGACCCAGCTATTCCAATACTGGGTATTTATCCAAAGAACTTGAAATGAACAATTCAAAGAGACTTATCCACCCCTATGTTCATTGCAGCACTATTCACAATAGCCAAGATGTGGAAGCAACCCAAGTGCCCATCAACTGATGAACGGATAAAGAAGATGTGGTATATATATACAATGGATTACTACTCAGCCATAAAAAAGACAAAATCGTCCCATTTGCAACAACACAGATGGAACTTGATGGTATTATGTTAAGCAAGACAAGCCAGACAGAGAAAGACAAACACCATATGACTTCACTCATTTGTGGAAGATAAACAAATACATGGACAAAGAGATCAGACTAGTAGTTACCGGAGGGGAAGGGGGTTGGGGAGTGGGCATAAGGGGTAAAGGGGCACATATATATGGTGATGGACAAAGAATAATGTACAACTGAAATTACATAATGTTATAAATTATTATGACCTCAATTTAAAAAGAGAGAGAAGGCACAAATAAGTAAAATCAGAAATGAAAGAGGAGAAATTACAATGGATACCACAGAAAGACAAAAAATTATTAGAGAATACTATGTAAAGCTATATACCAAAAAACTGAACAACCTAGAAGAAATGGACAAGTTCTTAGAATCATACAACCTTCTCAAACTGAATCAAGAAGATATAGAGAATCTGAATAGACCAGCCACAAGTAAAGAGACTGAATCAGTGAAAAACCTCCTCCCAAACAAAGTCCAAGAACCAGACAGCTTCTCTGTTGGATTCTACCAAACATTCAAAGATTTAATATCTATCTTTCTCAAATTCTTCCAAGAAATTGGAGAGGATGAGATGCCTCCTAACTCATTTACAAGGCCAACATCACCCCGATGCTAAAACCAGACAAGGACAATGCAAACAAGGAAAATTACAGACCAATATCAATGATTAACATAGATACAAAAATTCTCAACAAAATATTAGCAAATGTAATACAATACATTAAAAGGATCATATACCACAATCAAGTGGGATTTATTCCAGGGACACAGGAATGGTTCAACATCCACGAATCAACGTGACAACCACATTAACAAAATGAAGAATAAAAATCACACGATCATCTCAATAGAGGCAGAGAAAGCACTTGAGAAGATCCCACATCCATTCATGATAAGAACTTTCAACAAAATAGGTATAGAAGGAAAGTACTTCAACATAATAAAGGCCTTATATGACAAACCCACAGCTAAAATTATACTCAGTGGTGAAAAACTGAAAGTTGTTCCTTTAAGAACAAGATAAGACAAGGATGCCCACTCTGACCACTCATATTCAACATAGTATTGCAAGTCCTACCCAGAGCAATTAGGCAAGAAAAAGAAATAAAAGGATCCAAATTGGAAGGGAAAAGTAAAATTGTCACCATTGCGAACAACATGATTCGATATATAGAAAACCCTAAAGAATTCACAAAAAAAAACTACTAGAAATAATTAACAAATACCACAAAGTTGTAGGGTACAAAATCAACATACAAAAATCAGTTGTATTTCTACACACTGAGAATGAGCTGGCAGAAAGAGAAGTCAAGAATACTATCCCATTTACAATAACAATAAAAAGAATAATATACCTAGGAATAAATTTAATCAAGAAGGTGAGAGACTTGTACACTGAAACCTATGACATTGTTGAAAGAAATTGAAGTCATGAAGAAATGGAAAAATATTCTGTGCTCATGGATTGGGAGAATTAACATAGTTAAAATGTCCACAGTACCTAAAACAATCTACAGATTCATGCAATCCCAATCAGAATCCCAGAAACATTTTTCATAGAAAAAGAATAAAGTATCCAAAAATTTATATGGAACAAGAGAAGACCTCAAATATCCAAAGCAATTCCGAGAAAAAAGAGCAAAGCTGGAGGTATCACACTCCCTGATTTCAAAATATACTACAAAGTTATAGTAATCAAAACAGCATGGTACTGGCAGAAAAACAGACATACAGATCAATGGAACAGAATAGAAAGCCCAAAAATAAACCCAGACATCTATGGACAGCTAACTTTCAACAAAGGAACCAAGAACATACAACGGAGAAAGGAGGTCCCTTCAACAAATGGTTCTGGGGAAAACTGGACAGCCTCATGCAAAAAAATGAAAGTAGACCATTATCTTACACTACATACAAAAATTAACTCAAAATGGATTAAAGACTTGAATATAAGACCTAAAATCATAAAACTCCTAGATGAGAACAGGCAGTAGTCTCTTTGATAGTGGTCTCAGCAGTATCTTTTTGAATATCATTTCTCCTCAGGCAAGGAAACAAAAGAAAGAATAAACAAATGAGGCTATCTCAAACTAAAAGTCTTCTATACAGCAAAGGAAACCATCAACAAAATGAAAAGACAGCCCACCAATTGGGTGAAGATACCTGCAAATCACATATCTGATAAAGGGTTAATGTCCAAAAGACATAAAGAATGCATACCACTTAACAACAAAAAAACAAACATTCCAGTCAAAAGATGGGCAGAGAATATGAATGGACATTTTTTCCAAAGAAGATATACAGATGGCCAACAGACACATGAAAAGATGTTGAACATTACTAATTATTAGGGAAATGCAAATCAAAACTACAATGAGACACCATCTCACGCCTGTCAGAATGGCTACTATTAACAAGAGAAGAAACAGTAAGTGTTGGAGAGGATGTGGAGAAAAAGGAACCCTCGTGCAATGCTGGTGGGAAAGTAAATTGGTGCAGCCACTATGGAAAACGGTATGGAGATTCCTCAAAAAAGTAAAACTAGAAATACCATATGATCCAGCTATTCCACTTCAGGGTATTTATCCAAAGAACATGAAAACACGAATTTGAAAAGCTATGTGCACCTCTGTGTTCATTGCAGCATTATTCACAATAGCAAAGACTTGGAAGCAACCTAAAGGCCCATCAAGGAATGAATGGGTAAAGACGATGTGGTGTACATATACAATGGAATACTACTCAGCCATAAAAAGCACGAAATATTGCCATTTGTGACAACATGGATGGACCTTGACAGTATTATGCTAAGCGAAATAAAATAGACGAAGAAAGATAATTACCGTATGACTTCACTCATATGTGCAAGATAAACAAGCAAACACATGGATACAGAGACCAGATTGGTGGCTACCAGAGGGGAAGGTCGGGGGTGGGGGGGTGAAAGTAATAAAGGGGTACATATGTGTGGTGATGGATGGCAACTAGACTTTTGGTGGTGAACACGATGCAATCTATACAGAAGTTGAAGTATAATGATGTACACCTGAAATTTATATTAAGTTATAAACCAAAAAGTCACCACAACTAAAAAAAGTTTAAAAAAAATAAATAGTCAGATATACTGTGTTCATGGTTTGACTCAATATTGTTAACATGTCAATTCTCAATTCTCCCCACATTGATCTAGAGATGCAAAGAAATTGCAGTGAAAATTCCAAAGGATATTTTATTGATATTGATAACTCGTTTATAACATTTATGTGAAAGAAGAAAGGAACTAGAATAGCCAAAATGATTTTGAAAAAGAACAAAGTTGCAGGACTCACACTAGCTGATTTCAAGGGTTACTATAAAGCTATAGTAATCAAGACAGTGAGTTATTGGCAGAAAGGTAGACACATAGATCAATGGAACAGAATAAAGATTCCAGAAACAGACTCACACATATGTGACAACTGATTTTTGACAAAGGTGCAGAGACAGTTCAGGAGGAAACAAGGCTTTTCAACAAATGGTACTGGCGGTCCGTATGCAAAAAAATTTACCCTGACTCGTACCTCACACCTTTTACAAAACTTAACTCAAAGTGGGTCACAAACCTACAGATAAAATATAAATCTATAGAATTTAAGCTCCTAGAAATCCAGGAAGTCAAATCAAATTATACTTAGCAAGTAATGGTGAGATTATGTAAAACTTTAAGCTCTTCTCGTACTGTGGATCCTTAACATCTCTGAGCGCCTACTCACAGAGTATGAAGTCCAAGTGCAGAACTTGGCACACAGTGGGCCCCTGGCAAATGCTAGTCTCCATGAGCGTGTGTCTAACAGATTCCATTCTATCGTCCATCTTCTCCAAGGCTGTAGCTCTAGTTTGCTATCAAGTTCTCATTCCACTCACTGTAAGAAAAGGTAAATCAAAACAGACCTAAAAACCTTGCTTTTCTTAGTTGGCTCTTGCTTCTGTCCAATTGTCCCTTCTTTAGGGACCCCTCTGTGTCAGTGATTAGTGTTCACGCCACATCCTGACTTAGTATAGTGTGCAATTTTCATGAACGTGGAGAGAGATTGCTTCCCTCTTCCAAATTAATGATGAAGGCATAAACTAAGAGGGTTCCCGACAGCCATCTCCGCACCTTCCTACAACCAGATACTTTGCATCAATAACCTTTCTTTGTGATGTTGTAACTAATTTTGCAAATAAAATTTCCTGAGATATATCAAATCTTCACCAACATAAGATACATTACGTCTCTTGCATTTCCGCTTCATCTATTCATAACTCTGTCAAAAAAAGCTATTGTGCTGGCGTGATTTGTTTCTTTGAAGCCTAAGCCACTTATTGTTCCTGATATCATCACTTTCCCGCTACTTAAACACACACATGCGTGCACACACACACACACATACACACACACACATACGCACAGAATTATTATGGCTGTAAGTGATGTTTACAGGGTGATAATTACCAGTATCTTTCTTTTCTTCTTTCTCACTTTGAAGAACAGGCAATGTTTCATATTCACATCAGTCCATTCATCTCGTAATCTTCCTGATTCTACGCTAGGCGTTCAGCCTGATTTTCTATGATTACCATGTGAATCTTATCAGGAGGCCCATCCTCTGGATCTTGAGCTATATCCTGAGTAACACAGGCCAATGTCAAGGGGATCCCTGCCCCCTTACAATGCCAGGAAAAAGCACTTTCCAGGCTCTAAAAGAGAAGCACAAGAATCCTAAGTTCTGCCATTGGTAGAAATATTCTTTTTTTCAGGGAGTTCCTGTGGAGATACAGGGTTTTTAGAAAATGATAAGCATTACAGAAATCAGTTAAGAATAGAAGTTCTGTCTCATTTACATGTGGCCTAAAATAAATTGAGAGATTTGGCCATCTTAATCTCCTACATATTTTACTGCTTTTGGTGTCTTGTCTTTGAAAGAAAGGAAGTTGACATTTACTGAAAGCCTATAGTAGGCCAGACATTCTTCTAGTTCTCATTTAGTCTAAATAACAAGCCTTAATATATGTTTTATGGTCCCCATTTTACAGATGATGTAGAGGCTGTGTTACGTGGTTATGCCTGAGGACACAGGATGAGGGATAGATCTGAGACTCATGTGCGGTCTGCGTGATTTCAGAGGCCCGTCATCTTATGCAATCCAGACTGTTCTTGACTTTGCAGAAAATTGCTCTGTGCCTGTAGGTAAGTCTCTTAACCACTCTGACCCCAGTTTCCTCAGCTGTGAAAAGGAGGGGTTGGGATAGCTCAGTGCTAGCGTCTCCACCTGTTCTAACCTTCTGAGAGCCTTGAAGAATTTGAATTTAGGGCAAGAGAAGACAATACTTCCGATAGGGAAATATTGACTTAACAAATAGAAAAAGAGAGAGAGAGAGCAATAGGAGGTGGGAGGTGCTGGCCTAGTCAATGTGGGTGAGGCTCACGCAGATGCAGAAAGCTTAACAGTTAGAGGCAATTTTGCAGTCTTAGGATGCCTGCGGAACTGAAGTTCCCATTCAAGTTACCTTAGAGATTCCGATGAAAAAGATGGGAAATGCCCGGGTTTAAAAGTGTCTGACTTCTCAACTGCTGCCTCCAGCTCTCGAGTTGCAGTGCTTCTCCGGGTAATCACGAGACTTCCAAAGGGACTGTGTGTACGGAGGTCCAACTTCCCAAGAGCAGGATCCTGTTTACCCATGATATTTCCAGAAATCTTCATCACTTAAAGAATTTAAATTACTAGCCTTCTCTTCTCTTCTGTTTTACATCCCTCTCCCCCTCTTCCTCTATGCATAGTAGACAGGGTGACTTTTCACATAATTTAGTACTTTTGATAACAAGAAAAGTGATCTCAGGTTGTGAGAGGTGCCGTTACCGAAATGGTTGCCTCTTTCTCAATGTTCTCCTCTCTCCCTCCCTTCTTTCTCTCCTTCCCTCCTTCTTCCCCCTTTTTCGTTTTTTTTTTTTTAGGGGGGGTAGTTTTTTGAGTAGGGTTTTGCTTTCAGGAGTTATTCTGTTCCGATTTGTAGCTTCTACAAACAGTATCATATTTTAAAGGCTTCAACGAGCACAACCTTACTTAAAAATTCTCCATATTATCATGAGCGAAGTCAGCCTAACTCTTTTAAAACGCTCTGATGGACCAAGTACTTTAAGCAAGTGTTCCTTTCTTGGCAGCTTGAATACAATGAAATCTTCTAGAGTAGATCCCTGTGCATTTTTGGGTGCTAAATGACGAATGGAGAAATGTGGGCTAGCTGGTAAAAACTCAAGTCCGAGCGCCCCTTCAATCATACTGTAAAAATACATGTATTTTAAAAATTGAGATTCATGCAATTTTCTGACTTGATTAAACTAGAAACTCTCAGCAAGAGCTTGATTTCCAGCCCATTATCCAGACCAAAGAGGTTTGGATGAGCTTCTGTTAAGTATGCAATTCTTAAGCTGTCTGAATCCAGCTCATCAAGAGGACAGGCATGTTGCAGACGACAAGAGGGGGAGCTTTTGTGTCCTCTAATTTCCTCTGTCTGGGCCATCAGGGAGCAGCGCGCAGCATTGTAATACGCAGTGCTAGCACGGCGCCCTTTCCCAGAACCAGAACGGCTTCTTTGCTACTTCCCTCTGATTACTTCTCTGGACTGGGAACATGGAGGGATGGTAACTCTGGGATAACAAAGGCCACTGCATAATATCATCAGGGATGCAGAGTGGTGGTGAAGTTATTAAGCCATTTGGAGCCTCAGTTTTTCTATCGTGAAAATGGGGGTAATACCTACTGCTCAAGAATGATAAAAACAGAGGTGATGTATATGTTATACATACCAAGTGTCACATAAAGTGCTTGGATAGAAAGCACACTAAAGTGGGCAAGGCATCTGGTGTTGTTGGTATTATCTAATGAATGCAAAACACACATATTGGGGGCGGGCTTCATGCCCATTCCTTGCCAGGCTCTGAGATGACAGATGCTAGGGCTCCTGTCCAGGCAGAGCCTGCAGAGGCCCCTCCCCCAGCCATGCTCTGCTCAGGCCAACGTGCCCAGAGGCCCTGTCCATGTCCCAGTCTTATAAGGGACTCCTCGTGTGCTCCCTCATCTCATCCAGCTCACCAGGCCCATTACTAATGCAATTTCGGGCGTGGAAGAAATCTTTGCCAACAAAATGAAAGAGGGCTTCTAACTTCTTTCTCCCCCAATTCCCGAACGTAGATGGTCATGAGAACCGAGATATACACTTTTTTCACCAGTACATCAAAATGTATCTACTTCTCAGCTCAGGCCTGAAGGTGATTTGTTCTTTATGAACGTAATATTCAGGGTGTCAGTGCTCAATTGAATGCATCTTAAATAAGATGCCTTTTTTTATGAAAAAGTTTTGGGAAACTGCAACTGTCTGACATGTGCAGGTAGTTTTAATGAGTGTGTGGGTGTGTGTGTGGAGCTTAAGTCGTGCATGCTCTTTTAGACAAATCATAAAATTGCGATATACCAGAAGAAATAAAAATGTAAGTGACTCAGAATCCCACTATCCAGCGTCCATTTAATTGTTAATCTTTTAGAATCTTGAGATTGTCCATATATGTGCATCTAAATTAAAAATGTAGACACCTTGTAATAAAATAGGGCTGCATTTTACATACAGACTTTATTCCCCTCAATAATATTATGACTCTCTTTGCATGTCTATATATATACTTACATTTCCATTCCAAATAACTATAAGTACCATAATTTATTTAGTCAATTTCCTGTTCAGAGAGTTGGTTTTAAGTTTTTACTCATAAATGTGACCTGGATGTCTCAGGCGTTACTAGACAATGAGTACAAACATAGTAACATTAATTCCCCAAATTTAAAAACCCCAAGGCCCCAACTCCCATCATTTTCAGAGTCTTCCTCCTTAGATATTTCTAGAATCCCCAGGAGTACTTACATGCGTCGGTGGGTCACTCCTGGCGTTGTTTGCTTCCACGGGTGGCCGAGTCAAGGTGCCACATCCTCCATCTGACAGCTTCACAGGGATGTGCTGTGGGCTGGAACTTTGCTCGTGTTGTTGTACCAACTCATCACCATGTTCTGAAAATCTGCTACTCCAAATGTTGGCACAACCAAATACTATTAGTGTACTTCAAAACTGACGGTCTTTATTGCTATTACCACCCTTGGGAGGTAAGAAGGAAAATATATCTTCCTTTGTTTGGGTCCCGTCGCAAGGATGCTCAAAGCCCAATGTGTCCAGTGTTGAGTTACACAGTCTTATCATTCTTGCAAAGCTTCTTTCTCTAAGTCCCACCCACACCTCCCTAGTAGAGGGTAGGATGAGCAACCGTTCCAGTTTGCCAGGACTTTCCTGATTGTAGCACTGGAAGTTCCACTTGCCAGGAAATTCATCAGTCCCCACCAAACCAGAATGATCAGTCACTACTAGAGAAATGGGTTCAAGTGCTAGTATCAGCCAACATGCTGTGTTTGGAACCACTGCTTCCTTGCAACTACTGGGCCCTATTGCTAAGCCCGGCTTGCTTTTTCCTTTACGGTAAAATTTATCTTAGGATGCCCTCCATCTGGTTTCCACTGGGGCAACATTCACCAGACCTGCCTATATATATCTCAACCTAAAAAAAAGACAGAGTCTCAATTATTTATCCTCAGGAAACTCTTCAGCTCCTCACTTAGCCTTGTGTTCAGCCTCTTAAACTAGTGGATGCAAATGCATATGTGGTGGAAGAGATGTTGCCTAACTGCACTTAGTAGAAACTCTGGAATCCCATTGCCTTCTCATAAACAACACTCTGATGAACATCTTGTACTGAGAGCTTTATGTATGAGTCTGATTGTTTCTTTGGAATAAATCCCCGAAACTGTAATTGCCTTTTAGTTTTTGATGCCTATTGTCAGGGTGCCCTCCAGAAAGTCTATTCCAATGCACTTTTTCGGTTTATTTTTTTAAACCATGCAAATTTATGTTCAGGATAAAAAGAAGCTCTGACCTGTTTCTAGGACAACAGAGGATGTTCCATGCCAGAAGGTCTTTGCCACAGGGGAAAGGGAGAGAATATGAGAGAAGGGCTAGGAAAGAACAGTCCCGAGTTGCCTGACAGGGTCCGAAGCTTTAAGAAGCCCCTTACGCTCAGTGCTTTGTGGTTATTGTCCCAGAATATCCACGCAGTCCATCCAACACAATGCCTTCTCTTTCACTCACATCCACAGTCCTGCAGGCTGTACCCAGCCAGGGAATCTGCACTTGGAAGGAGAATACAGGCTGGGAAAATTCCACTCTGACGTGCTACTCTTTTCTTGTTTGATTCCCACAGAACCTATGGCTGTTGGCCCCCAGGAAATAAAAATGAAGAGAAAGCCAGACCCGGGTCACCATTAGCCAAATGAAGCAGTTGTCTAGGTAGCTGGAGAGTGGCTCAAGGTGGGGTGAGGGATTCTGCCTCAGACAAAGTTCCAGAAACGATGTTGGAGGCTGGTCAGGGTAACTGACAGGGCTTTGTGCATCATGCAACACATTGTCGCCAGGCCTCCGGGCTGCCTGGGGCCAGTTCTGTAATGAAGGGTTGGCTGGATAACTCTTGGAATCAGGGAAGGTGAAACCCGGCAGCATGGAGCATTTCAAGTGATTTTACCCCATAAGGTATACTCAGTACACACTTTGGGATGAAAAACATGGGAGATATGCGCCAAGGGCATGTCTACCTCTATCGTGTTTCAAACCTAAGTAAACAAAATGTAAAGCATTCAAAATAAAGAGTATGCCATGTTTGCATGAACAATTTGTAATTCTCCTCATGCAAAAGTTACTGGCAATGATCTGCTCCTCACTGGGCAATATGGGAAGCAAACCAATATTACCATTAGATCTGATTTAAAAGCTGAGCACACTAAATAGACACATATTTACATAACTAACCATCCAAACTAACATAAATAGAAGGCCCAATTCCCTCAGCACTCCCACAGAGCCTGGAGCAGGTGGATGGTCCTGATCCTAGTCCTAACTGACCAGGGGTTTCCAAGCAGGAAAAGGCTTCCAGGATGCTCCGACCTTGCTCATTCAAGATGTTCCCCTGAGCTGCCTGGACGTGAATGAAAAACAAGGGACAAAAAAAATCACTGCATTAAAGATCATGTCTGAGACACTGTTTTTATTTGGGTGCTTAACTCTCCTATGTCTCCTAGAGGGAAAAATTCCAGCAGAACATAACGGGAAATTTGGTTTCTAGCCCCAGTATGTTAGTTGCCTGGTTGTGTAACCATAAGCTAGTTGCTTCTCCTTTCTGACCATCAGTTTTCTGACCTTTAAAATTGGGAGCTTGAACTAAATTGTCTCCCAAGAGCTTTTCACCTCTAATGTTATCAGCAAAATAGCTCTTACCGAATAAATAACCTGCCTCTCTTTTGAGTTTTGGAAAAGTTCAATTTCAAACCATCAATTGAATTTCTGCAGCCTCCATCTGGAAAGTCACATGCTGAAATTCAAATCCACCTCTTTGCCCTCCATTGGTCACTATTGTTACCCTGGGTGATCTTGGGCAATGGCAATTTCCAAGACTCCTGTGCATGCGCAAAAGCACCCCTTACCATAGTAAAGGCCAAAGAAAGTGTAGTCTTGCTCTTTTTGTGCTATTCTTTGGATTTCCTTGGCTTCTTACAAGGCAGATTAAAGGCAGACCCTTTAAGACCTTCACTGCTAGACTCCTTCTATATTTTATGCTTTTCTGAAGTAGACATTATGCTCTCACCTAGAGCCCAGATTCTAGATGGACTGAAATTTACTCCAACCTTCAAGCTCCAACTAAAACATCTGAAATAAACACTCGCACATTTGTTGTACCATTGTCATCTGTTTTCCAATGTTGATGTTGCAAAGTCAGCTGTCAATCTGATTATGATTCCTGTGGAGTAACCTGTTTTTTCCTTAGCTACTTTTAAGACTTTCCCTTTATAGTTCAGGTTCTATAAGTTCACTATAATGTTTCTAAGTGTAAATTTCTTTTCATTTATCCTGATAGGAATTTATTTGGCTTTCTGAATCTATAAATTCATTTCTTTCATCAATTACAAAGAATGTTCAGCCATTATCTCTTTGAAGATTCCCTCTCTTGCATTCTCATTTGTCTCCTGAAATTCTGACTAGTCCATGTCAATGTCTCTCACTCTGTTCTCTGTAACTCTTGATGTTTCATTCATATTTTTTTCTATTTCTTCATCTCTCTATGCTTTAATTTGGGTGATTTCTCAGATCTAACTTCTACTTCACCAATTCTCTTTTTAGCTATATTTAACCAGCTGTTTATACTGTCCATCGAATTTATTTAAATTATCAAAATTTTCATTTCTAGATGTATTTTTGGTTCTTTCTCAAGTTTTCCTGCTTATTTCTGTTACTTTGTCATATGCTCAATACCTTGTTTTATCTTTTTTCTTTTCTTTTTTTCTTTTTTGCTGAGGAAGATTCACACTGAGCTAACACCTGTTCCCAATCTTCCTCTTTTTTTCGTATGTGAGCCACCGCCACAGCATGGCCACTGACAGACGAGAGGTGTAGGTCCGCGCCCAGGAACCAAACCCGGGCTGCTGAAGCGGACCATGTCAAATTTCACCACTATGCCACCAGGGCTGGCCTTTATTTCTTTAAACAGAAACATACTTATTTTATAAGATTGTTTTTACTTATTGTATTCAATATCTGAAATTCTGATATCTGCATGTTTTGTGGGATCCAGTCACTCTCTTATTTCTGTCTTTTGTTCATGTTGGCTGTTTCCTCATGTTTTTAGTGATTTTTGATTATCATCTCATATTCCCTGAAACATTACTTATAATAATTATCTGAGGCTTGTGTTCTTCAGAGAGGGACATTCAACCTGGGATTAGTTTCAACCAAAGTTTTCACTTGAGGTTTTCAGGCCATTGAGATTGTGTAAATTTGGGTCTGGATTCCCAAAGCTAAGGTTCAGGGAGACAAATGCCCCTTGTGGGACAGGTCCTCCCACTGAGAGTGTAGCCCTTTAAGGGTGATGGTTTATTCAGAGCCCCAGGCTTTATTTCTGTTTCCCCATGGATGTGGCTCTGGGCCACCAGGATCACTGCATTTGGGGGAAAATGCTATCTGTGCTGGTTTAAAAATATGTCCATACATTCTTCAGTACTCCTCTCTCCAAAGAGTGGAGCCTAACTTCCCTCCCCTTGAGTGTGGGCTGGACTTAGACTTCCTTCTATGAATACAACACAATGAAAGTGATGGTGTGTGGCTCAAGACTAGGTCATAGACGGCATTGTGACCTCATCCTTGCTCTCCTTGGATCATTCACCCTGGGGAAAGTCAGCTGCCATGTTGTCAGGACATTCAGTCAGCCCTATAGAAGAGCACACATGACATGGACCTGAGGCCTCCTGCCCAAAGGCATGTGAGTGTGCCATCTGGGAAGCAGATCTTCCAGCCCAGTCAAACCTTCAGAAGACTGTAGCCATGACCAATATCTTGACAGCCACCTCTGAGCTAAAACATACAACTAAGCAGCTCTCAAATTCCTGACCCATGGAAACTATGAGACAATAAACGATCATTTTAACAAGGTTTTAGGGTGATTTTCTACTCAGCACTAGATTATCTCCTGGAATTCTGCTTTCTCACTCTTTCTGGCCTCCAATTGTTTATTGCCAGCACAGCCATATTTTTTTCAAAATATGTATTACATTTGATCTAGCATTCTTAGGAGTTCTTTATTGGGAGAAGTTTCTGCACATAGCTTGCCATATTTCTGAAAACAGAAGTCTTCATGTTTATTACTGAATCCTCTTATCTAATATAAACTTGGCAAAGTAAGTTCATTAACCTCATTAAATATGTAAAGAAGGAGGTTCAACGAGGTTGTCTCCTGCCCAAGGTCACACCACCAGCATGTGATGGAGCTGGGACTTAAACACAAGTATGACAAATTCCAAAGTCCGTGCTCCTTTCAAAATCACAAGTAGCTTTCCATGGATGTAATTGAAAACAATGTTATCATCCAATCCAGCTGTTTATCCACTGGGCACAGGTGGTTACAGAAGGAATAGATGGGAAAAATAGAGGCAAAGGCTGGAGATCCTGCTAACAGTGTGTTATGCTATAGAAGGACTCTTATGAGCCTTGAGTGGACTCCCAATTTTTTCTTGGAAAGGTCCTTTGGCACCATGTCTGTCTCCTCCTCTGCTTCTCCAAGTGTTTCCCAGGGTCCTGCCATAAAGAGCAGTCTTCAGCACTCTTATCTCTCATCTCCCTCTACATGTATTCTCTCGGGGATCTGGGCTGCTCAAATGGCTTCCATTAATGCTCATTCATGGACAACTCCCTCCTTTCCTTGAAGCCACATCTCTCTTTGTCTTTCTTGGGCTTGTCTTTCTTGGTGTCATCTGGAAGAATGCGTACCAGATGATGAGTTCATAACAGCACACACTCAGTGGGTAAGTAATTTAACTTCCCTCAGCCTCAGATTGCTCATCTAAAAATGGGAACAACAGAGCCTGTCTTGTGCACTTGTTGTGAATATTAAATACTGTAATGTGTATAAAACCAATGCTTAGCACATAGTAAAAGGTGAATAAGAGGTAGTTATCTAGAAAGTTTAACAAATTTGGTCGAGAATCACTTGGTAGCATAGAATGTGGTAAGGAAAGTTTCATTTTTATATGTTTTCCAGATTTTACATTTCATTGTAACAAAAATGTAATTTCAGTGAAGACACAGGATAAGAGTATATAAAGCCTGTCCTATGGCCTCTACCAACCCTGGGGTTTAACAACATTAAGAGGGCTATTTAGACAGTTTAAGGCTATGTATTTGCAGATTGGATTTTAAGCCATTTGTAACCCTAAGGTGTTTAAACAACCCTGCAATTTGATCTCAGATTCCCCCCGTGCTATTTTACCTCCTCCAAGCTCCTGTCTGCCAAGCCAAGCCCTCCTTCCATGACCACCTGTCACTTGCTGTAGTGGCTGGGGTTTTGTGAGGCTTCTGGCTGTAACCTGATCCCCACAACTGTTCAAGGGATGCTGCAGCTGCCACAAAATTCATTCAGTTTTACGGTGTAGAGTGGCTGGGGTTCCATGGCATGCCTCTGGAAAGTTTCCATTCATTTATTTACTCGTTCACCAAAACATGTTGGGTACTTACTAAGGGCCAGGCCGTGTGCTAACTATGCACTGGGAATAGAAAGGGAGTCAAATAGGGCCTCTGTCTTCAGTGGCTCACAGGTTAGCAGCAGGCACAGACAGACAAAGAAATGCTACAACACGGCATCATGGCATAAGAACAGAAATGGACGCACACCAAGAGAAAGCAACTACCCATCCTAGGTGGGAGGATGGAGAGAGGGACGACTTCCCAGAGGAGTGACATTTGAGTGGGCTCTTAAACATTTCTCTTGGCTGTCCCTCCAAATCCTTTTCTAGTTCCCATGTCATTGTCAAACAAGCTCCCAGTTTCTTCTTCACCTCATCTTTGTACCCATGTCTGCCACCCCCAACACACACCCAGAGGCACTCTAAGTTCAACATTAAATCCTGCTGTTTCTTCTTCTGTCTGCCTTCTCCTTCCCACAGCTTTGGTCCAAGCCATAATCGTTGCACACCTGGACTCCTACCTCCCAATTAGCTCCCCTTCCTCCAGCCTGTGTGGGTCCCCTCTCACCTATTGGACACACATCATTGAGAATTATCTTCCTCCAGTGTCACTTAGCTCTCATCACTCTCCTCTTTGCACGCCTATAAAGGCTCCCAACTGCCTCCCAAATCATATTAAAACTCCTCCAGTCTTGGACTTCAAGGCCCACTACCAATTAGCCCTGTTTCGCCTAACTGCCATCCATTCCTGCTGAGTGCAGGTTGCTGCCCTTCGCTCTAGCCAGGCAAAGCTCTTCCACCTGCTTCTTTCCACCTGCACTGCCATCCCTAAGAATGAGGCTATCTGAGTTGACTGCGTGTGCCCAGGGGTAGTTTTCAGGAAAAAGAGGAAGAGAGAAAGGAAGCCAATACCCCTTTAGTATTCTATTATAGGTGAAAGCTTTAAAACATGAGCAACAAGGGTAGAGACAAAAGGAAAACCCAGGATAGAGTGGTGTGGACTGCTGTCAAGTTGGGGCAGGGTGCTGCTGACCAGTGAGTGCTCTGGTGCTGGTTGTGGGCAGCTGAAAGGGCATGGGAGACATCACCAAGCACCTCTGCCAGTTGTGTTGCCCTGCCTCCCTGTCTTCCTTCCATGTTGCCCTGCCTTATCTTTCCTAGGCTGATCTCTCAAGTCCCTTTGACCTGTAAATTGAATGAGGTCATTCCTATCCTTAAAACCTCTCCACAGCTTCTTCTCAGGGTGGAACACAGCTCTAAACTTTTACTCAGATGGCCATGATCTCACTCTGGCTCCTTCTCCAGTGTCATCTCACACCACTTTCCTCTTTCCTCACTATGTTCCAGACACTCTGGTTGTTCCTCCAATCTCAGGAATATTCCAGGTTCTCCCATTGCAGGGCCTTTGCACATACTGTTCCCTCTGCCTGACATCTTCTTGATCACATTCCTCACCTCACTGACCCTTTTCATCATTCAGCTCTCAGCTTCCGTGTCCCCTTCCATGACCACCTTCACTGTAATTCTCTATGAAAACAATACTCTGTCCATTTTTTTCATGGTACTAATTACAGTGTGTAAATCTGCATGGCATAGTTTGTTTTCTTGTTGACTGGCCCCCTCCACTAGTAGGCTGTAAGCTCCTTGAGGCAGGAAACCATTCTTGTTCACTGATGTACTCTTAGAAAATGCCTGACACAGAGTGGGAGCTAAGATCTTGCTCACCCAACATCATCTGGATTTCTCCAAAGCATGGTGACTTGTGATTGGCCCAATTTTTGGCCAAGAGGGAATACTCTGGTCTTTTGGAAGCTTCCCTCTAAAATGCCCCACATACCCAATCCACCAGGCCATGATACCTTGCCTTTCAGAATCTGTTCAAGAATCTCCTACTCACGAGACACTTTGCCAAACCAACCATTCCTGAGTGTGGTCCAGGACTTGCAAATTGGAATGCCTACGGAGACCAGGCAAGTAATTGAGAGGGATGGGTCAGGTGTAGGGTGATAGGGGGTACTGGGGACCACAGTTAACTGCTGAGCTTATGTCCCATATAAAGGGGGACAGTTTCTGCTCAGCTCCAGTGGCTGTTAACATGCAAGAAAAGCAAGCCTTGTTTGTTAGATTTTCCAATTTTTTAAAAGAGCTAAAAATAATCTGAATTTTCATATGAAACATCTAGATTTTTTAAAAATGGTATAGGCCTATTTCTGCAATCTCTATCAGCCTGATGGTGAACTCCTGTTCTGTTCTTTCAAGGAAGTTGCTTGGCACTTGTGTTCATATGCAGTGAGCATGTTTACATTCCTGAGTCCTCTGCTATGTCCTGTAGCCAGTGCCAGGCTTCTCCTGAGGGCAGAAATTATGCCTTTGCCTTCTTCGCTGTCCCTCAAAGCACCTAGTGCGCATGGCACCCTCTTCTCCCTGTCAACACCGGTGACTAAACAAAGGGTTCTTAGGAAAGCAGCAACTGGCTTTGCTGTTTTGTGAGCAGACGCCTTGCCTATTGCACACAGAAGCACGGCCCTTCACTCAAGCTCATCTGTTTTGTTCATTAGGTCTTCAACCCTCAATCACTGTGAGAGTTACAGACTTTCTCCACTTCGTTCATTCTCTTGCCTTAGCATCTTGTTGAAAAGTATCCTCATCCTTTGTTCTAAATTCCAATCTCTTTTGTGCTATGATGATAATGTTAACTTTGTAATTGTGCATAAGTCAGCAAACCAGAGTAATGCCTTATTCATCCAGCATCGTCAGGAAATGAGGTGTTCCACATAATTAAATTGTCCGGATAACTAGAGCTAACCAACATTTTAAAGATCAACATTTAAAAAAGAGTAAATGGAAACCTCCCAAAACGTATTACAAACCCTCTTGCCTTCTTCATTTTTAAATTGTTTTATATCATTTTTTTTTCAGATAGAAACAAAAGAGTAGAGAGTAATAATTAAGGCTTCCTCCCCCCCAGTACCCCAGCCTCCCACTTCCCATCCCTATCAGATGCTGCATTATCACCAACACCAGGTTACAGGCTATCTCCTTTCTTAGATAGTCTATCCACATACAAACATTCTTTCTTTATTTTCCACAAAAGGTGGCATGCTATGACACTGTACTGCACCTTCTTTTTAAAATCTTATATCTTGGTTACCACTTTTCATTGATACATAAAGACTTGCCTTATTCTATATGATGGCAGCCCCCTGTCCCATAGTATGGGTTCAGCATGATTTATTTAAGCAGTCCCCTACTGGTGGGCATCCAGTTGTTTCCCATCTTTTGCTATTATAAAAAATGCTGCCATTATAATCTCTGTATTTACTTCATTTTTTACGTAGGTTACATCCCCGGAAGAGAATCACTGGGTCTAAGAAAGGACATGTGCATTTGTAATGTTAATGACTTGTTCCATCATCCTTCACAGAGTTTGCATCAATTTATTTCTCTTGCCATCACTGTATGAGCAGACCTGTGTCCCCTTACCTTCACTGGCACAATGTGCAACCGAAATTTCTTTTGAAGTTTTGTCAGTCAGTGAGTAAAGAATGTTAACTCACTTACTATTAAAATTATGTAATTTTTATTGTGGAATGTGGCTTTTATAAAGTGTCCTTCTTCGTCTCTTCTAATCTGGTTTGCCTTGAATTATACTTTGACATTAGGATTGTAGCACCTGCTCTCTTACTGCTCCCACTTTTCTTATAAATCTTTGTCCATGTTCCTTTTCTTTTCAATTAAGAGACTTTATTTTTTTAGGTCAATTTCATGCTTACAGAAAGATTAAAGAAGAGTACAGCAGAGGTCCTACATACCCTCTTTCCATCCTCCCCCAACCCCCAACCACCACACAGTTTCTTCAGTTATTAACATCCTGAAATATTGTGGTGCATTTGTTGTAATTGATGAACCCATATCGATACATTATTATTAACAAAGTTCACAGTTTATATTAGGCTAACCCTTTGTGTTGGGTTTTGATAAATTCATAATATCATGTATCCACCATTATAGTATCATACAGAATAGTTTCACTGACCTAAAAATCTTCTGTGCTCTGAGTATTCATCCCCCCTCTCCACCCCCAATCCCTAGTAACCACTCCTCTTTTTACTGTCTCCATAGTTTTGCTTTTCCAGAATGTCATACAGTTGGAATCATGCACTTGTAGCCTTTTCGGACTGGCTTCTTTCATGTAGCGTTATGCATTTAAGGTTCCTCCATGTCTTTTCATGGCTTGACAGCTCATTTCTTTTTAGTACTAAACAATATTGCATTGTCTGGATGTACCACAGTTTGTTTATTTGCCTATTGAAGGACATCTTGGTTGCTTCTAATTTGGGTAATTATGAATAAAGCTGCTATAAACATTCATGTGGAGGTCTTTACATAGACGTAAGTTTTCAATTCATGTGGATAAATACCTAGGAGCATGTTTGCTGGACTGTATGGTAAGGCTATATTTAACTACTGTTTTCCAAAATGGCTATACATTGGACATTCCCATGAGCACTGAATGAGACTTCTTGTTTCTCCGTATCCTTGCCAGCATTTAGTGTTAGCGTTTTGGATTTTAGTCATTCTAATAGGTGTGTATTCATCTCTCATTGTTGTTTTAATTTGCATGTCCCTAATGACACATGATACTGAGCATCTTTTCATATACTTGTGTGCTCTCTGTATAGCTTCTTTGGTGGATGTCTGTTAGATCTTTTGCCTACCTTTTAATTGGGTCATTCATTTTCTTATTGTTGAATTTCAAGAGTTTTTTGTATATTGTGGCTACAGGTTCTTTATCTGATATTTGTTTTGCAAATATTTTCTCCCAGTCAGTGGCTTGCCTTTATTTTTATGTTTAAGTTGAAGCTTTCTTATTCTGAATGAGGTTGACTATCTTTATATATTTTAAAGATCATTCATATCTCTCTTTCTGTGAACTATGTTGTCATATCCTTTGGTCCTTTCATGTTAATGACTTAACAGACCTAACAAAATTTAACCATTATTTGAGAATAGAATCATTAACATGAGCGTTGATTGCTACACTTTACCGTGATTGTCCAAAGTACTTTGCTCTCTTGTATCTATTTTTTTGTCTTCCTCTTCTTTTCTTAAGTTTTAGGGTATGTGCTATCCCTTTTTGCTTCCCTCAAATGTATGGCTTTCAAAACCTCTGCCCCCTCTTGTAATTTGCTGCCTCTGGTAAAAAGAGCTTCTGATACTAAAACAATAAAATTTGTTCTAATAGCCTGGGAAGCCTGATCCACGAGTTGAGTTCACAGGGCACAACACATATATTTTGTACATCTATTGTGGCCATCCAGAGTCTTTATCATTTCCTCATTCTTGGACATCTTCAGAATATTCAGAATCATCCAGCAAATGAATCCCTAGTTCTAGCAGTCTCTGCCAGGATATTTGAGGGTAATCACAAGTCAGATTTCCTAGTTATGAGTGGGGCCCCTGTGCCCGTATGTTACTTACACATAAATATGATTGCCTTGAATAGGGGACTCTATTCTATAGCTCTCTGCCTCTCTACAGCAGCAATATGAACTTCTATTTCTGGAAAACGTTACACCGATGATTTTTCAGTGGTATTTTCCCGTGGACGCTCAGTGCCATGCCTGGGCTTGCTGCGCACAAACATTTCCGCGTTGCTTTGTAACTGGAGCCTCCCGTGAGTTCCAGGGAAAGGGGATGGCAGCCCCGGTACATCCCATAGATGGCAGTAAACACACTTTTTAGCACTTTTCTTCATCTTCATTGGGATCAGGCTCCTTCAGGGAAAGAAAATGAATGCAGAAAATGTGGAGTAATAATTAGCAAACAGACTCTAGTCATTTGAAAAATTGGCAAGAAGCCTTATTAAAGGAGGTAATAATAGTCATATTTTGCACTTCTAATAGGGCCTTTTATCTCTAGGCCTCCAAGAGCCTGTCTGAGTCATGTAAAGGGGGAAAAAAAATAAAAACCTGAGCTAGGTCAGAAGTCAGGAAACAGGGGCTCTGTTTGACATTCTGTGAGCCTTTCTCATTTCAAAATGAAGGTAGAGTGTCTCCGATGCATTTAAATTCCAGGAATTTATGCCGGTTAGAAAAAGAAAGACAGCAACGCACTGTGAGATAAACTCCATATTCCAGGTTAACACGGCAAACTCACTCTCTCACAGTTGTTTTCTGTGGAAATAACAATAGAGCTCTAAATGCTTTGCCTCCTATGGACACATGGACAGCATTATTATTCACAGCGCACTAGGCCAATTGAGAAAGTGTTTTTGTATGCTCTTTCGTTTATCAAGGCGTAATTATCAGCACATCCTTGTATTTATTCCTATGAGCCTGGAATAAATACCGTGGCTGATGGATATCAGTCCTGTGAACTCGCTATCATTCATTCTTTATCTCTGGCAGTGGTGGTAGCAGAAAAAAACGACTCCTAACAGGTATACACAGCAAACGACTTAAATCTACACGATCCGGCTGTCCTCCTCGGCCCACGTTAAATCTGTGTCTTCAATTTCCCCCATAAACTCCACAGTTTTGAAATCTTGGAACATTAAAATTCTCCTTCATTGTTGTCAAGGTTTAGTAACTTGACAACCAGAAGACAGACTCTCTATTTGAGGGAACGTAGGTTTGGAAATAAAGAAGAGCAGCTTTTCCTGGTGCATTAAAATTTGCTCGGGGCTTAGTAAAAAGAATGTGTTTTAAAATAACCACTCTTTGGCTGTGTGGCTTTGACTTTGGGCAAGGTAATTAACCTCTCTGAGTATCAATTTCTTCACTGTAATAATTCCTACCTCATGAAATGAAATCATGAATGTAAAAGCATTTAGCAAAGCACCTATCACTCAGGAAGTATGCAATAACTATTCATCAAAAAACATACACATGCACATGCTAACATACATACATGAGAGAGAGCTCCAGCTTCCTATGGGCTCCCCTGAAACTCAGAGATTTAGGTAAATTGGTTCAAATCCTCAAATTCTGAACCCATCGGTCCTCCTTATAATTCCTACAAGTTCATGACCTTACTTCCTCTTGATTTCTTCCAATTCTTCTAAATCCAAGAGTCTCAGGTTAATTCAGTGCCCAGACACTAGTCTGTAGAAAAGTGGCTCCTTAGCTATTTTTTACACATGAAAATATCCCATCCTCTCTCACAGATATGGTGACTCTGGTATGTTGACTAGAGATTCACAGTTGAGAAGAGAGCAGATCCGGAACCTCTCAGCTTTCTGTCCTTCTCCTGGCTCCCCTCATGCCACACTGTCCTCCAAAAGTGCAGGCTTGCAACAGGGAACTCACACGCCCATGCAGCCCTATCCCTAGGTGGGGGAGAACCCAGGCCTTCCCCCACTCTCCAACCACTTGGTGGGGGATGAACAGCTCAACTTGACCAACTGGATTGTTCCAGCTTCCTTGGAATTTTGGAAAATACAATTTCTTCCCCCTTATTACCTTATAATTATTAATTCACTGTAAAACTCAGTAGTCAACATTCTCATCAATAATACCATTTTCTGTATTCTACAGAACAATCTATTCTTAGACACTTATATATAAATGCATATATATAAAGGAAAGAGTAGGAGCTGGCCCGGTGGTGCAGTGGTTGGGTTTGCACATTCCGCTTTGGCGGCCTGGGGTTCGCCGGTTCAGATCCCGAGTGTGGACATGGCACCACTTGGCAAAAGCCATGCTGTGGTAGTCATCCCACATATAAAGTAGAGGAAGATGGGCACGGATGTTAGCTCAGGGCCAGTCTTCCTCAGCAAAAAGAGGAGAATTGGCAATAGTTAGCTCAGAGCTAATCTTCCTCAAAAAAAAAAAAAAGGAAAGTGTAATGTTATTTATTTCAGACCTTGAGACACATTTCTACATAACAAGCTATTCTTTTAAGGATTACTTAATTTTTTTTGGAATTTTAATGTTTGTGTATAAAGTTTTTCTGTTCATTGTATTCATCCTTGTCTGATTTTTCTTTGTACCCAGAACACAAATTCATCTTCTTCTGATGGTCCGGAGTCCTCAGTATGTATGACTGTGTGACGTGCTGACCTCTGGGGTATTGGTCCCTGCACTAAATGTCCCCAGATTCTTGTGCATTTGGAGTCACTGTGTCTATTTGTTGGGATTTTTTTTTCCCTCCTCTTTTGTCTCCTTGTCTCTTTTTGCTGTTATCAATGTATACTGTCTCCAGCAGTAATCCTTTCCCTTGTAATTTTCCTTTGCAGCTTCCAGTCTGCTGATCAATGGAAATAAGGCAAATATTAAAGGTGGTTTTAAAGTCAAAGCCGCTGGTGTAGAATGTCTGTAAGATCTGTGCTGCGAGCAGAACACGTGAGCTTTCTTCTACATGCGTTAACTGCTCAGTCATCCTTTTGCTGAGCTCTCCCGATTCTTGGCTGGGTTTTAGATTATTTAACTCCTAGGAGAAATGATCTGAGAGGAGTGATCTGTTGCTGTATTATTTTCCCATTGGTCTCATTTTATAGCTCCAGATCAAGGCATCCAGGAGCTGAGGTTCCGTTGGTTCTCATGGGCACCCCGAACCAGGGAGCATCTCTTCTGATCAGTCGGGGCTCCAGCCAACCTGGTTGTAAACAAATTTTGTATCTCACCCTGAGACACACCACTCTAAGACTTAAGGAAGGTTACATAAATGAAGATCTTAAATCAAAATATTTCCTATGAAGGCAAAAATAATCACTTCACAAAGGGCCACCAATAAGGCCAATTTTAGGTGATCAGATTATACTCTCGTTACCAGGCTGTCATAGTTCGATCTCAGTAAAAGTTTTCCGTTCTCCATCCCCTCCCTCCTTCTGTCTATCCCACTTTCCTCTCTCCTTTTTTCCTTTCTTTATATAAAAATCAGTAATTCTCTTTTTTACTGATGGCAGTGAGAAAAAAGGATACGAAAATGCTTTGCATTTAGGCTGAGACAATCAAAGTATTAATAAATGCCAATAGCAAGAAACTTTTCTATCTAACTTTGAGAGCAAATTAAAAAAAACAATATCTTGCAGGATTTTCACAGTATGAACATGTTGATCCTGAGTTTCACATTATTAACACTTGAAAATTAAGCCGTTCCTATAGTTCAGGGAACATTTACGATTTCTCTCTCACAGTGTGTGAGATTCCAGGAACAAGGATGGCCGCAAAGGGACGGGTACATGACTGTCATTCAGATAGTCTCCACCTGCTGAATGCCCTATAGGGTTGGTGGCCAGAATAAGTGTCCTGAGTCCTTGCTGGGTGCGGCTCGTTCCTGAAAAGATCCTTCCTTGCAAGACGTGTGACTACACTCTGTATGCTTTCCTCTTAGGCGCGGGCTTGGGGTCATGGTGTTACAGATAAGAGCCGACCAACCGCCTGAATTAAAATTCTGACCTTGGGCAAGTCACTTTAACCTCTGTGCCTTAATTTCTTTATCTCTGAAAAGTAGATAGTAATAGTGTTTACCTCCTAGGGTTGTTTCAAAGTTAATAGAATTGATATACCTGGAGTTCTTGGAACAAAACCTGAAACACAGTAGCACTGTGTCGGTATTTGTTATTATTGTTTTCAGGATGCGACTGAGGCCCTGTAGGAAGAGACACTGTAGCTGTCGGGGGGATTTTTAACAGCTTGCGTTCTGGAGTCAATCCCACATGGATCCCAGCATTTGCCCTCTCACATCCTGGTCGGCTGATGTTGAGCAAATTCACCACTCTGAGCTTCAGCTTCCTTATCTGTAGAAAGGGGTTAATTATAATATCTTCCTCATAGGGCTGCTATGAGGATGAAATGCTTGTAAGATGCCCACAAGATGCCCAGCACATAGAAAACGCTCCATAAATGTTAGCCGCGGAGATGTGGAGGAGGGGGAGGAGCGTGTCAATAATGTGATGACCTGTCTACTGAGAATTTTTGAAGGCAATGTCCATATCTTCCTTTGGGAAGTGAGGGAACCAGCCAGAGCTGTTCTTTGGGAACTGAGGAACAAGGTTGACATAATTCTTTCTGTGCTTATTTGGGGGAGAGAGGGAAAAGCAATTGAAAGCAAAATAAGGCTTGGTGCTTCTGCAGGTACTTGAGTTCAGACACTTCCGGAATGGACGTCCTGAGTTTTACCCTGTAGCCCCTAACCAGCAGCAAATCTCCTAGACCAGGGAGATAGATGAAGAGTCCTGGTACAGGACTTAGGACACAGCAAACGAGACCCTAGAAGAAACTAGGATTCTATGTTCTGGGTTTTCCTTCAATTCTCAAGTCCATTTCCCTGAAACTTGAGGGCAGGGGAGGATGACTTTGATGGCTTAGCCTCCGTTCTGCTATTTCATTCACTTGGAATGTGTTCTTCCTTAGAGGACTCCTACCTTCCTTTCAAGGCCAAGTTCAAATGTCACTCCTCTTTAGCTAGACATGTGTGTTATGGAGGTAGGAGGGATTGAGGTGGGACCATGAAATTTTGGAAATAGCTATTTTCTATTTGCCACCAATAAGCCGGGTGAATTTTGTATCTGCTGTGATTTGTAGTTCTCCTAAGCGCCTGGATAAAACGGGACATTGACTAGACAATTATGTTTTCTACGCATTTGAAGGTCTGTATCAAGCAATGAAACGTTTCTTCTGTAGCAAGTTGTCCAACAGTGCAATGGGAATGAAGCTTTCTCTACGCTCAGAGCCCAAATCTATCTCTGTAACTGTCACTCATCTTCCAAGTGTAGCCCTCTTTTTCGTTATTAGTACTGTGGACTCCTAGTGACCCTGTGTCCCTGTGTACAGCAGAACAGAACCCTGCCCGGTCTTTTTGCACCATCCTCTCATCTTCCAACACTATATCAGACACTGTTCCACTGCAATTTGTGGCCATTTTTCAGAAGCGGATGGTCAGTTTCTTCTTCCTAGTCTGTCTTTGTCTGGAAGCTCCACTGAAACCTGTCCACCATGGGTGACTCTGCTGGTATTTGAAATACCGGTGGCATAGCTTTCAGCTTCATGGCAACATACAGCCGCCCCACCATGACAACCGACAGACGGGTTGTGTGGTTGCCTGACCAGGAAACGAACCTGAGCTGCCACGGTGAGAGCACCGAATCTTAACACAGCCACTGAGGCCAGGTAAATTAAGTCCACAACTTTTCCTATATTTTCCCTACCCACAGACAATGCTGGACTTATCATGGACCCTCCTTCCCTCCCAAATTTCTCTCTGTCCTTGGCCCACACTGTTTGTCATATAGCATTGTTGTAATTCCCCTTACTTCTAGTGCCTCTCCCCCAGACTCATTCAAGTTCATCAACATTCCTTTTAAAATGCTGCCCATGGAATTGAACTCATTCTCCCCTCCTCCGGCCTGCTGCCCTTCTGCCTTCTTGTCTCCTTGTTAATTGAACTCCCCATCACTTACGCCGGCCACTCCGGGCTCCTTCACTGCGGCTCCTTCATCATGTCCCCCATCCACCTCCCGTCAGGCACTAAGTCCTATTGATTGTTCCAACTAAATATTGAACAACTATAGTAGGTATTCAGACGGTCTATGGTGAAGGAATATAAATGAATAAAATTCGTCACTTTATATTCATTCCTGCTATTCCTGCCTTGAGCAAGGGTTTTGTTTTGCTTTGCTTTTATTTCTAAAAATTTTAAACACACAGAAAAATTAAAAGAAATTGTGATGAACACCCATCACCATTGAAGAACTTCCCCATGACTCATCAATTGTTAACATTTTGCCTCAATTACATCTCTTTCCCCACAAAACACATACACTTTAAAAAAATTTGTTGTCAAACCATTTGAAAGTAAGTGGCAAGCATTGTGACATATCATCTTTAAATACCACAGCACACATCTCATAAGAAGTAAGAAATTCTCCTTAGGGAACAAATTATTTCCCAGAAATACCTTAGAGTGAGAGGCAGGGGTTTATGGTGGATCCATGCAACCCGTGAAATCATATGCAAAACTTTGAATATATGATCACTTTTCTGGGGAAGAAGCTTTCATCAGAGCCCCAAACCTCCAAACTATTGTGGGCCCCACCTCCAGTCTCTCCCTCTTAACCCAAGTAGGATGGCAACGTGGTCGGTTGTGGGTTTTCAGCCACCTCAAACTAGTGAGAATTCAGAAGCTACCTAAAATGTATTCAGTGGCTTCCTGTTGGCCACGTGAGATAGTTAACGTTTCTTAGCATGACACAGAGAACCTCTGCCATCAGGCTTCTGAGAATTTTTTCAGTCTCTTCTTTCGTGGTCCCCCCTCCTCGCAGGGAACTGGTCACACATCCTCACCCAGGTCATGGTCTGAGCTTCACCTCACCCCACCTCCACTCCCTACTCATTTCCCCTCTTGGCAAACTTCCACCTCCCTTTCAAGACTTAAGTTGGTTGCCACCACCTCTGGGAAGCCCTCCCAAATCCTCTCCCCAGTTGCTTCTGCCTATAATTTGTACATTCCTCTGTTACATTAATCACATTTACTATGCTTTTTTTTTTTTTTTTAGGAAGATTAGCCCTGAGCTAACATCTGATGCCAATCCTCCTCTTTTTGCTGAGGACTGTTGTCCCTGTGCTAACAACCGTGCCCATCTTCCTCTACTTTATATGTGGGACATCCACCACAGCATGGCTTTGACAAGCAGTGTGTAGGTCCGCACCCAGGATCCAAACTGGTGAACCCCGGGTGGCCGAAGCAGAACGTGCGAACTTAACCACTGCACCACTGGGCTGGCCCCTTACTATGCTCATTTGTTTACATAGCTGCATCCTCAGTGACACCATGAAGGACTCAACATATGAATAAACAGACACATGGTGAAAGATCACACGGCCCCCACCCGTTGCCTGGACTCCAGCCCCTCCTGCCCTCTGCTCTCTCAGGACGCTTGGACCCTGACTCCAGCGGGCTCTCCTGGTCTCAGGCCCTGGTTTTGCTTCCCCAAAGGCTTGCATGTCTCTGCCCGGCGATGCTCTCAGCTCCTCTAATTCTGACAGATTACCTCGTATCCACATCCCTCCTATCCCTTGGCTGTCCAAATTCAACTGCTTGAAAAGACAGCCCTATATCCGTACATGGTAAAGATTCTACAAGGTTTAGAGGGACACAGACACCAGGAAAGGATGTCTGTCCAGGCTCTGGGACACAAGGAAAAGCAAGAAATGGAATCAGTTCCAACGCCTTGTGAAAAAGTACTAAGTTCTACTGCAGCATGCTGCTAACCCAGAATAGAGTGTGATGCTACGGCAGTTGAACTATAAAAGTTGGCATGGGGAGAGGTGACAAGCACCCTGGCAATACCCCTGCACTGGGAGGGGAGGAGAGAGCACAAGCTCGAGGCTGTTCTCTTTGATTTTTCCTGGGTGACTCCATTGTGCCTTTCCAACATTGGTACTAACACTTCTAATCTAGAAATCAGATCCTGACTTGCAAGATGGCAAGCAGCTGGCCCGTTGGCTGGCGTCCAGGTCTGCAGCACAGGTAGGAGACCGGCATTGTATTGCTCCAAAGCAGAGTACACTCAAATGAAACAGAGCAATGGGTTGGAGTGGGAGAGGCAGCCGTTCTGCTGAGCCTCTGTTTGCTTGCAGGAGGGGTTGCCAGAGGATTCGTGGGAGGGATTGAAGATTCAGAGAAGGGCTGGGACATCCTGCTGAGCTTCCAGCTTCCCCAGAGGGTAGCCCCCCAGCAGCCATGGGCCTGTGCTGGGAAGCTCAAAGGCTGCTAAGCTGTCTGCTAATGTCAAGGCTGACCTCAGCTGGCAGCGCCCTCCCCCTGCTTCCCTGGTGGGATGGCCCCTGTGGGATGTTAGCCTGTCTGCTTTCAGAAATGCGGCTGCCCCAGCCTGCTTCTCCCATGGCTGTCTTCGTCTCCCCCAGCAGGAGCGCCTGGGCCCTGGTGAGCGATGCTTCTGAACGGCTTCAATCCCCTGTGCTCCAATCGGAATGTATTACCAGGCGGGGCGCATCGGCTCGGCGATTTGGCTTCGACAATAAATCTCCTTGCTTTCATGAGTTTAAATCAGACTTTAAAACATCACCCTTAATATTCTTTTAATGCAGTTTTCTTCTGAATGAGTTCCCTTTAGGTCCAGTCCTTGTCGTTAATACACTCTCTTGGCAAACGAAGGAGGGTTTCTTCGAGGAAAACCCTGCCAGTTTAGGAAACCAGTTGAATTGCCTTGGTGATGCCAGGAGCCTCTTTTGCATTTTACAAGGACACTTGAGAAAACAAAACTCTCTGACTGTAAATTTAATTTTCTCTTGACAACCTCGGTGTCTCTGCAGCCTCAGAAGTTATCCATTACTTCTTTCTTCTGTAATTAAAAATCAAGGAGGGGGGGGATGTACAGGATTAACAAGTTCTAATTTTCATTGATGAGCTCTAAGAGCTTATCAATAATGGGATCAGAAAAGCCGCTTCGCCTAAGCTCTATTTTTCTAGGGCGTCTGATTCTGATGGAGAATCTCACTCCAGCTGGAAAATGCCAGCTTTCCAATTGCTAAAGTCAGGAATAAGGGGAGGGCAGGCTGAGTGGGTCTCGGGCAGGAGTGGAAAGAGCAGCCTGGGCTTGCAACTTTTACAGACTCAGCATTCAGGCTCCGGGGAGCTGATTACAGGCAAAGATTAAACAGCCTGTCTTTCACACACATGTTCCTTTGCTATGGATGGCTTCTGCAGGAAAGGGACTTGCACGTGTCTGCTTGGGAAGAAGAAAGATATTTCCAATTAAAAGAATATTGGTGGTAATTCCTTTTGAGTTCTACATTTGTAGATATAAATACTTTATCAGGGGATAGGAGCATCCGTCGTGTTTATCACCCACAGGGATGCAGCTGAGCATGGGTTTCTCCAAGAGACACTGAGCTGATCGATAGCATCTGGGCTGCGTCATTTCAAAAGCTGTGACACACAGGCTCCTAGTGAATGTGACAGGCATGTGACAGGAATGCGCTGTTTAATTGACATGCATGGGTTCCACAAAACTCCCAAACATTCAGGTGCAGAAATGAATCAAGCTAAGATTTTTTTTAAAAGATAGGACGAGTCCAGTGTAGACACCATGAAGATACCTGACCTTGAGGTCCTTGTGTAGGAGAACCTGTTCCTCAGGAGAATAGAGCCCTCTGCTATAGTCAACAAGGGGTGGGGTTTATGAGTTTCAGGCAGAAATTGGAGGATTTGGTTCCAAAGCTTTCTTGCTTAGGGCTGGAAAGTTCAGGCCATCTCTGGAGACCAAAAAAATGCACAGGACAGCAGAAAAGGCCAGCAGCTGGGGATTCTGTCAAAATGACACCAACTTGGCTCCTGCTACAAAGAACTTCTGAAACCAAGACTAGAGAATCTCAGACCACGGAGTTGCCCACTTTCAGGGGTCACCTCTTTTGAGTATCCTGCCAGCCTTCCCACCAAGCCTCCCTCCTTCCCCCAGTGGGAACAGGCTTCATTGCAGAGAAGTCAGGCTGCTGAGGACAGTCTCATCTATAGGATATTGGGGGCAGGAAAATCTATTACAGGTGATATTGTATGGATAGGGTAAGAGCATGGGCTCTAGCCAGATGGTTGAGCTTAAATAGAGGGGTCCACTCTTATTGTTGTGTGATGTTGGGCAAGTTATTTAACCACTCTGAGCCTCTATGTTCTTTTCTGTAAGATAAAGATGATTTTAGTCCCATCTCATAGGGTTATTATGAGGATTAAATAAGTGAATACACATAAGTCATGCAGAACAGTGAGCGACATATAGGAGACACTCAATAAATGTTAACAACTTATATATTATGCCATGTAAGCAGTGATCTAGCCAAAGACAGAATGATTGGCCTCCCAGAGCCCTTTCCAACTCTGTGGCTTTAAGCAGCCAGATGGCCTAGCTCACTCTTTTGAAAAGCTGGGGTAGTTATAGGGGTCCACAAGACGATCTTTGAGGGGTACATGGATGGAGACTTTTAATTTTAATAACTATGCATTTATTATGTATCAGGAACAAATAAGAAGTCCATTATTCCCTGAACATTATTGATCAGATAGAAGATAAGGCTTTTAAAAAGTGAAATATGTATCTCTCAGAACATGTGCTATGCAACATGGGAAAAATCTTAATGATACCTGGGCTGAATCTTAGAGGATGAGTAAGAGTGATCAAGGGGATTCCTGGCAGGGAGACTGTGCAAAGGCCCAGGGGAGAATCCAGCATAATAGCAGGAAGACGGATGAGACTGGAGAGGGGGCATTCAGAACATGGAGGCCCTTATCTGCCCCGTTAACAAGTTTGGACTTTGTCCCAGAGGTGATGGGAAATGTTGGAGGATGAAGCTGAAGGGGCCTTGAAGAAGAGAGCTGGCTAGGATGCTTTTGCCAGTTAAGAGATGATGAGGACTTGAACAAGAGCAGTGGTCATGGAGGGAGGGAGAGAAGCAGGTGAAGTCATGAAATCTCTATAAGGGAAAAGAAGATGCCCAGGATTCTATCTGGGCATCCAAATAGATGCTGTGTCAACAACCAAACCTGAGATGAAGGGGGTTGATGAGGAAGATGATCACTGAGCAAAGGCAGGGAAAATGATAAGTTCAGTTTGGGACTGTAGGGCTTGAGGTCCCCATGGGCAGACTTTAGCAGACAGATCCAGGCCGAGGTCTAAAGTCAGTGGGAGGTGAGCAAGTGGAGATGGAGGAGGTTGGCTACTCTTTCAAGAGGCTTGGATGAGGTGGGGAGAAGAGAGGCTAAAGACAGCTCTGGGCCAAAGACTGAGAACCCTGAGCGTGCTTTATTGGCTGAAGATGAGCCAGCAGAGAGGGAAAGTTGAAGTACAGCAATGCTTCTGAGCCCCTGGGCTGACCTCACAGCGTCCTCAGTGTGATATTGTGTGTCATCACACACTCACATGTGCTTTCTCTCTGCCTGTCCTCCAGCCCACCCTGGCTGCCTCCCACTGCTTCTGTCCATCCTTCCTTCAGCAAATATTTATTGAGCACCTATTCCATGTTCTAGGAGCAGCTATTATATGCTCTATTATATGCTCTATTATAAATCAGAACAGACGATCATGGAGCATCTATTCTGGCGAAGGGAGGCAATCAACAAAACAAAAAGTAAAACATAAAGTATGGGAGAAGGTGATAGATGCTCTTGATAATATTAAAGCAGGAAAGGAAGACAGAGTGTGCCTTGTTGGGTGAGGAGCAATAGTAAGTAAGGAGGTCAGAAAAGCCACAACTGAGAAGGTGACGTTTGTGTGAAGAGCTGAAGGAGATGAGGGAGGGAGTGATGTAAATATCAGAGGGAAACGTGTTCTCAGTAGAGGGAACAGTGAGGCAAATGCCCTGAGTTAGGAGAGGGCCACACTGGTCCGAGGAACAGCAGAGCAGCCTCTCCACCTTCCAGGGTGACATCGAAGAGTCAGCACACATGTCATCAAGACACATCCAGATGGAGTTTGTAGCTCATTGTCTTTGTGGCCACAACACTTGGCACTTAACCTTGATCATAACACAATTTTCAGTGAGCCATCATTTCATTGTGTGTTTCTGTCCTCTTTGACTCCTCTTTCTTGACTTCAAGCTAGTTGCTCCAGTCTGTCCCAACTCACAGGGCCCACCTTCCCTTCAAACTCATGGGGAGCATTTAGGGAATGAAACATTCTTTTGACTTTTGGTATTGACTACCCGATATCACTAGCTGGATTTTCAATCTGGGAGCCAGGACTTAGGAGTAGTAAAGGAGACCAGGGCAGGGGAGACCAGGTTGAGGAAGGCCAGGATCATAAGTGTAGGCTGAACCACAAGATATGGAAAAGCCAAATTCTAGTAGCAAGGGAAAGCCTAGGCGTTCCCAGTCCTGAATCTGGAAATAGTTCTGGAACTCTGGTTCTGTCCCATGGGAGAAGCCAGGCAAGGAGTAATTACTGGTGGTTTTCACATCAAATATTCACAACGTCAAGTCAGACAAAGTTGGGCACCTGGGCAACTTATGTAAACCAAGAAGATGACTTAGGAATGTGCTGATAAGCCAGCGTGTTAGGGTAGGTCTGGTAGCAGATATCTGGGAAACCCAAGTTCAGGGTCAGGAGATGCAGTCACCAGAGCACCTGGGACCCAGACAAGACTTGGTTCCAGCCTAGTTGGATCAGACCCAACTCAGTGATGAGCCAGAGAGGTATCGGCTCGAGATCCTTTCACCCCTGCCTAGGGACAAGACTAAATCCTGGGTCTTGGATGGGGCTAACCCTGACTGTAGGATTAAATGGCTCCAACTTTGAAAATATGGGGGTGGCCACAACCTAGAACCCAGGCAACCTTTAGAAACATATTAACAATTTGATTGTTGGCTCTAATTATTTGCCAGTTCTTGCAACTACAGTCTTGGGATGGCCTCACAGAGGAGAATACTTCCCATCCTCTTGACTTTGGACTTGGCCATATGACTTGCTTTGGCCAACAATAAATGGGTAAAGTAATACTGTATCAGTTCCAAACCTAGGCCTTAAGAGGCCTTGCACATTTCCACCTGCCCTCTCGAGCTTTTGCTGTTAGTGTGAGAAGAACATGTGTTGACCAGAAGAACAGGTCCCAGAGGGGAAATGGAGATATGAAGAACAGAGCTGCCCTGGCCTCTGCAGCCTGAAGCAGAGCTTCTAGCCAAGCCAGGTCTAGACCAGGCAGACCCCAGACGACCTGCAGACACAGGAGCAATAATGAGTGATTGTTGTTTTAGGGTGTGAAGATAAAGACCAAACAACTTTTTGCCCTGCCTCAAGGTGCCTAGCACAGTGTTTTGCCCCCAAACCTCAGAATCGACTTACTGGTTTTATTTGAGGTGCTCACTGGAAATCAACTGGATATCTGGCTTCCTCATGGCGAGGGGAAACCTAGATGCTCCCATGCGAGGGACAGAAAGTAAAAAGCCACAAGGTGGTGTCCTTAGACATCAGGGGCAATGACTGAGCTTATTGTCCTGTGCCTGCCCATCGCAGAGTCACAGTATCTGAAGGAGAACACTGGAGGTCTACAGTAGTTTGGGGCTCACAAAAAATAATTCATTATGCATAATGGTGATGTTGGCAGTGCATGCCAAATGGTTAAATCTAATGTAGCATACAGTTTCATTAAGGCACAACAAAATTAATCTATCCCTTCCCACCAGGAGGTTTAAACAAAAGCAATGGGGAAGGAGCTGCATGTAAAAAGCAGCAATTCATTAATGAAATGAAGACATGTAAAATAATTAGGCTTATAACAAGAGATTAGAGAAGTAATTTAACCCTTCTGTTTACTCTGCACAGAACGCAACGGAGAACTTTGGCAAATGTTAAGTTATTATGGAAATGTCACCTCAAAAGATTAACCTGGTGGCCTCCCGTGAAATGAGTGACCTGTGTCAGTCCCCCATCTAGCAACTTTGTTTTGTGATAGTTAAAACCGTATAGGTGAGGTATTTCTGTTTTGGTCTTGGAGGCATGAAAGAAAGCAAGTACAGCCATGGAGTTGCAAATGAAACAGTTAATTCGAAAAGAGTCTGGGTTTGATGTTGACATGCTGTATGCTAACTTGGGTAATTAATAATATTGAAATGAAGGGGGTAATCTACATCAATGGTGGGCTGAAGCCTTCCTCTGCCTGGTTAGTAATGATAAGCCAAGGGGGACAATTGAGCCTCTTGTCTTAATAACTCCCATGTCCTCATCCTTAGGAGGGAATGTTGGGAACAAGAACTTAGCCACACGGTGGGATAAAATGCGGCTTAGGACAAAACGGACTGGCAAGCAGGATGTGCGTATCCTGGCAGACACCCTCAATGCTGAGGAGCCCAAGGCTCTGGAATCTGATCCTGGTTTCTTGCATCTTGGCTCCCCAATTTAAGGGCTGCAGTGCATATCTGCAGGATTGTGTTTCCCTCACTGGTCCATGTGTTGTTCAAAGAAGTCTAGACTCTTGACAGATTTATGCAGTAAATCTAGACTCCATGCATCCTGTCACTGAGGTTGGGGATGTGTTGAGAGTTGGGAAGTGAATGACCATGGTAAGAGTCCACACTCACCATTTGATGGAAAGACTCAGCTAGAAGTGTCGTGCCCAAGGGACCATGGCAGTGAAGAGTGAGCAGACAGCAGAAAATGGCCCAACCTGCTGATTCAAGCAAGATCTTCTCAGTGGAGATGGGAGACAGTGCCTCCTTTAGGAGTCTACCTGCAGTGACAGCCCCACAAAGGACAGCTTAGTCCAGGCCAGGGTCTACAATTCCCCAGATACACCTACATGTCATGCCCAAGATCATAGATGTTCTTGTGTCTCAAACATTGATGGCACTCTTTCCAGCTTGCCTTATGCTGATGAAAAACAGCGGCTGTTAATTTGTTCTACATGATGAATCGAGGATCAGAAGGTCGTGCGAGATACTGAGAATCAAAATGAACATTTCTTTAGCACCTAGTTTGTGACTGGTGCTTTTCCTACATTATCTTGTTTCATCATCCAGTGTCAAAGTATTTTGTTCCATTTTACAGATCAGCAAACTGGAGCTAAGACACATAAGGAATTAGCCTGGAATCATTTTAAAGATGACTATGACTCTTGAATTTTTTACAGATAGGCAAATCATCTTCATCTCCCCAAACTATGTGGAAAGTGGAGCAGATAAAATTATGGTGCGGGAGGGAAGGGAGACCGGAGATAAGTTCCTCAAAGACAGCTGCAGTTGCCTCTCCAAGAGCTTTGTCTAGGACTGAGTCGGGGATACTCAAGCTCACGGTGCTTCCCCTCCCCTCCTCACCCCTCCCCCGAGCTGTTATTGGGAGTGGGAAGGTGAGCAAGCCCCTGGAAAGAACAAGGTGAGAACATGACTGGACAAACTCACAGGGCTCCTGGAAGAAATCTTAGTGGCCTGGTTTCCTGAAGAGGCCCAAGTGAATAGCAAGCATCATTTCCAGACTAAAAGTAGGGCAATTGTTTCAATATAAGTATCTTTAATGAAGAGTATTTGAAATTCTGGGATTTCTGTAGACATAGGACTATCCTATTTATTGAGCAATTTCAGAAAGCACTGCATCCCCTTCCCCTCGTGTGTCCCCATTAATCAAGAAAAGCCACCATTAACCACTGTGCCAGCATTGGGTCTTTGCACACATGGCCCTCCTGGCCCACCTTGGCCCAAGCTAGAGAGAAAAGAAAGCAAGTGTAAGAAGGAAAAGATACCCTGTTTTTTCCTCTTTGGGGTTCCTGATGCTCAGTCCTAGTCTCCAGCTTCTACATGAGCTACTTTTCCATTCATTCATTTGTGCCTTCATTCAGTGCTTATCTGGGGGGCCTACCACGTGCCACACATGCTCTGAGCAGTTCTCTCATGATGACTCATTTGTCACAATAACCTGCAAGGAGGACACTGTGGTCTCTGGTTTATAAGTGAGCATACTGAGGCACAGAGAAGCTGAATGATTTCCTCAGGTATCCCAGCTCATAGGGTTTGGAGCCAGGCTGCAAACCCAGGGCTCTCCAGCCCCCCTCCACTACACATACTGTCTTCCCTGCCCCATGTTTGCAGACATAACTTTTGCTAGGAATTTGCCATTATTATCCCCAGGAAAGAAGACATTTTCCCCATTATCCACATATTCAAATTGAGGTCCTAGGATCATTCTGGAATAAATGAGAACTTAGAACCCCTTTAGACTATGGTAATCTTTATTAATCTTTAGTAATCTACTTTGCCTGCTGAGCTGCACTGCAAATTTCCAATGCTAAGTGGAGCAGTCCCCCCTGAGAGGTGTTGTGTCCTTGATGGTACTTCAAACATAGAAAACAACCTGTGAAACTTTGCCGATCTGCGACTAGATGGTGTTGAGAGCCTAGCATAGTATCGTGTGCGTATTAAGTGTTAAATAAAGATTTGATTTGAATGAATGAGTGAATGAATGAACAAATGAGTGACTCTGAAAGGCCCCTGAGGGTTCTCTGATTGTCTCCGGTCATTGCCGTTGATACAGACTTGCGGGAGATAACAGCTGGCAGGGCATTTTCCCCTATAATCCACCTCTTCTCTTCACCCCCCCATATCTTACTCTAATCTCCTGGGTCTCAGGCTACTTGAACTGAAAGGAATGGATAGTCAACCACATCCAGAAGGCACTTTGCATTAACCTCCTAGTGGACTTGGCCCTTTGCATCATCATGTCTTCTGGACCAGCTCATTACTGTCTCTGCAGACATCTCCGCAGGGCTACCTGCTTTTGATTCTTGCAGTGGCTTTGAACGGCGCTCCAGTAGAGTGTCATGAACACTTGAGAAACCTCCAAACTTAACCAAGACACATCCTCACTTCTGTTAGTGGCTCTGGATCAAATCCCGCCAACGCAAAACTTTTAGTAATCTTCAGCTTCAGTTGAAGTTCTGATCTGTGCATGGGGTGAGTTCCAGCTGGAAAAGCTTTCTCTTTACTCTTCAGGAAGGGAGGGAAGTCCATTGCCTAAGAGGTGTGACTAGAAGGGTGCCATGAAGTACCTAGGGAGAAGAAATACTCTTCCACCACATCTGAAGTTCTTTCTTTTGGGTTACCCACTTTAAACCGCACTTACCTTGGGCTGTTGACATATTAAGTTTAGTGGTAAATAACTTTGTCATCCAGTTTCCAACTACAACACCCGAATGTGTTTGAAAAAGGAAAAAAGAATCTAAGCTGGCTCTGAAAATAATCTCAGAATGTGAGTCTGAAAAGAGTTTTGTGTGATGAAAGCATCACTTAAGCGGGGCCTCCAAGGTGGCTGTTTTAGAGAATAACACTTACTTGATGTGAAAGTTTTGATATGTTTAAAAAAAAAGATCAGTGTAAGTTTTGTGTCCTTGATTCAACCTTTGATGCTTAGAAAAGAGTATTCAGGGTATTACTTCCATTTTCAAAATTAATAATTTATTAAGGTTATACTTTCAAAAACATTCGGCTTTTAAGTTCAACTTCCAAATATTACCTCATTTCAAAATCAAGCAAATTTAACACTTGCTTTTAAGGGGGACTTTGATTAATTTTTGGGCTGATTTACAAATTAATCTTTAAATTCTTTTAAATATTTTAAACTGAGTGTATAAATTTCATAGACTCATTTTCTTACTAAGTACATTCTTTGTCCAACTAGCAAACAAATATTTTTGAAAAGATTTCAGCTTAAAATCACAAATCTACTCATTATAAATTGGAATTTTAACACTGACCTAGTATTCTATTAGGCTAAATTCTGTTAATTACTACAAGTTCCCCAAATACTAAGCACATATTATTCATAAATACCCAAATATTAATATTATGAGATTGATATTCTTTAAAAATACATACTTAATTCTAAATGTTCCTGGGGTTAAGATACGCATATCCACTAAGGAAAAATTACGTCATTTCAAACAATTTCGCAGTAACCATCATAAGCAGTTTTTAGGAGTTTTTAGGAGCACATTTTAGCTGAATTAGGTTACCTAGTGATTAAAAAGGCCATAGGCCAGGACGCCAACTGGATTTGTGCCTGTGACACTGATGGACACATAATGTCCCTCTCAAGCTTTGTTAGTGCTTGCCAACGGTAACATCATATCATTATCTCATATTCCAGTCTGACTTTTACAATCTCTAACCCTACATTTTGCCTTATCACCTGCTTGAATTCTTCTTCTTTACTGCTTCATCATATAATTTCTTTTCAAATTCTTCAATGTTAGAGCCACAAGTCAAAGAGATATTTAAATGACATGTAATTGAATCTCATTGTTTTGTCTAATTCTGTAGTCACTGTCACGCCAATGACAAAAGTCAGTCACAATATTTTATTGTTCTGCCTCATCGGTACCTTTCAAGTGTCACTCTGGGAAATGCTATACAAGTTATTGAGTGTCCCTGCTCCCAATGCCTCCCCCAAGCACACACACTCACTTGGCCCACATGGGACTTTCGCTTTTTTACACCATTGAGGAAAAAAGCTAAGACAGTATTTCTGATAGCCTCAAACAGAGTTCAGAAAGTATTTCCCAGGTGAACATTGCCAGGCAAATTGCTTAGTTCCCATGGACACATGGTTATGTCATGGTCATGGAGGACAACAGCCTGCATTTCTTCGTGTACTATTGGAACAGAGAGGGAAGTTCTGGGCAAAATCAGGAGGCCGGTGAAATGTTATGTTTTCCAGAATCCTTTCTTTTATGCTGGGTTCTCCTCTGTCTTCCAGAGAAAGCCTCTGTCTGTGGTTACCTCCAGTCTACTGGGAAAGAAGAACAATTTGGCCACCTGCACTGGAATTCTGGTTGATTATGGTCATGGGGAAGGGAAGGAGCAAGAGAAACCCTAAAAGAGTGATGAGGTTAGAGAGTGTGCCACCTAGGAGCAGAAGAAAGCTGCTTAGTAGACAGGGCTGATGTGCTACTGCTGGTGAATTAGAGGAAAGAAGCAAGAAAGACTCGATTGTTCTGGCAAATCAGATAAGGTAAGAAAGTCACTCTGAGCAGCGCGCGGTGAGATTCAAAATCGCTTCCTCCTTCTCCCCAGGACTTAGTCTTCGGATCAGTCTGGTTTCCCTGACTTTCTCTCCTCTAAATTGGTGTCCTTCCAAGGAGCTCTTGCATCCTTCATGTGAATTGTCCTCAACAGGCCCTACCCCATGGAGTCACCAAAGCTGCTCCAACAGAGATGAATGTGCAGCTTGCAAACAGCCCCTCACTCTAAGATCCCTCTTCTGTCCCTTCTTGCTTCCTACCCAAAAACAAGCCAAGGTGAAACGGGCTGTCTGGAGTGCTGGTGATACCCCACCATCATTCCTGGAGGTATTCAAACCAGCGCCTGATGATATTCAAGGAGGATCAAACAGAGAAAATTCAATTGCAGAAACGAGTTTACGACTTTCATTGGCCATTCTTATGCTTGGAGGCCCCATCCCGCATCATATCAAACATATTCAAATATGCCCACATTGCACACTAACGATATTATTTTTGCTGTGAAAAAATTTGAAGGATCTTTTATCATTTTGTTTTGAAATCATTTGATTTAGAATAAAATATTTACAATTATTTACAACCTATGCTCACTTTTTTCATATCCAATTATCTCAATGCCCAGTTGGCCTCTATTTGCGCAGATTCATAATACCGCCTTTGCCAAATACCAGGTTCGCTGATATGGAAGAATCTATTTCTCCTCTGCAACGTTTGTCTGCTTATCTATCCTTGTGAAAATACTCCCCCTGCCACCCGTAGCCTTTCTTCTTCCGTAAAACTGTCTTAGTTATTCTGGCTTATTTATTATTATATATGATCTTTAGGATCAGCTTACTAACCACCACCATAAACTCTATTTGTGTTTCAATCAAAATTGCATTTAATCAATAGATTAATTTGGAGAGGATTGACATCTTTTCTATCCTTCAATAGAATTTTGTATTTATCTCTACAAAGATTTTGCATATCTTTTGTTAGATTTGTTCCAATGGCCTTTACTGCATTTTAAGTTGACTTTTATTTAAATTTATGTTTTCTACTTGTTTGTTACAGATGTATAGGAATGCTGTTGATTTGGGTATATTGATCTTGCGGCGCTCTTATTTTAATAGCTTACACTGTAAACATTACAAGGTCTCCTTGAGCATACAAGAAAACTACATTTCCTGAAGTTAGAGACATGTGACAAGTTGTGACCAATAAAATGGGAGTGGAAGTTGATGTGGGTCATTTCTAGGTGGAGGCAGTGAAAAGCTCCTGCATGATTTTTTTCTTCTCTCTCCTTCTGCTGAAACAGATGTGGACACCTAGTGTCAAGATGGCAGAGCCTGGGTTCATGAATCACTACATGGCAGAGGGTCACTCAGAACTTCAATAGACTGCAGGAGAAGGAACTAACTACTGTTGTGTTAGGTCACTGGTGTTTTAGGACTAATAGTTACCACCGCATCATCCGGCCTCCATTGACCGATACTGTTTGTCTACAGGCTCCCTCGGATTTTTTTATGTGGACCGTTACAGCAGGTGTGAATAATGAGCTTTGTGTCTTCCTTTCTAATTCTTAGGTAATTAAATTTTCATGAATACCAAACTTAACAATTAATGAAGTTGGCACAATGCTACATTTTGTAGATCTTTAATTAAACATTTATTAATTTTGATTTGCAGTTTTCTTTTGTGTTCTTTCAGTTCTGAGACATTTGCAGGCCCTCAAAAAGCTGATAGGCCCCGGGCCCTGTGACAAGGGGGCCTGAGGGTTTACAAAGCCCTGGTGAGGCTGGTTGTCACTTTGAGAACTTACCAATGTAGAAGCCTGCAGATCAAGGGAGAGCTAATGTAACAGGGGCCCAGAGAGCCCTGGCTCAGGGGAGTCAGCTGGGCTTAGACCAAAAGTAACAGCAGCGCCATAGGCGTCCCGGCACACTGATGCTGGAAAGTCTCCCTTTTGTCCAGCTAATGCTTTCCTTCAGGAGGGGACTTAGTTTTCACTCTCTCCTCTTACTTCTAGAATTTGGCGAAGGCTCTGAAAATCTTATTATTACCATTTTAAACACTGTAGGTATGCTCTAGTTCAGAAAGGTCCAAAATAATAAAACCTGACCTTATCAGGGAATATATGAATTGGAGGATGGTAATTTCCCTTACAAAGGATTCCCTGCTCCACAAAATGAATTCAACTTTGGTGTCCCTAAAATAGCCAGTTCCCTTGGTGCATGTTAAAAATAATTCAATTTACAAAAATTCGATTTGCATATAACCTTTTCAGTGGCACATCCATTGTGCAAAGCAATGTACACTTGTAATTGGCTGCAAATTGCCAGGAGACCAACCTGGCACATATTGTTCCTAGATGTGCAATTTTTTCTTAATCTCCACGGGATAGAGGAGTGGAGTGGCTAAAGTTCCAGTTGTTTATCTGATCCCATTGACTATGCTGAGAAAGGATATTTGTCAATTATTTGGGGGCAACGTGTGTGCTATGTACAGACTAATGTTGTGTACTGAGAAACAGGAAATGAAGAAAGTTTCGGAGAACTGAATGTGGATGTACTGGCTGGGTCTGTGGTAACTGACTGCTATCTTTATCTTGGTGGCCTGACAAGCATCAGGAGAAAGAGAAATAAAGCCAGGGACAATTTACAGTCATGGTTTGGACATCATTTTTTCCTCATGAGGTGGTGGACCTGCAGGAGCATCTTCCCAGGGAAACAGAACTAAATACAGTGACCTGAGCATGTGGTTAAGGAGAGTCACAGCTGACCCAGCCAGCACAGGGGCCTGACCGGGGGTTCTCTGTGAGTGTGTTCTGACCACAGGAGTGTAGCCAAGGCATTTAGCAAGGCAAGAAAGCAGTTTCTCATGTGTCATGTAAGAAGCAAAGTGGCATCTTTTTATGGCAAATTGAATTAAAGTAGATTATTGCTGAGGATGCCAAGTCGCATCTAAAACCCTTTCAACCTGAATATTAACAACCTTGCTTGGCACATCACACTCCTCTCAGAAATGGCACCTTCCTCACACATTCCCACCGCCCCCCTTCCCCATGTCTGATGCCAAGGCTGGGCAGCCAGCAGCTCTCCTTCCCTAGGCTAGCCTGTGTCAGACACGTGGCACGAGTCGGGTCCCTCCCTCCTGGAGACACTGGTTCCTCTGCCAGCTTCCGGAGGATGCACTGAAAGGAGCAGAACGAGGCCTATCTAGACCTGGGGAGCGGGTTTTGGTGGGATTCTTTTGCTGGAGGGAATGACTCCTTATTCCCCAATTCAGCTAAGTAGTCTCTCACACCGCACGTTCAGCTCCCAGAAGGCAAGGCTTGGCTCCTTCCGGTTCTGAGGCAGGTGTTCGAAATTGACTGCCATAAACTGCCGGGTGCAGAGCAGTGAACAACAACTTGGAAACGGGAGTTACTGCTAAACCAAATAAAAATACTGTGATATTTCTCAGAAGTCCAAATTTGGGCTAGCTGATTAAACACTTTATCTCAGCCCACCTCCAACAGAGAATTCGTTATTTAAACAAAATTTATTTTTGCTGCAGTGGCAGGCAGAGCTGCCCCCGAGGGTGTACAGACTGTGCCCCGTGTGACTCCAGGCACCTCATCAGCATAGATGAGTGAGGATGCTGCCCTCAGAGTCAGGCAGCTCACGACTTGCATGGTTGTGCCCTGTGACACCGGCGCTGGGAAGAGTAGGGCTGAGATTTTCTATCTAGGTGGCTAAATTCAGGGAAAGCGGACAGCCTGGGGTACAGACCGACCTGGGTTCGCGTACTTGCTTGGCCACTTATCTGTGCACTCCTGGACAATCTGCGTGCCTAGCCTCTCCCCCATGAACCACGCTCAGGAGGTCCGACTCACAGACTACAGCAAACATTAGATAAGAGGATGGGGCAGAAGCTTCTGGCACATTGTTCGTCATAAATGTGATGTTCCCTCCCTGCGAGTGCTGCGGGAGCCAGGCGAGTCCAACAGCCAAGATGGACAGGTCACCATTTGTCCCTTCTTCATCTGCTTTGATCCCAGAGACCAAGGGGAGAATGAGAAAGTAACAGACCCCCGTGGCTTTGTGGCCCCCAGGGGGTCTGTGTGTGTGGTGGCTGGATGTGCTAAGCCCCAGGCACGCCCAGGCGACCTGAGACCCTCAGCAAAGTTTCCTTATATTTTTTCTATTTATGTTAAAGCCCAGTAACTTCCCTGGCGAGGGAAGAAGATGAGAAGCTTGGCAGTGGGCGGTGTGAGAGAAATACTGGTCGGGAATGGGAGAGTAAAGTATGAGAATTTGAAATCTCTATTTTTACAGACATGGTATTTTCTGTGCTGCTTTTCCTTTTGTTTGTAGCATTGTGTCCAACGCAGCCTACAAGAGCTGAGGGGCCTTGAAGGAGGCACTGTCACGGGGGCAGCAGTGACCAGGTGACCAGCCCTCCCCAAAGGCTTTGGCAACTGGGAGGTCAGAGCCTGGCTCCTGGGTAGCCTCCTCGTCGCATTAGGAATGTAGAATCTAGAAACTTCTGAGTTATATCTTGGGCATTTTGTTTGAATGAAGAAGCCCATTCCATTCTATCCACCCAGGCCTGTTGGCCGTAACAGGTGGGTGGCTTTCGGAGGCCCCCTCCAGCCTGCTTTGTCCTGAGGAGGGATGGGATGGGAACCAGAAGGAACCAGATGAAATTGCCTCCATGCCTGACGGAGGGAATGGATTTGATGCTGCTTTTCCTTTTCTCTCCAGGTTCCCCGGAAAACCTTGAACTTGAGGTCATAACTATTAAGATTCAATGATCACACCCTAGGAGGGGCCAAGCTTGGTGACACCAGCATTCATCTCATTTCCCTGGAGAAAGTCAGGGCTGTCAGTCCCAACCATGGAATGTAAGACTCGGAGAACTTCAGAGGGTCCCCAAAGCCACTTCTCACCTTGTTCATCTCTCCTCCTCTCTACCTCTTAGCTGTCCAGAGCTGATTTTACTATCCTGGGTTCAACACATTTTCAGGGCTCAGTTGCCCCCCTCCCTCTGTCCAGAGAGAGCAGAAACGGTGTGAGCTGTGGACTGAGCAGCAGGAGGCCGGGCTCTGCCAGAGCAGTGTTGACTCAGGCAAGGCCCAAAACCTCCCTGGGCCTGTTTTCTTTAAAAAAGATGTCTGGCCTACCTACTTCCCCTGGTTGAGACGTTCAAGTCAGATGTGGATGTGAAAGCATTTTGCAAACCGTAATACCCTGCACAGAGGAAGAGCGCAATTATTCTCCTTGGGAGAGCATGGCCTGGACTTCATCCTGCCGTCTATGGTAGAGACATCAAACCAGCAGACCTTGGAGTCCCAGCTATGTTGTGTTTACTCTACGCAGTGTTTAAAAATATTTAAAATTCACTGCCAATGTTAAAAAAAAAAAACAGGAAAATTTTACCTTAATGGATTTCTAGCCTCACTTGGAAGACCTGGCAACAGTGGCCACGGTGGCCACCTTGGCCTGTACCATTGGCTCCCTGTACACAGTCATGTACTCACTAGTTTAACACAGTCTCCACCACTTCCTAGTGTCTTATACCCTTGCCATTCTATCACCTTGTCTGCCCAGCCCTTGTAGGCGTCTGAATTTGCAACCCCTGACCCACTAGAAATTTATGTGAGAAAGCTGCCTCTTATTTCCCACTTTATTTTCACTGCCCCACTACCACTATCTTGCTTCCTTCTCACAGACAGGAGATTTGCCTTTTCTGAAGCAAGTGAGGAGGGAAATCCAGGGCTAAGAGGAACACACAGAGGACCTCTCCATACGGCACCAGCGAAAGCTTGTTTATGGATGCTCAGTCTTCAACAGGTGTTCCAAGAGGACTAGGTTACATTTTCACCAAGCAGCATCTACTCAAACATTAACAGCAGTGTTCTGGCTGTGTAATCAACCACCCCAAAGCTTAGAAGCTTAAAACAACTTATTAGTTTGTCTGAGGTGAGTTCTGTAGGTGAACAAGGCTTGGTAGGTGGTATTCACTTAGACTGTCTCATCCTGTTGCGGTCAGATGGAAGCTGGGGTCAGATTGTCTGAAGGCTCAACTGGGCTGAAAGTCCAAGATGGCTCACTCCCAAGGTTGGTAGTTGATGATGGCTGGGTGCCCAGCTGTCCACTGGGGCACCGGTGTGTGTCCTCTCCATGGGGCTTGGGCTTCTCACTATATGTGGCTTCTGGGTGCTAAGGGTGAGGGTCCCAAGAGTGAGTGTTCCAAGAGAGCCAGGAAGAAGATGCAAGGCCTCTCAGGTACATGCTTCAGAAGTCACACAGTGTCACTTCTGCCATATTTCATTGGTCAAAAGCAAGTCACAGAACCTGCCAGATTCAAGAAAACAGGAGTATGCAAAGCATGAATAATGGGAGGCATGATTCACTGAAGGGGCCATGTTTGGAAACTAACCACCACAGGTAGCATTGGTGAGGCTGGTCCTTATTTCACAGCTGCTTTCACATGTGGAGTTTTTTTTAGAACAATTCATCTCCTCTCCCTTCAGCTTTCCCCAAGGTAAGATATTAATGAGATCATATTTGAACTCTCTGACAAAGTAATGCCTCCTTATAAAGTATACTATTATTATGAGCCTGCCTGATGGCTCCCACCTGGAGTCCAGTGAAGACAGGATGAGCGACGATACCGCATATATCTCAACAACAAACAAAACTTCATTAAATCCATTGAAATAACACAGACATTCAGATTTGGTACAGATCAAATCCTATTACCAACAAATTACATCAAATTGCCTCCAAAAATCTGTAGAACCAGATGTTTTCCAAGCCCTACTTCCTTTAGGCAAACACCCAATGTAAGCAATGTGAAGGACTCCCAAAGAACGAGAACATCCCCCGAGATTGGTTAGGGAGGGATTTGACCCATTTTCTTTAACTCACAGGTTCAGGCATCCAAAAATCAGAAAGAACAAACTTGCAGGATTCATGTGTGAGCTGCCTGAGAAATGAGTCTCATCTAAATTGTATTAAATGCATCTTTATGCTGCTATCAGGCTCCCCCTCCAGGCCCTGGAGGTTCCCACTGGCTTCTCCGGTCAGCGTCTGGGGAGCTTACCGTGCTAGAGCGTGTCTGGCAGCTGGGCACCCCACTCCAAATCCAGAACCTTCCCTAGGATTCAAAATAAAGGCAAGGACTTGAGACCACGTAAACCTCTGGGGTAGCTGTGGAGATGCTGGCATCACACAGTGTTTACACATTTCCCCAAGGTAAGCCTCTGCTTTTATTTTTTCTGAATAAACACATTTCTTAGTATTTTCCTTCTTATTTCTGCTTAAAGGCCCTAAAGGGATGTGTTAGCGTTGGGCCAGGTGTTTGGCCTCCCAGGAATGCTCCTGCTCCTGCCGATGCAGCCCCTCTCCCAAGGCAGACGAACCCAGAGGCCATCCCAGGCCTACCTTCCGCCCACTGAGCCCCCTTCTAAGGATGCCCAGTTCTCGTTTTAGGCAGTATCTTCCCTTCCCCATAAAGGTCGCGACATCCCAGGCGCTCAGTTTTACCCCACAAAGACCTCTACCTTCCTTCCTTCCCTTCAGCCAATGTTACACAAGGGCAAAGGGAGCAGTGGGCACACAGTAGGCCAGCAACTGGCTGGAAGACGATCTGCCTTCTCATAAGGTTTCCAGACATTTGGCATATCTAGAATTGGAGACCCCTGTGCTTTTAGCCGGGGGCCATTTGTTCAAGCCGTCTTTGTGTTCTGCTCCCTTCCAAATTCATCCATTTCTGGCCCCAGGCCTTTTTTTCCACTGAAGAACGCCATCCCCTATCCTTACTCTGCTGTGAAATTAACCTCGCTCAAGCTACCGGCGGCCCCCCAACCTGACTCCTTTGTCTTGTCTCCCAGTTGGACCCCAGGTGCACTGCATTATTGATGTTTGGTTTCCTCTGACTTTGTCTTTCATGCAACAAGCATAGGCCGGGAATCTGCTAAAGGGCTGGTGATTCGCTCCGCTCTGGGATACAGAAGTGAACAGTACCACACAAGATGAGGCAGCCCTGGGGACAGTCCTCACCCAGCTGGGCGTGCTCTTTCATGTGTGTTTGTCTTGCCCATCCCGATAGATTAAGCGGCACTTTAAAGACAAAAACCAGGCCTTTTGTTTCCATTTGTACCCCTCTCTCCACACCAGCCAGCACGAGGCTCTGCCCCCAGCAGACACTCAGCACGAACAGCCGGCTGGAGAGCTGATGGTTCCAGCCTACACCCTCCAGCCAGAGGCTCCCTCTGCCTCCATGACGATTCAAAGCGCTGGGTGTGGGCTGAGAAACCCCGAAGGAGCCACCTGGGAAAAGTGGCCCTTAACTTACACAGTGTGTCACACAGGGAGGTTTCAGCCAGTTTTGAAGTCCATGGCAAGAAATTTGTTTCTGGTAGCTTAAGTATGCTTTCTTAAAGGATAAACTTGATTTTTACAAGTTGGACAGATTCAAGACTGCCCCTGTGAACTACCATCTTTCTCACTCACACTGGAATATTCTTTCTTGAGTGGTGTAGTGTCAGCAATCCTAAGAGGTGGTGGGTGGCCTTCAGCCTGTCCTCTGTGGCTTGAGCCAGTAGGAAAGCAACAATTAGTGATGTCCTATTAATCTTTGGCAGCTATTAATTATCATAGAGACTACCTTTCCCAGATTCTTTATTTTCTTAAATAGAAATCTGCATATTTCCTTGGGAGTCTACCAGCCTTATGAGCACCATGTTTATGTGTTTGGGAAAGAAAGGGTGGAGAATATGCCTTCAAGATGACCTCCTGCCCAAGGTACCCACACAGCCATGGAGAGCAATGGCAGGGCCTTGCTGGCAGCGCCCACAGTCCTTCTGCAAGGAGGTCGAAGTCTGGCAGGGCTTCGTGGCACTTGCCTCAGGAATTTTTTGCCTCTCTCAAATGTGGCACAGACTTGGTGTGCTAGCCTCAGGGTGCGGTGGAAGCTTGCCTTTTTAAATTGTCATTTTATTGATCATGATGTATGCCGGTAATTGCCTCTTCTGCTTTATGTATTTTAATTACTTGCCTTTTTTCCCTGTCTTTGAGTCTTTGGGTGATTGGATCACCAAGGAGGCAACTTCAAATAATTCTAATAAAGAAATAAGTCTGTTATTCTGTTATGATGTTGGCAAGTTGACCCTCTTTATTAGACCAGCTCCGAAACGAAAATCACTCTTAAGAGAGGCTGCTCCTGGGAGCAGAGCTCACGTCTTCCCTGGGTTTCGGGAGTGTGAGCAGGAATTGCTCCAGACCCGTTGAACCCGTATGTAAGGCAGGCTGCTGGCCCTGTGGGCTGGGTTGTGTGTTTACGTCTGTGTGTTCTCCACGTGTGTACAAGTGTGTGCTTGCACGTGTGGACACATCCAGGCACACCTGCCCCAGAGGCAGGAACAGCGAGGCTGCCTGCCTTTATCCAGGGCAATGGGGGCACGTTCCAGAAAGGGAAGCATAATTCAAAACAGGGATCTTCTGCTCGCCATATTCCAAAGGAGCTCCTGCATTTTCAGAAAGTGTTCTTCTCTCCCCTCCAACCTCGCCTCCTGTCTCTATTTCCGGTGCGGGTGCTGCATCTTTACTGTAGCTTAAGGTAGGGACCAGTGGAGATAAGCAGGAATGTGGCCCCAGTCGAAGCTCCAGGGATTGCCCCCTGAACTGACCTTCCCTCCCTTCCTGCCCAGCGCCCACCTCTCCCGGCAGGAGTCCCAAGGATGAGGCAACCGCAAGTCAGGTGGTTCAGACAGAGCATGCATGAAGCAGCCTGTCGCTCAAAGGCAGGATCTGGTTGGAGAAAAGGAGGCTAACAGCAGACCTCAGAACCAGAAGACATGTTTCTTTTTAATTCCTGCTTCATTCTGCAAGAAATTTTTTTTTAAAGCGCCAGTTCTGAAAAACTTTTATATAGTATCTTTGTTACATAATTAAAATGAATAAATGTGTACATTTCATTTCTTTAAACGAATTTTTTATACATTATCTTAGCAATCCTATAAGGCATATAATTTTGTTTTCACTTAACAGTTGAGGAGCCTGAGACTCAGAGGGGCTAAGAGACTTTCCTGAAGTCACACAGCAGTTAGGGCAAAGCCACGACTTGAATCTCCCTCTTCTGATTTCAAGATCAGTTCTTTCCAAAACACATTTTTCCCTCAATTCTTTCCTCATTCCAAGCCTATTTCTCTCCTTTACTTCACCAGGAATCCACACATCACTATAATGTTATAAAACCACTTTTTTCTCTTTTAGATGCCACTTCAGAGACTGATTTTCTTGAGTGGTTTATGGGAAATCATCCCATATGTCCATACACAAGTGCCCTTGGTCTGAGTATTTTAATTGCCCGCCTGCAAGAGCAGTTGAAGGGACCTCGACATGACAGGACTCCTTTCTGTGCCACGAATACTCCAGGCCTCTGTCCCACTGACCCAGCTTTTCAGGCTCAGAGCTTGCTCTGGGATTTTAGAGGATATTTTTTCCCACCAAAATAGGTATCCTTAGGTATCTAGTATGCATCAGTCTCTGCTTGATGCAGCACACAGCTTATCTTTCATCTGCACAAGAACCATGTAAGATAAGGATGATGATGATGATAATGCTTATTCCCAGTCTAAGGATTAGGAAACTGAGGTTCACAGAGAGTTTAAGCCTTGTCAATGCAGAGGTGCAATTTATTTTGACTCCAAAGCCCACTCTCTTTTCTTTATGCTCTTTCTTCCTTTGTATTTTGCTATTAACTGCTTGGGATAAGAGAGCAAAAAGATTCTCGATACCTTGATGGCTAGAAGTACAGGAAGCCTCAGTGTCAGCACCCTTGGAGTCACTCTCAAAGCCACACGATGAAGCCTGAGGCCTGAGGCTCATGAGCAGTGAGGTGGCCTAAAGGATATGAGAATCAGGAGCCCCAGATTCTAACCCCAACACTCTAGCCTAGCACTAACCGCCTGTGTGAACTTGGGCAAGTTGCTTTGCCTCTCTGGACTTCCATTTCCCCCTGTATAGTTAGGAGTTTAGAGGAGGGGCTCTCTAAAGTCCCATCTTGTCCTAAGACTCCCATCACACACCTATTGGGACATGTTCTTTTTCAGAACAATTCTGCCACTCGGAATCTTATGAAGCAATAAGACTCAATTCCCCATAAACACAGCATTCAGCGTTCCCACTTCCCCAAAGCATATGGCGCCGTGGACGCCTGCCAGGAAGCGCTGCGAACGGAAGTGAGGGTTGAATGAACACCAGCAGCCAATATGTTGAGTTTGTCCTTCTTGTTGTCCTTACCACTGAGCATCTACAGTGGGTATGGGTGATGGTCCTTTTTACCAGTTCTCTCAAGGACGTGGTCTCTGCCTTCATGGAGTTGCTTCTGGTCCTCTCCCTTACCTTATTGCCCTATCAGTGACATTGTCGTGCTCCAGTCTTCTTTTTGGCATTTTTTATTTCTCAGTGTCTCTCTGTATTTCATACACTAATAAAAAAAATTTAAATAAAAACCTAGGCTTCCAATAGTGAAAAAAAATAAGACCCAGTGTCAGTGAGGAAAGGGTTGAATGAAGACCTATTTCATCTGTGCAAGAGAAGCATCAAGTGAAGTGAGGAGGAAAGGATGGGAAGACGTTTTGATTTTGATTTTGATTTTGATTTTAATTGGCTTCTCTGTTCTTTCTCAATCTCCTCCAACGCCATCTCAATTTTACCTTTTATTGGAAAGGTTCAAGACCCTGACGGAGAAGTGGGTGGGAGGAGAATATAGAGATCTAGAGACGGGGTGGAATAGAGCAAATTAAATGTATTTCATGAGGTCTCACGTGGTACAGAATCCTGGTAGTTACGACGAAAGTCAGATTTTCATTTTTAAAAACCCAGAGGTGTTTTTGTTTTGTTGTTTGTTTGGTTTTTGCCGTTTGCAAGACTGTGACTTTTTTTCAATGTTATTCCTCCTCTGTTGAGCACAAAAGCCCCATGCCCCTCAAAGCTTGCTCACAGAGGGCTCTGTTGCCAGGCCGTGGGACCCCCCGCCTGCGGGAAGCCCAGAACAGCTAGCCTTGGCCCCGTGACAGGAATGCAGCTTCCTCCGTCAGCCCTTTCAGAGAGAAGGGGCTGGGAGAGGAAGGGTGGGCCACTGCAGGGGTTGCCAAAGTTTCACAAACACTTACAGTGGGAATACATCCAGCAGCAATTCCCTTCCCAGGGCCTCAGTGGGCGGCAGGATGATGAGGAAGGGAGTAATGTGGTGGACAAAAAGCTGATGTGTGATGACAACGTGAAGAGGCGTGAAAAGGTTTTCATTAATGATGCAAGTTGCAGACAGTCCTGCCAGCTACAAACAGGGGTCCTCATGCGTTGGAACCGCTGTGGGGGGCTGGCATTGTAGGGAAGGAGCGCACATCTGGTGCAGTCACATCAGACTCCACCGCCGCAGTGGTTATGCTGGAAGTGGGTGGTGATCTGATCTGAATCCGGGTAACAAACAGCTGCTTTATGATGGTGGGAGAGGGGCGCAAGTGCCATATTTGCATTTCTATCATAGTGAACAGCCATGAAAATATGCACCCGCCCATCCACCAATACAACAAGCAGTGTGAGGTGGTTAGGAGCGATCCTCAGAGCACTGCGGCTGCCTGTCCACGATCCCCGAAAACACCGAAGTGAAAACAAAAATCAAATCAATTGGTTTGTCTTCATGGGTTAAAAATTGGTCTGGTTTGTTTTTATTTCTTTAACTAATGTTTGGTCACTGAATTAATGAATCTGGTCTCTGTTCCCTTTTGGTTTGACTTGGATGTAAATGTCGGGAGGAGAATTCTGAAATTCTAGTGTATCTGTTCTGGAGAGTAGTTTGTATTTGGGCAGCTGAGGACTATGGAGACGGAAAAATGACAAAGAAACAGAGGTGACAAGAAGAGGGGCAAGGTAAGAACCGTGGAGGGGTGGTGACTCGAGGCATGAGGACAAAATCGAGATTGTAGCAAAGAGAACTTTTGAGATTAATGACTTCTGAAAAACAATATATACCACAGTCCCAGATATCTTACACAAATATTTTAGAGTTCTTGTGACTTACAGACAATATTTAATAAATGCACACTTTTAATATTACTAGGCACCATTTTAAGTTCAAAGGGGTTTATGGAGGTTTAGGAGGATGTTCTCTTTGAGTGGGTGAGGTGGAGGAAGGTGAGAGAGAGAACAATTTTGCCAAGATCTCAGAGAGATCCCGGGAAAGGTACCTGACTCGCCCTCAGCATCTCAAGTTTATTTACATATATTTCTGAGAGACATTGACCCACATTCTTTTCCTCAAGAAGCTCTATTTGTTCAGTTTGCTGACACCAGACTTTAGAAGGCTATTGTCTGATGGTAGCTGAAGCCTGTTCTGGTTGGGTAGAATATCCTTTGAAATAGTCTCATGCCTACTTTTCTCAGAATGTGTACAATGAGGAAAATTCATTTCCTTCCTGTCGAGAAAAGTTAATGATCATTTTCCATTATATTAAAATATTACCCATTGTTATGACTTCAGTTTAATGTTCCTGCTGAAATCACTATGTGTTGCAGAGTTTAGCTATGCCAAGGTCAAGCCACCAGTGTGTTATTTCAGAGTTTCTCGTAAAAAATGGGTTGTTTCGGATGAGTTATGACAAAAAAAAAAAGAAAAGGAAAATCACACCATTTCAGGAGAATTAATAGGTAATTATATATTTTTCAAAAAATCCCTTTTAGCATGAAAACCCAAATTTTTAACAATGTTGTCTCCAGGATATAATTATAAATGCCACATTGAGTCTCCAAACCAGAAATAAAAGCTTTCCTGTAAGATATAATAAATGCTGTAAGTATTGGGACAATGTTTCTCTTTCAGAAGAGATGAAAAGTAGAATTACAGGCTGCTACTGTATTGTAATTCCTCAAGTACTTTAGTTATTATTATTATTTTTTTAATTTCCATCCTTCGTTGGGGGTTCATTGTTGTGTTCACAGAGGACAAAGACAAATCAGGAAATGGGCAGATGGAAAAACCAGAGTGGCCTCAGAGAATTCCCGATCAACACTAGCTAGGAGGTGTTTCTCCTTGTATTTTGGCAGATGTAAGATCACCAGGACCGGAATTGTAGCAATGTGAAGGTGATTGTAACAGGACCCATGAAAGGAAGGGGAGAAAGAAGGTGGGCTATATTAAGGCAGAGTGAGATGCTTGTTGGGAGAAGGGAGAATAGCCTAGAATGCGTTCAGCGGGTCAATCCAGTATTGGTTCGTTCCCTTCTGTATTAGTTTGTACTAGCTTGCTAGGGCTGCCATAACAAAATACCACAGACTGGGTGGCTTAAGCAACAGAAATGTATTTTGTCACAGTTCTGGAGGCTGGAAGTCCACGGTCAAGGTGTTGGCAGGGTTGGTTTCCTCTGAGGCCTCTCTCCTTGGCTTGCAGGTGGCCTCCCTCTTGCTTCCCCTTCACACGGTCTTTTCTCTTTGCACACTCACCCCTGGTGTCTCTCCTTCTTCTTAAAAGGACACCAGTGATAAAGAATTAGGACCCGACTCTAATGGACTCAGATTAATGAGCCCTTTGAAAGCCCCATCTCCAAGTAACTCACATGGATTAGGGTGGACCCATAGGACCTCATTTTACCTTAATTATCTCTTTAAAGGCCCCATCTCCAAATACATTAGATTCTGTATTTCCTTTTATTTTAGATAACAGGTCTCATACAAAACACACTAGTAACAGGCATCTTTAGATATTCCAGTTGCTTTGCAGTCATCAGTATATAACCGGGATTTCAGCTGCCCACACCCCCATCTTCCCCGCCTTTGGGAGAATAAGACAAACTTGATTCAAAACCAGCTCCACCACCCATTAATGTCCGGAGCTGGCGTGTGCAGTGATTCCTGGGACCATCCAGGGCTAATGTGCTTATGGGCTTCTCCCTCTGATGCTCACAATTATGGGTGCTGCCTCTACTTCTCCCACCTCAACCAGGCCCAAAACTCAGCTCCCTCAGGGCTCTTCACAAGCCTCCACACACACCCAGCATTTTGTGAGCTTTATTTAAGAAGGGGGGTGGGGGGGGGGGGTGGGCAGCGACGAGGGCCGTGGAGAAGGGCTCTCCTCCCACAGGGCACACTCTCTTACCTCCCACCGGTCTCTCTCCTGCTCCCACCCATCCGCTCCCCCTCACGTTCTTTCCTTTCCTCTCCACGTTCTTTCCTTTCCTCTCCTCTCCCTCTTATGATTATGACAAATTCCTCTCCTTATCTCTTGCAGAGAAGTTTAATAATAACTTCTCTAGCTTGAATATACTCTTGGGTCTCACCCTCCACCCTAGTGGCTTGCTAATGTATTTCTTCATCCAAATATATTCAGGGCTCTCTTTAAGAGGAATTCTGGCGAATGCAATTTTCTCTACCTCATTATAAGTACATAAGTCAGCTCCTATTTTTGATCCAGCCCCAGACTTCATCCTACACACCCATGGTGGAGTGCTGGGGGCATCTCCCTGAATGCCTCCGTCTAACAGAGCAGGCCACCAGGAATGCTGCTTGCCTGCTGCAGCCCCAGCTGTTCAGAAAACAGCAAAACCGTTATGCAGAGTGCTGCCACCCACACGAGAAGTCTTTTTTATTTCATTGAAATGCAATGCTTCCCAGTGCAAAAGCTCAGCAGCTTTCCTGTGTGCAACTCTCACCACCCACCAGGCGAACCTATGACTGCAGGCACACTCTTTAAGCCCGCCTCCTCCAGACTTCCAGGTTTGCTCAACCCACAGTCAGTATTCCTGTGGTCAAAGAATTCTCACTTGCCACAGAGAAAAAATACTCTGAATCCTTGTGTCCCACTCAATTCAGCAGATCACAAAGGATAAATGGGCACGCTCGCTTTGAATTTGGCGTCACAAGTATGTCCATCAATCCAGCAATCGTGGCTGCCAGAGAAGGCAGAATTTATCAACCAGGACTCAGTTCCACCCTGGTGGCTTGAGTCTGCTTACAATTCCTCTCTTCCCCCACTGGAGAAGGCATGGGGAAGGTTCTTTATATTTTCCTTCCTTCATGTCCCTTCTGTCACTTTCCTTTGTCCCCAATCCTCCTCAACTTGCACACTCTCCCTGGGACTCAATACCAGATGGTCTCCTGTTATTTGACAAAAACTCTCCAAACAAGAGTGAGGATACTGACTCTGGGTGTGAGGGCGCTTCAGCTAGCCAGTATTTTCAATTCATCCAAGCTGCGCCCAGTGCAGAAACACCCCTCGGGGAACGGGTATGTGCACACAGTGACGGTGCAAGATGTCAGAAGCCACGAAGTCGTGAGTTCCTGATACTCTAGTCCTTAAGATAAAAGAATCATAACATCTTAGTTTTTCCCTTTCTGAGCCACTAAGCCAGCCATTTTTGTTAGTTCTCTGAACTTCTTATCACAAAAATGTGTCTACTCCCTGACTGCACATTCCCCTGGGTCTATTTGCAAAAGGATATTCTAATGGGTACAATATTGGAATACCACTGCGTTCCCATTATACCTGCCTCATTATCTTACAGGAATCTATCTGTCCTTTGTTTGGAAATGTGCTTATTGTGGAGCCTGGTAAATCTCAGGCTAAAAACAGGAGATTTATGAGCTGTCTTCCAATTCCTGTCTGCTCCCTCCTAAGGCCACAACCCCAAAAGATCAGTCACTGAAACGTGTTTTGGTGTCAGCTCTGAAATTCTGCTTTTTAAGAACATATCGTAATGAAACCTTGGAAATAGTACGTGGTTTCCCTCCTGCCGTACCCCAGAAGGTCACATGCTCTAATTCAGCTTAAAGGGACACTAATCATATTCAGTGTGTGAGGAGAGAGGCTTCCAGTTGGAGATGACACCATCATTTGCATAGGATGTAAAAATGAAGGACCATTAATTTTATAGCATTAATTGAAGAGCAGAAGTGTTAGACCTCTATAATTATCTTCAGTGAATACATTTCAAAGACATCTTCACAAATGAGGCTTGTGTGTGACTGTGCGAGGGCACAGATACCAGAGCAAAGGCAGGGCTCCGTGTTGCCCCCTTCAAGATGCACGATTAGCAAATCGTTAAGTTACAGGCTTAACTTAAATCTGAATTGCTTCCTCTGTGTGGAAACAAGACGTGTGTGGATTCTAGGCTCCTGGCGGGATATTCTACCCAGAAGAGCAGTGTCCAGGCTTCATGCCACATTTCAGAACCGCTGAGATGGAGAAGAGAGGAGGAAGCCCTGCAGCCTCGGGACTTGGGCGAAGTCCCCGTGTGGCCTCCCAACACCCTCTGCTCTCATCTATAGCCCCACGGGACCTGGCACCCCCTCTTGCTGCTGATTTTATCCTCGCATCCTCCCTACATTTTACATTTACCAGTCCTATATTTTATTCCTACAGGCCAAACTCTCAGCAAAACAGCTGTGGACCCACATAGGTAAACATACTAAACAATCTCTGTGATGTTAGCCCCCTCACTGGTTTGCGACCCCAGGTCAGCATGGAAAGCAGTATTTCTAAAGATTTAAACAGAAGATCCTAAAGAAACTTTTGGGGGAGTTATTAATCTTATAGCCAAAAAACAAAGTAGAAGAAGGAATTTTTTTGAGGGGGAATAGGCGTGAGACAACTAGAAGGAAAATTCGGTTCCATGATCACAAGCAACATGATGCCAGGGTCAAAAGCAGTGGTCACGGTCGTGGTGGTCCATCTCTCTTTCTGTCTGCGTGGGTGAGGGGACGGAGTAGGGCATTGTCCATAGAAGGACTGGGCAAAGCGTAGGTGTAGCCCAAGGGCTAAGAGCTATTTGGGAGTTCTGGTAGTTATCCTGACTTGCAAGACTCATCACTTGAAAAAATACAAGCTACTTTTGAACCCTAGAGTCACAGAATGTCCCTGATGTATAATTTAGGGTTCCTGAGGGGTAGGTTGGGAGCCATTGGTGTAAATAAAGTAAGGCATTAGCTAATGAGGTAACACGATAAACACACTCAGTTTAAATGCCCCTGTCCCCAGGGGCCCTCCAGGAGTAACAATCCTGGTGGGAATTTCAGGTACCACTGTGCATAGGTGGAGGAGAAACTTGGGGCATATGGGCCTTGTAAGGTATCTTATGCTCAGGAACATCGTCTAACTTTGTGATAAGCTTCTCTAGGTATAAGGGGCTCGCTTGGGGTGGTGAAGGCTTCTGCTAAATTCCTACACACCTCACAGCTCAATTTGCTCTTCATTTCATGCTTCATTTACTTAGTTTGGTACTATACTCTTTCCTTTTTACTACTTTATTGAGGTAGATTTTACATACAACAAACTTTATGTATTTAAAGTGTACAATTGAATGTGTTTGGATATATATACAGACATGAGCCACATAATGACGATTCGGTCAATGATGGATCACATATACGATGGTGGTCCCGTAAGATTAGTACCATACAGCCCAGGTATGTAGTGGACTACACCATCTAGGTTTGTGTAAGTCACTCTATGATGTTCGCACAGTGATGAAATCACCTAACAATGCATTTCTCAGAACTTATCCCGTCATTAAATGACACATGACTGTGTATATACACGTATGTGTGTATATATATATATATATATATGTGAAACAAAATACCAAATATTTCTATTACTTCCGAAAGTTTCCTTGTGTCCCTTTGCAATCCCCCCCTCCCTCTACCCTTGTCCCCAGCCACCACTGATCTGTTTTCTGTCAGTGGAGTTCAGTGTGCATTTTCTAGAATTTCATATAAATGAGGCCTTCAGTATGTACTCTTTTCTGTCGGGTCTCTTTTGTTCGGCTGTGCTGTACTCCTTGGCACTCCACTAGAGATATTTCCCTTCCTCCACCAGAACAGCCTCGTGCACCAAGATGACTGTGATATGACAAGATACATATTGCAGACAAAGTAAACACTGGGTTTTGCAAATACCCTTTTTCTGAGATGCTCAAGAAATTATATAGTCACCCCACCTTACCAGTAAATAAGAGTATGATTTTCATTCTGGTAGATGCACTAATTCTTACAGTTTGTTCTTGTTCTGTGATTGAAATTCCAAGGACTTAAGGGAGCCTTCTTCAAAACATTCTATGCACCTGGGTGTGGAACATCCTGACTTCATTTTATTACTTCCATCAAGTGGTACATCGACTTTCTGTGTGGAATGTAAACTGAGTTGGTGCACCTGTGAGTGAGAATGATTTACTTCGTGCTTGTTTTGCTAACAGCCCATTGGAGAAACTGGAAATGCCAAGTGGAGGGGATTGGACTAAGAAGCCTAGAAGGCCTTCCAGCTTCCACCCACAGGTCTCTGCAGAAGCCATGCAGAAGCTTGCTTAGGTGTGTTTAGGAAGTCTCCTGCAGTTGCAAGCGTCAGAAACCTAACAGAAAGTGATGTAAGTCAAAACATCAAAACAAATATGACCAGCCCCGGTGGCTTAGTGGTTAAGTTCAGTGTGCTCCGTTTTGGTGACGCAGGTTCAGTTCCAGGCACGGACCTACACCGCTCCATTAGTGGCCATGCTGTGCTGGTGGGCCATGTACTAAAAAGTAGAGGAAGATTGGCACGGATGTTAGTTCAGGGTAAATCATCTGCAGCACAAGATAAATAAATAAACAATCAAACAAACATAAGAAATTTAGTGGCTCAAACAGTTGCAATTCTTGGGGGTGGACTGAATCAGATCCAGAGTTTTAAACGTGTCATCAGTACCCACACTCTCTGTCTCTCATCTCTGGCTTTCTCTGTGTTGATTTTATTCTCAGGCAGCTCTCTGCATGGTGACCCCAGTAGCTCCAGGCATACATGCTGCCACTTCAAGCCCAGGAGAAAGGGAGTTTCTCATCCAGTATCCCCACCAAAGACCGAGTTTTAGCGCATTGACTTGTGTCGCATGGCCAACCCCAAAGCAGGGGGTGAAATATGCTGATTGGTCAGAGCTATGTGTGCGTTCACCCAAGGCTGGAGGAGGAAGGACAGATAGGCAGCCAACCACATGGACTAATATTTCGGGGAGGGGAATTCCTCCAGTAAATACTGTTCCCCAATAAAGGGGGACTAGACCCTGAGCCCATAACAAAAGATGCCCACTACAGCTGCTGTTTTCTTACTGCATTGCATAAAATTCCCATGGCTCCCTCCAAAAAATATAGGAGATCTTTGAGCATTCCTGTGTGTCTACCTACTTTTTCTGCCTTGTAGTCTGTATGGACATATCCTCAGCATTGAAAAAAAACAAAACAAAACAAAACAAGGGGCCTGCCTGGTGGCACAGTGGTTAAGTTCGCACATTCCACTTTGGTGGCCCAGGGTTCACCGGTTTGGATCCCGGGTGCGGACATGGCACCACTTGGCAAGCCACGTTATGGTAGGCATCCCACATATAAAGTAGAGGAAGATGGGCACGGATGTTAGCTCAGGGCCAGTCTTCCTCAGCAAAAAGAGGAGGATTGGGGAAGATGTTAGCTCAGGGCTAATCTTCCTCAAAAAAAAAAAAGCAAGATTACTCTATACTTCCAAGATTGGACAACCATGATCTCTCACTTAAGGATGTCAAACATCAGATAAAAGTGAGAGGACATCTCAGTGGGAATTTGGATAGCAGCGTACAGGGCACATGGCGTCCTTCAGACTCACTTACCTCACCTGTGCAATGCAAATACATAATTCTGTACCTTCCAATGTGGGAGGTAGAAGGGGGGGCTCAATCAGATCATCTCTGGAAGGCCCCTGTCTAATTCCATTCATGATTTCACATGTACTTGCAGGTTGATGTAATATATTACTCAAAATCAATCTCAATCTAATTAAAAATGGGAACTAGCCACAGGTGGTAATGGACATCATTTATGCTTTGAAGATCCTTCCTGTTTTAGGGAAATTTCCCACCTTGTGAATCCTGCCGTCCCTACATTTCCTCATTTCTTCTGCAAGCTAGGACACAGTTCTATGACCAGGACCTAGGATAAAATGTTCCTTTGTGAGATTCAAGTTTAAAAGAAAGTGACATGAAGAAAGAAATGTTGAATAGACTCTGTGTTGGGGAGAGTGGTTGAGAGATGGCATAGTTCAGAAAAAGCCGTGTCAGAAGTCCTAGTGGAGGCATCCTGTGCCTGTCATTGGCCAAGTGGGATAGGACTGTGCTAGCAGCAGTAGCAGGAGGGTCTCCACTGCAGTGGGCTGTGGTCACTGGGACATTGTTTGTGGTTTCACACCTGAATACCTAATCTTCTGGCTCTCTGTGGACTGCTTAATATGGTTTAATACATTACACATCTGTAAATATTAGCTAAAGTGGATTCTGTCCTTTGCAGCTAAGAACACTTGACCAATATAGACACCAATCTTGGAAATGGTTTCAGGCCACGAACACATAGAGAAGTGGTCATCTGGTATTGGTTTTCTAGCCTTTAGGGTAAGAAGGCTGTGAAAAATCCTGCTAGTGTTAGTAGGTGGGCACGGGTAGAATATGTTAAATATTCATCTGTGATTACCTGGAATTAGCATCCTGTGAAAACATGAGGAATTCAAACAATATGCATAGCATGAATAATTCAAGAGTTACAACTAATTGTACCAGGGAGCTTAAATTCTCTGCTCAGGGCATGGTCAGAGAAACAGGGACTTCCTAGGACTGTGCTAAACTGTCCCTTTCAGCTACAGAGATAAAGCCTCAGGTTGATCTTGATGAGGATGCCAAATAATAAGGTCAGTTGAAATTATAGCCTTTTCAAGTCTCTTATACCAGAGTGGGGGCCTTAACAGGGAAGAATGGGACCCTGAGAATTTAGATTGAAGCCATATAGGAAGATTCCAATGAATCAGAAAAGTCTAAATTCCCATGGTCTATAACCAAGAAGCAACTGTACTTGCAGAATGGTGGAAAAGGTCTATTGAAGTCTCAGCTATGGTCCCTGCTGAGTGACAACACTTTATGAGTTTGGGGTGGCGTGTATAGGATGTGGTGCATTCTCTGAACCATGATAAATTTATGGTACTATTTTCCCTTCTATAACCAAAGTCCATGGGATTTGGAACCAAAAGGTGGAAGCAAAAGGGCACTTCTCAATATTTCATCTAATGACCCTATTGAAAAACTTTTGCTTCCAATCCCTGCAATTCCGGGCGCTGCCAACTTAAAAGTCTTCGTGGCCAAGGGAAGGATGGTTCCACCATGAACATGAAATGTTTCACCAAATTCGAAAATGAAACTCCTTCTTGTAAAGAGGCTATTTTGGACTTTTCATGCCACTGGAAAAATAGGCAATAAAGAGGATTCGAGTATTGACTGGGGTGATTGATTCTGATTAACAAGGCAAAGTAGGGTAGTTTATACCATTTTGTACAAGGAGTATTTCTGGAACCCAGGGGATCTTTTTGGGTACCTCTGTATATTACCATGTCCAGCGATAAAATTCAGTGGCAACCCCACATAAGAAGGACCACTAAGAAGAGGTCTGACTGTTTAAAAATGAAGGTTAGGGTGACCTGGTCATGTAAAGAATACTAACTTGCTGACATTCTGGTTCTAAAGGCAAAAAGAACATGGCTTGGTCATGGAGGAAGGATGTCACTAAAACCATCCACATCCACCTGATCACTTGCAGAAACAGTGGTGACGGCAGCCATTCATTCCTCTTCCTTGCCGTGTATGTATACTGACTATTCGTTCTTTTTTTCCCGTCTTCTGTTTCCCTTCCATCTTTTATAGGGAGTGTGGGATACATAGGGTGGTAATTAACCTTACTTTTTGGTCTCTGGGACACAGAATGTCAACATAGGATTGTGACTGAATTGGACAAGATGAACATCCCCTGGTGACCTGAGCTCAGAGCTCAGTGTGGAAATTGACAAGACCTTACCTTGTCACCCTTTTGAGGAGAAGGCGAGCACGTTTTTCACTTGTACAAGGAATAATTGCTTGATTTTAGGCAGAAGCATTTTGTTCTTGCGATTGTAGTTGTTTCAAATTCTAATGTGGAAGAGACTTTATGGGGCTGTTGGACAGCCAAACAGTAGACATAACAGATATACTTTGCGTTGTGGGTCCCCATTTATCTTTTGAACGCCCTTTCAACATTTGGGAAACCTCCCAGCTTCCCAAGGTAGAGGCCAGACGCTTGGTTTCTCAGCCTCCTTTGCAGCTAGAGATGAGTTGCCGTGTATGTGACTTCATTTCCACTAATCAGATATGCCACATGAGATTTCAGTTTGAAGGAGAATGTCATGAAGAAGATGATGCCGTGAAGAGGACATTCTGGTGAAGGAGGCAGAGACTCATCCAGCCTTTGGAGGCAGCAGGGCCAGAGGTCCTGGGCGTAGCATCCCAGGCTGTGTTGGCAGGGGGAGCTATGGCATCTTCTCCCATGGAGCAGTCTGGTGGTGCAGCCTGGGCACTGTGCCTATCTGCAAACTCTCCTAGCTGGATTCTGTGGCCTCCGAGAAATTCCTTGAGCCATCACAAATTCTTTTCTCAACTCCTTTTCCTGCTCCCACTAGCTACAGTGGTTTGTTGTTTGCAACTAAAGATCCTCACTGATATCCAGAGAAGCTTTTTCTGCCTGTCACAGTCGATCCTAAAGAGCACGAAGAAGGGAATCTTCCTTTTCTGCAGATATTGGCACATCCCAGCTGTCTCTGGCTCAAAACTCTGACAACTCATCAGGTAAAGGGAAGTGGTTCAACTTAACACTCCTTTACACAAAGGGACATTAACGCAGCTGCAGTTTGCCTAGAAAACTGAAGACTGGCCCATAAAGGGAAAGCCCATCTGTTTGGGGACACTAAATCTGCTTGTAGTCCACAGGATACCACACACCCAAAGCAGGACTCTAACTGCGAAGCCTAATTCTACAGACAAATCCTATTTGCCCTTATGGCAGCCTAGTGGGATGCATTGCTGTGTTCAGGGGCTGTGCATCGGGTTAGTTGGTGGCTGTTATAGGTTAACAGGTTTGCAATGTAGTTTTACTAAATCTATGTTTCCTATTGGCATTGAAGAAAATCCTGAAAGAGCTTATCCCAAAAGAACATAGAATGCATTGTCATTTCAAAACTCAAGGTAAGCCCTCTAAAGGGACCTCAAGATTTCTAGCCAAGAAGAATGTTAATAAGCCAGAATCCTACACATGCTTAATTAAGTTGTTACCTATTGAACATTCATAAAAATTGTGATTTATTATAATTTGTGTTAAAAATAAGGACTGGATAGCTATTAGTAAAGTTGGCTCGTTCCTCAAAACTCACATCATCCTGGGTTACTGAATTAAACATGATGAGAATTATCGAAAGGATGGTTTGCCCCCTGACTATTCACACATACAAACTCTCTCTCCTTTATAGCCCATTTTAATATGAGTACCCAACATCCCCCTGCTTTGCTGATACCATATGGTGTTGATGTAGGTTTATTTAGGTTCTGTGTTATCTGGGGAACTGAAAATTGACTGGGGAGTTAGACGCATTCTTATCTCCTGCTGGCTTCTTTGCTTGCTCATACTGCACTTTAAAGAAATCACCCAGCCTCCGAGCCTCCGTTTTCCCATTTAGAGAATGGATCAGTGAAATCTGCTTTTCAGGATCTTGGGGAGCCAGGGAAATGGCGAGGCGCTGTTGTTTCCTGGGAGGCTAGAAACCACTGGATGCAAATGCACAAGTGGTATTCGTGAGAAGGTAGCGACAGCCTGCAACAGAAAGATATTGGCTCTGGGCTCATTATTCAGAGAGCTCAAAAGCAAGTGCCTCCTTTTTTCACATTTCCCTCCAGAGAATTTCCTGTTATTTCCCTGGTATTAATTGATGGTGGGCACCCACATTCTGAATTCTCAAAGGGAGGAAGTGCTTCCTCCTCTTGACATTGCTTATTTTCTCTTTTATTTGCTTTGTTTATTTGTTTCCTCAGGGGAGTAAGAAAGAGGAAACATGGCTTTTCGGGTTAATTGTGTGGATTACTGGTGCCTGCATGGAATGGTCAGGTAAGGTCTGCCTGCTTGCTTTCTCCACAGAGCTTTCCCTTCAGGAAACGTTTTGGGCAAGAAATGGCGAACTACACTGACTTACTGAGAATGTTCTTTTGTGGGTAACAGTCCTGATGGGAGCAGGGCAAGATGGCAGGTAGCCCTTCTCCAGTCATTCTGAGACTGGGGGTCCTTTGAGCTCGGTGTTTTGTTACCCAAAGTGCAATTCTACTCAACTCTTATAGTGAGACGTCACTTAGGCTCTATGTGGGATGTGGGACATTTTCATACGTTGGTATATTTGGATGGCGCCTCCAAATTAAGAGCTTCTGGGTCATAACGTAGCCTTGAAATAAGCCAGTGTTCCTACAACAGCAGTAGGCTACTTCTTGTTCCATTTTCCGACTCTTATTGACTGCAACAGCAAGATGATGTTGCAAAAATACTCAGCAGTAATGGGTCTACACCAGCAGGAATGTTTTAGTACTTCTCCTTGAGACTTCTGTCTATTTTGGGGGGAACAGAAACAGTTGCCAAGTTATCCCATTGATGTTTGGTGACCCTTATAGCCTACGACCTGGGGCAGCTGCCCTTCAGGCTCGTCTCTGCCCACCATTGTCCCCTGTCCCCTAACTGAACTCCCTGGGGACCTGAAGATGAAGACGTGATCCCTCCCATGAGAAGCCCTGGCTCTGGTCAGGGACACGGACAAGTGAAGGGTGAACCCAGCACATAGTAGCGAGTGCTCTTAAGAGCAGGGCAGGCAGAGAGCTATGAGCACAGAGGTGGGGCACTTCCTTAGTCAAGAAAGAGCAACAAGAGTTCCCAAGGGGAAGGGAGGTCTCGGTCTGACCACAGATTAGCCAGGTAAAGACTGGGGAAGACTATTCCCAGCAGAGGGTAACATTCACAAAGCAGTGAAAGAAAGTACAGCAGATCCTAACTCCAGAAGGACTGAAATGAAGAAGACAAGGGGATGGGTGGTGAGAACTGAGGCTAGAGAAATAAGTAAGGGCCAGTTCCTAATGAGCCCTCATTTGCCATCTAAGGGGTTTGGACCCAATCCTGACGGCAATGGGAAACCATCAAAGAATTTTTTAAAGGGTATATTTTGAACCTATTTGTGTTTTCGAAAGATCGCTCACAGCCAAGAGGAAGGGATATTCTTATACTTGTGGTCTCAGATCCACCCGCATCAGATGCACTTGGGTGCCAATTAAAACTGCAGAATCTTGGGCCCCACCTTCTGCGTACTGAATCAGAATCCAGGGAGCGAACTCCACGAGCCTACGCTCATTTAGACCACGTTCTCCAAGTGATTCTGATGCCTACTAGATACTGAAATGTCAGTGGTAGCAATTCTTTAGGGCTGCGGGCCAGAAAATGGGGCATCCAGTTCTAGGGACTGGATAAAGGAGTCTAATATGGCGGCAGATTCCAATGCGGAGGACGGGGGCAGTTAGGGATCTCCGAGTCTTTGAGAACTTTGGTCCTGAGAAACAACTCTTGTGATTCCTTCCCCACAGAACAAGCCTGCAAAAGTCTGGTAGAAGAGGATGAGAAATAGCTATCCCTCCTCTGGGTGGGCGACAAACACCCGAGGAGCCTGTTCACAGGACGTGGATGTGTTGGGCACAGGATCTATAGAAATAGACTGTACTCCAGGCCAGGAAAGTTTGCAGCACAGAAACATTGATTGGTGAGTTCCAGCAATAGTGCTGCTCCTTCTGGCATTTTGTATTTGTCTATCTTTTAACTAAGTAAATTCAGTATTCATCCTACGGCTTAGAAAGTTGACACTGACGAGCACAGAGACATTTTGATTGGTGCATCTGCAGTCTGCCTGCACCAAAGAAAGGTCAAAATGCTCCTCTCGGCTGGCCAGGCTTGGAATCGGTAAGCAGCGTCTGCAGGATTGGAAGGCATTGCGCGTTGAGACTAGTGAAGCCTGGAAGAGACGAGGCAGAGAACATTATTCTCTCCTGCAGCAAAAATCACCTCTGTTTCTGCTGGGGTGATTGATTTGCTTTCGTGTGTTGTCCCCTTGGGTGGGTTGTTCTAGTATCCATGCTGTCATTTTCCTTGGCTGGGAACCCAAAACCAGTGAGGGGCAGGACCCAGGAATAGAACGTAACCTTCTCACTGCCAGCCTACTGCTCCAAAACTGTGCCCAGCTGCCTCATATCACAAGTGACCGTTTTCCATAAGAGAAGAGGCCAGAGACAATAGGGAGGCTTCCAGAATATAGTTCTCCCCTGTATACAACGTTTACCACATTCAGAATCTCACCTGAACTGAAAAAGTTCTATTGGGTCCCATTAGAGCAATGTTGGCTTTGGAAACAAACGAACAGACTCAAGTGCAGTGGCGTGACACAAGGCAAATTTCTCCCTCGTCTAACAGTTCAGTGTGTAATTGTTGCACACACAGTGCAGGTGTTCTGGGTTGGTAATGGATGGGGTGGGGGAAGGACTCTGCTTCACGCAGTCATTTAAGGATTCAGGCTGACAGAGCCTTGGCCGCCTTTAATCTTTGGCTTCCAAGGTCAGGCTGGGCATTCCCCAGCCAGTGGAAAGGGACACATGGAGGATGGAGCTCGGAAGTTTTGAAGTCCAGGCCTGGAAGTGGTACACATCCCTGCTACTACACCCCATTGAAATGAGATCAGTTCCATGGCCACACTTAACTAAAGGGAGGTCAGAAAACACAGGAGAAGCAAGTTATGGTGAGCAAATAAGAAATGTCTAGCAATCTCTGGGCCAAGATGGAAGAGCTTCCAGGAATAGTTGTGACAAAAGCCAGGGAAATCTGGCAAAGCCTCTCTTTGTTTATTACATACCATTTCTAATTCATTCATTCACCGTCTATTCCACAAGCATCTATTAAGCTCTTACTGTATATGAGATACTGTGTTAAATGCTTTGAAGAGATTTTAGGCATACAAGACTTGGTCCGTCCCCTCAAGGAGTTCGCAGAATGATGGGAAACACAGACAAAAACTATGCCGAACAGTGAGGTAACTGCTATCACAGGGAGTATATAAATATTACACAAGCATGCAGGGGGAAGGTTCACAATCTTCAGCGATGATTAAAGAGCTTTCCAGAACAAAAAGACAGGAAAAAGCAATTTCACCTAAGGAACAGAACTGGCAAAAGCATAGAGTTATGAAAGAGCAAGCAATATTCAGAGAATGGCGTTTGGTGTGTACCGTGAAGAAAGAGATGCAGAGGAAGCAAAGGTGGAAAGATGGGTTAGCAGTACATCAAAATGACCTTGTAAGCCTGCAAAATATTTTTGGTTTTTACCTCTAAGCCAATGATTTTCCTTTTCTCTAACTATACACTGTTTTCCCCTCACTCTTCTCAGATACCTAGTTCAAATTTTTGTCTCCTATATGTGTAGCGTCTTGTTTCTGAATATTCTGAAATAAGGCTGTAGGTAGGACTGGATTCAGGACTCTAATTATGTCGTCAGGACCCAGTTTCTCTCCATCTCTAGGCTGTACCCCCTGCTGTGTTTGCTGAGTTAAAACCTCAGGCTTTGCATGGTAGCAAGATGGCGGTAGCAGACCTGACTCTTGTATTCTTTCGGGTTCACAGCCAACGAAAAATCAAGAAAAGTCCTCGTGGTGTGTCAATGGCTTAGAGGGGTTTGTGTGTGCCCATTCTTGAGCTATTTTCTTCAGTTTGTAGTTATTTACTGTGCTTGTTTTTTGGGCGAGAGACAAGTGTGGCAACCTCCTAGCCCTTCATCTTGCTGATGTCCTAAATCAGTATTTCAGCCCAGAAAATGTAATTCTCTGTTTAGCCCAGGATTCTAACTCATGCTTCCAACTCATGCTTCCCTACTGGGCTTGGAGTAGTGGGAGAATGGTTACCCAAAAGGAAACCTAGGGTCAGTTACCAGATGATGGGTGAATGGACACCTAGGCAAGGAAAGAAAATCCTTACCCAGAATTCCACTGGACAGACTCTGCAGCCAAACTGGCCTACTGCCAGGACCCAAAATACATACTGGGCTTTTCTAACATGTCTACTTTTTCATGAACTTCTTTTTTGGATCCTTCCAGTTCTCTCAGCTAGTCCAAATCCTCTCTATCTTTAAAAATTAGGAGTAAAATCTCAAGACCGCTTCCTTTATGAAGCTCGAAGTGTTCATTGCTTCCTGCAAATGATCATAGCACTTCTTGTCTACACAGCTCTTTAGGAAACAAATGTTCTTCACTTCCTCCTGCTTGCTAACTTTTAATGACTACAGTTTTTCTGTCCAGCTTGGCTCTAAACTTCTTTAGAGAAACAAATTTACACATCTTTGTCTTCCCTTGATACCTAATTTATATTTCACTTGATTTACACACCTTATTCTAAAATGAATTTAAGGTAGCTTACAAAAATGCACACGTACCACAAAGTGGAATAAAATTAGAAATAAGGAGTGAGATTCTTTGGGGAATCCAGTTACTATATGAGAAGTTTGGCTATTCTGAGACTTCCATGCTATGAGGAAGCCCAAATTAATCATATGGAGAGCAGGCTGCCAGCCATCCCCTAGCTGTTCCAGCCATCCTAGCTTGGGCAACAGCCACATGAGTGAAGAAGCCATTTCAGATACTACGGCTCAGGCAGAACCACATGGAGCAAAGGAATCTATCCAACAGCCAGAACCTAGGACCTAGATATATTCCCACAGCCAAGCTGTCACAGACATATCCAGCCATTTGAGCCACTCCTGCTGAGGCTCCGAACGTTGTGGAGCAGACACAAGCCCCACAGTGTGCCCTCATGGAATACTTGACTCACAAAATCTCATTCAAGGCACTATGCTAGGCTCAGAGGGGGATGCAAAGATGATAAGCCTTGCTTCTAACCCTCATAGAGTACAGAAACTGGAAATCTGAAGGAATAGGAAGAGTGAGAGTTACACCTAATGGTCCCAGTTCTGGATAAGATGGAGTACGCACATTCCACTCTGTCTCTCCCAGTTATAAAACCTGGGCAGAATGCATTGAGGACTCGGAAAAGTAAATGAGAGCAAGCATATTGGGAAAGAAGGCCAGAACTTGAATCACCATTTTTTTCCCTCTGATATTTCCTGAATTCATGCATGCATAAGGCAGAATCTGTATGCTGAAAACTACAAAATTCTGTTGCAAGAAAGCAAAGAAACCTAAATAATTAGAAAGATATACCATGTTCATGGTTTGGAAGACACGTAATAATGAAACTTCTCCCCAAATAGATTGATAGATTTTATGCAATTCCAAAGAAAATCCAAGCAGGATTTTTGTAGATATAGACAAAGTAATTGTAAAACTTTTATGGAAAGTCAACGGAGCTAGGAAAGCCAAAATAAGTTTTAAAAATAAGAATTAAGGGGCTGGCGCCGTGGCCGAGTGGTTAAGTTCGCGTGCTCCGCTGCAGGTGGCCCAGTGTTTCGTTGGTTCGAGTCCTGGGCGCGGACATGGCACTGCTCGTCGAGCCACACTGAGGCAGCGTCCCACATGCCACAGCTAGAAGAACCCACAACGAGGAATACACAACTATGTACCGGGGGGCTTTGGGGAGAAAAAGGAAAAAAATAAAATCTTTAAAAAAAAAAAATAAGAATTAAGATGAGGGAAACATAATGCCTGGTTTTAAAACTTACTATGAAGCTACAGAAATCAAGACAGTCTGAAATTCACGAAGGAATAGACACAAAAGTCAATGGAACAGAATAGAGAGTCCAGGAGTAGATCCACATAAATATGATCAATTGATGTTTGACAAATACAAAGATAGTTCAATGGAGGATGATCATTTCAACAAATGGTATGGGAACTATCAGGAAACTATATACAAAAAATAAAAAAGAACCTCTAAATAAACTTCACATCCTCATTATTCAAAAATGAACTCAAAATGGAGCATAGAGGGGTCCAGCCTGGTGGCTTAGGGATTAAGTTCACTTTGGTGGCCCATGGTTCATAAGTTCAGGTCCTAGGCATGGACTTACACACCGCTCATCAAGCCACACTGTGGCAGCATCCCACATACAAAATAGAGGAATATTGGCACAGATGTTAGCTCAGGGACAATCTTCCTCAGGCAAAAAGAGGAAGATTGGCAACAGCTGTTAGCTCAGAGCCAATCTTTCTCACCAAAAAAAAAGGGGGGGATCACGGAGCTAAATACAAATATTTTAGAAATAAAAATTTAAGAAAAAACCACAGGAGAAAATTTCCATGACCTGTAGTTAGGCAACATCTTGAGATGTTGAGATGCTTTTCAACATCTCACCAAAAGTATAATCTATAAAATTAAAAATTAGTAAATTGAGGGGCTAGCCCCGTGGCATTGTGGTTGGGTTCGCGCACTCCACTTCCATGGCTTGGGGTTTGCGGGTTTGGATCCTTGGCATGGAGCTACACACCACTTGTTGAGCCTTGCTGTGGTGGCATCCCACATGCATGGTGGTAGAGAATTGGCACAGACATTAGCTCAGGGATAATCTTCCTCGAGCAAAAAGAGGAAGCTTGGCAACAGATGTTAGCTCAGGGCCAATCTTCCTCACCAGAAAAAGAAAATTAGTAAATTGAACTTCATCAAAATTAAAAACTTCTGCTCTGCAAAAGATACTGCTAAAAAATGAAAATGCAAGCTGCAGACTGATGAAAATATTTGCAAATTACATAGCTGACACAGGACTTGTATCCAGAGTACATAAATAGTTCTCAAAATTCAACAATAAGAAAACAAACACAATTAAAAAGTAGGCAAAGACTTGAACAGACACATCACCTCTGAGGGAAATGCAAACTAAAGTCACAAGATACCACTATATGTCTATGAGAATGGCTTAAAAAAATACAATACCAAGTGATAGTGAGGACAAGAAACAAATGGATCTCTCATATATTGCTGGGGAGAATCTGAAATGGTACAGCCTCGCTGGGAAACAGTTTGGCAGTTTCTTACAAAGCTAAACATACCTTTACCAGATGAGCCTGCAAGTCCATTTTAAATATACTTCAACATGTAAATGGATAAACAAACGAGATACATCCTTACAAAGGAATATTACTTAGTAAGAAAAAGGAACAAACCTAGATGAACCTCAAAGACATGTCAAGTGGGAAGAACGAATCCCTAAAGGTTACATACTGCATGATTCCATTTACATGATATTCTCAAAAGGAAAACCTGTGGTGCTGGAGAACAGATCAGTGGTTGCCATCGGTTTGGGTCAGGGGAGAGATGCAAGTGCAAACAGAAAGTGAGAGGGAATTTGCTGGGGTGATGAAACCGCTCTGTGTCCTGATTGTGGTGGTGGTGGTGACATAAATCTACACATGTGTTAAAATTCATGGAACTGTTCACCAAAAAGCAGATGAATTTACTTTACGTTAATTCTTAAAATAGTATTTTTTAAAGGGTGGGGTGGAAAAAATTATACCTAGACAATTGTCTATAACCGAAAAATGGAAAAAACCAGAGCACACGAAGAAAGAGGACACCTGAGAATTCTACTAGAGAAACAAACCTTGCCTTTGAGCTATGACATTTCCAGAGTATGACTGTGATGGGGCCCAGCACCCTCATCCAGGCAGTCCTCTTTGCTGAGGGTCTCTTCCAGCCATGAACCATTATATGCTGACAGCAGCTGTTGAAATGAAGGGCATTTGTAAGCTGACAGCTTGATGTAGGTGTTAATTGTTCCTTGAGGAGGAAGTCAGAGGTATTGACTGACCTCCACCTGTGACAACACCATACATCTCAACCATCCCTGGTGAGCCAGCTCACCAACCTCACCATGCCCATATTCTCCAGACACCTGCAAACACTTGTGAGTGCTACCTCTTTCAAATCTAAAGCACCTTTGTGAGGAAAGTTGGGGTCAGTGTTATTATCTTTATCTTGTGCAGGAAGAAACTCAGACTGAGAGATAAAGTGATTGGCGAAGGTCAAGCAGCAGGGAGAAAGTCCACAGGCAGAGACCTGGGGCTTCTGGCTTGTACTCTGCATTCCCTCCTTCATTCATCCATCCAAAAAATATTTATTGAGTGCCTGCTATATGACGGGGGTACGTCTCCAATTGCTTCAATTCCATCTGAAAGAAAGACATGTGTATAGATCTTCAAAACAGGGTCCTAAATGACAAAGGGCATACATATAATAAGAACAAGAAGAGTTACAATAGGAGTGCTAGTCATTGAGTGATCAGGGCAGACTTCACGGAAAGGATGGGCTTTGATCAGAGTATTGAAACTGGGAGAGAATTTTGGAAAATTGAGACTGAGAGAGGGACGTATTCCAAATGCAAAGTGTGTGTGGTGGCCAGCCCCGCAAATGGCCCCCAGTGATTTTTGCCTCCTGATATCCATGGCCTTGTGTACTCTCTTCTTAGTTGAATCAGGGCTGTTCTGGGTGAACAACAGAATACAGCAGAGGTGACAGTGTGGGACTTCTGGGGCCAAGTTATAAAGGGCATTGGGGCTTGTTCCTTATCTCTTAAATGCTCATTCTGGGAGAAGCCAACCACCATATCATAAGGTAGCTCAAGCAGCCCTGGATAGAGGCCCAGGTAGAGAGGAACTGAGACCTCTTGCCAACAGCCAGCACCAACTCACCATCCACGTAAGTGAGCCATCTTGGCAGTGGATCCTTAAGCCCCAGTCAAGTTTTCAGATGAGTGCAAACCCCGGCAGATAGCTCATTGCAACCTCATGAGAAGCTCCAAGCCAAAACCACCCAGCTAAGTGGCTCCCCAAATACCTGACCCACAGAAACCAAGAGAGATATGAATAATTATTGCTATTTTAAGCAACTAAGTTTTGGGGTGATTTTTTTTTTTTGCTGAGGAAGTTTCACCCTGAGCCAACGTCCATTGCCAATCCTCTTCTTTTTTTTTTTGCTTGAGGAAGATTTGCCCTGAGCTAACGTCTGTGCCCATCTTCCTCTATTTTGTATGTGGGACACTGCCACAGCATGGCTAGTGAGTGGAGTAGGGCTGCCCCTGGGATCAGAACCCACGAACCAGGGCCACAGAAGCAGAGCACAGCGAACTTTAACCACTCAGCCACGGGGCTCTTGGGGTGATTTTTTACATGGTATTAGGTAACAATAAAATATGTCAGCAACTTGCAGAAGGAAAAAACACCAGACATGTTCAGAAGATAGTCCTCTCCAGAGGCCAGGAAGGTAGGGGTTCCAGCAGGCTGAGCATGAGGTAGAAAAGACCCGACCAAAGCCCATGGCAGAAGAAATTGAGAAGAAGGGACAGAAGGGAAAGCTGCCACCAAGAGAGGCTTGCCTGATCACCCTGTGGTTCTATGCCTGAACAATTCCCGATTACTTCTATTAACATTAACAATTCTGCTAATGCTATTAGCAGAAATACCTCAGGGAACGCTGAGTGAGCTCTTTCCTCTGTACCTTACTTTTCATGTTTTCTGACAACTTGGCTAGTCATTCACCATAGCCATTTTCCCTTCTTCCCAGACACAATGCTAGATCACATTTCTCAGCTTCCCTTACTGTCAGGGTGGCTGTGTGACCGCATGCCGGAACACTGGAACATAAACTGCACCAATGCACAGCACTCCCATGCCAAGACCATGAAGCCCCCTGCATGATCCTTTATTCTCTCTCTGTGCTGACCCCATGCAGGGGAGGGGAGGCCCTAGAGGATGGTAGAACAGTAAGATGAAAGGATAATGGGTCACCAGATGGACCTCACAGAAGGCTACCTGCCAAATACCTGCATTCAACAATTATGTGAGCAAGAAATAAATTTCTATTGTGTGAAAAACAAATAAGTGAAGCTATCACGACAGTACAAAGTGAGTGTAGGGAAAAATAGGATGGAGAGTGAGGCCAGTACGCACACACTCACACACAAACACGCACACACACACACGTACAAATACCTCTCAATGTCTGAGTTGATGCTTGTTAGAGATGAGCCACATTATGATCTAAGCTTTCTGGTAGCCAAAGCAAAAAGGGAAACATGATCAGTCACATGATTCACAGAGACCATGAGATTTTAAAAAAAGAAAAAAGTTGCTCAGGAAAAGTGTGACTACTTCCAATAAGTAAATTAAATAGAATTTTCCCCATTGTGTTCTCATAAAAAAGACACTGCATGATGTAATAAACGATGTCCTCAACAATATCCTAGCAGCCAGTAGAACCACAAGTTTCATAACTCCATTTCTTATCATGTCCTTCAGTGAAGGGATTAAAGAAGTGATAAAATGCCATAGTCAAATCCAGTAAAATCAACACCATGGAGTCCTGGGGAAAAGCACAAAATTGTGTGGTACAGTTAGCTCTCTGCTGGTCTGGTTGTACCTAACAACAAATGAGAGAGTGTCTAGAGGTATTAATAAATTATGAATCTCTTAGATAGGCCCTCCTCAACCAGTAGTCGATAGTTGATAAATATATTTTGAGGAACTGATTGAATGGCAGTTATGGGTATAGTTTCGAGAGTGGGAAAAGGAAAGTAGGAGAAAGAGGCCCAAATGTCCCAGTGCTGCTGCCCTATGACCCCACATTAACTACCAAAATCTCATCTGACGGCTTTGGTGGCCAGTGTTTCAGCATCTCTCATGTTTTGCTGTCTTTTCTCCCTGTGTGTTTTCCTCGGGCCATGTAATTAAGCACACTGACGAGAGCAGAAGAAAGGAAGAATAATAGACTATAAGAACAAAAGGAAAGAGTCTTATGATATGCTTTCAAAGCCAGTAATTACCACTCTTGCTTAACACGTAAATCACCATTAGTATTTTATTTGAACTACAACTGGATGACTGTTATTTGACACAAACTGCTTTTGAGAAAGACCTAACATCTGCCCACAATTGGATTCCTTTCCAAGCATTCCTGGAAGGAAGAGGAAAGGGATACATCAGGAGGGTAATTCAAGCTTACAGTTAAAACCTTGAAAAGGACCCATTGTAAGGGGGAAAAGCTGAAGGGGCTGAATTAATAAACACGCAAAGTAACTTGTGGTTGGCCTTGTAAAGCAAACCCTGGGAATTGCCTTTCAAGTGAGAAGCTTCAAGATTGGCCTTGTGTAAAATAAAAAGGTTGTCTACCATACTAGGAAATCCAGACTCTTTCAAAGAAAAGGCATGATTTGAGAGTACTTGACTGGGGACGTGAGGATGGAAGGAATGTGGAAACACAGGAGAGCTCTGGGCCCAGGGTCTTGGGAGATGACTTAGTACCTATGGTCCGTGAATGTTGCCTGTCATTTTAGGGAGCATTTAGAGGACACTAGAGGAAAACTGATCTCTGGTGGGTGGTGGAGGTTTCTACAACAGGGGAAAATGGTACCACGACCGTAGTTTGGTGAGTCTTTGGATGTTGGCTGTGGCAGGGGAGGATTTTTGGAATTAAATGCATTTAAAGTATGAATTGCACACCACGTGTAGGGATAGACATTTAGATTCCCCTAGAGTCAGGCAAACTAGCTGTGAATCTGACAACAAGATGGATAAATTATGATCGTGACAAGTAAAATCTGGCGAGAGCTGGAGAACTATTCCAGCGGTAATGACAGAAACAGGTCAGGCTTGGATCAAGCCAGAGCTAAGGAACAAATATTTCTAGTATTTATGCAAAACACCATTCAACTCTTCTTCTTTCAGTTCAGGGAAGCTCAAAAACAATAAGAAACAGTGTTTATTTGACTTTGGAGAAATTCAGGAAAGCTGTGAGGATGCCTGAAATTGGGGAAGTCAACGGGTGAAGATGGATTTATGTTAGTATTCTTTTAGGTGCTGCTATAATCTCAGACCTCAGGTTCTGCCTTCAGAGTGACAGAAACCTAATAATCTTTCCCAACCTTGGGCACATTTCTTCTCCCCCAGTCTCCAAAGTGATTTCTTCTTCCTCAATCTCCTGAACTATTCTGAACCACTCCTAAGACAATGCTAATACTGCCCTGCTCTATAGATACGCCGGACACCCTTGGTTGCATACTCCACAGCCATTTCACCCTTTGTTCTTGTAAACAAATCCCCAAATTTGCTTGGCAAATCATCCTCTTCTACCTGGCAATGTGCCTCACTGGACATGTCATGGCAATCCCGTTCCTTTTGCCAGTCCTTGCTGGAGAATAAACGTATGACACCATTCTGCGCACTAAGATGTGAGGAGGAAGCTATTGGAGAGATTCTAGGAAAGGTTTTTAGCTTTGAAAAAAGAGGTGCATGGGGAGACATAGTCATTCCGATGCTGACACTGTCATAGCTGTGTGTGCTTGGAATTGGAATAACAATCTTGCCATCATATAGGGTACTAGTCAGGGAAAAGTTAACTGAGTAACGACAGCAGAGTAGAAAGATGGAAAGAGCTAACATCCTTCATATCATTACGGCCACTGAATCAGCCAAGCTGGAGCACCTCGTTTTAGGACTTACAACTATTCTCATTGTTTAAGCAATTTTGACTTGAGTTTTCTATTACTTGCAGCTAAAAGTAGGACAACTGGCAAAATAGATATGTTTGTATTTTATTCCTTATTAAGTTTCATAGTAAACATCTTTGTTATTACCCACAGTGCTTGCTATATACCAGGTGTCAATGAATGTTGGTTCCCTAAATAAGTAAATGCATGGATGAATTGATAGACATGCCACATCTTAATACTAGCTGCATTCCTTAGCTCAATGAATTGCATAGCTTTCTGTCCAGGTGCATAAGCCAGAAACCTATTCTAGATACTTCCCTAGTCCCCTATCTCCATGGCCAATCCATCTCCAAGTTCTGTTCATTTTGCCTTCTGGATTCATCTCAAATCCATTCACTTCTTTTCATCTCTATCACCATTCTATTTCAAACTACTATCACATCTTAACTGGACTAGTGCAGTAGCCACCTAACTAGCTTCCCGAAATTCCCCAAATCTCTTCTCCTCACTGCAGCCAAAGGTAATCTTTTTAAAATGTTGAATGCCCCTCCTCCTCACCTGTCCTTGATTAAAGGATAAAGAACAAAATTCCAAAATTTATAAGATGCCCATGAAGCCTTCACCGCCTGGTGCCATCTACCCTTTTAGGCTACCACTTGCCCTTGATACTCACAGACAGGCCTTCCATTGGTTCCTTAATGTGCCTTGTTTTGCACATACTGTTCTGTCTGCCGAACAGCCTTTCCCCACTGGCCCCTCTACATGGTCACATACCCTGTGTGTTGCACCCTCCATTTTTCAGGTCAGTCTTGCCTTTCCCAAGGAAGCCTTTCCTCTACTCCCTGAGTAGGTGGTTCTCCCTGTTGTACACTTTGCTAATACCACATGCCTCTCCATCAGAGCCAGGATGACCATCCAAACTGAGACACTTTGGAGAGTGAATTGGGGGTACTATTAATAATTACACGGAGACAATAGGTCTAAACAAAGATGTCCCTTGGCTAATAGAACACTTGGTCACCCTGTTCTTTATGCTTACTTTTTCCTTATTAGTGTTCTCGTTTAAAGTTTGCGTCTCCCAGATCTCTACATGGGCAGGGACCATACGCTTCTTTTTGCTCATCATCACATTCTCCATGCCTAGCAGAGTGCCAGATTCAGTAATAGACACTCAATAAATATTTGTTGGAGGAACACTGGAAAGAATGAACATGATAACTCAACTCACATTTTTTTCTATTATTTTTTATTATTCTCCTTTGACCAGTGTTGATGTAATGTTATGCTATATTCTTGCTTCTTATTTTTTAAGATCTGATCGTTTTGCACAGCTCTGCTTTATTACTGACTCATTCATTTAATCAATAAGCATCTACTGAAAATCTAACATGTGCTGAGCATGAACTAGATGCTAGGGATGATGCAACACCAAACAAGACACATTCCCTGCCCTCAAGGAAATCACAGTCCCATAAGGGAGATACTTGAAGTCCGCTAGAATTCTGGATCAGTTTTTATCACATTAATGCCTAGCCAATCAGGACCCATCCTGGGCATGAAAAAGATAGTTTGACTTTTTCATTGTCTTCTCAGTTATGTCATTTCCTCCGCTTCAGTTCCAAGGTCAATGCCCTCATAATTTCCATTTCTTACTAAAACCCAGCTCCAGGAAACATTCAGCTACTTAGCAATGGTTCCAAATTCTGGCAATATGTTAAAAATCATATTCATGCATATCAACTTGCAAGAAATAAATGGAAATCTCAAGGTGCCTGAAATTAAGAGCTATAAGCTTAGGATCTGATCCTGAAGCTTCCCCATGGGTGGTTATCAAATTCAGTAATAGCTAGTCATTTGGGTTTTAACATACAATCAGGCTAGGATATGAGGCCGTGGGTCCTATGAGACAGTGAATGGAAACTAATACGCCTTCATGAAGCTGAGATACTCAAAGGGATGTAACCTCAGTAATAAGGGGCCTAGAAAAAAGATCTGCCCACCTTAACAGGGAGATGATAAAGTTTATTGTTCTGGGCTATGGAAAAAGAAAAAATTTATTCTCAGAAAAATTAAAATCTCAGGCCTCTGCTTAATGCTATATTGCAGTTAGAATGTACACTTCTGTCATGGGTTGGGAACTGTCAAGATTAGAAATTTACATAAAAATTAGTCCTGGGACAGTGATATCCTTAGAGTATCTGGCAGAAGTGAAAAGAGAATCTCCACGGAGTGACGCTTCCACAGCCTGGATCACACAAGATTTTCATAGGAAGGTTTCCACTGAAGATGAGTTTATAATCCAAGATGTAAGTACAAAAACAGAAGGATAGGTTCCCAGTAACCTATAATAATAGAAGTTTTATCTGAAGAAGATAATGTCTGAGTAGAATCTCCTGGAAACAGATTCTGAGATGGAGATTTGCATGCAGGCGGTTTATTGGAGAACACTCTAAGGAACACCGCTGAGGGAGTGAAAGAAGAATTAGGCAGAAGGAGATGTAGTGATACAGCTGCAACAGAGCCTCAGCTGATCCCATGAGGATCTCTGGAGTTGAGATAGCTCTTAAGAATATCCCAAATTGGGGCAATAAGACTGGTCCTTTATACCCCAACACCAACCACTCACTGGATGCAAGTTGCCCCTGAGAAGAGGTCATAAACTTGGGAAAGATGGCTCCCTTTCTCCAAAGACAATTCCCAGATAGACCCAGAAGGGAGCCGTCAGCAGCCAATCCACCCAGCAACAACAATGAGTGCCTCGGGCCTGAAATCACAGATAGGAGGTGGGAACTCTGAGCAGCACAGATCAGCATCCACTACAGTCCATCTTTGGACTGCTCAGTTCCATTTACATTTGCATTTTGTGGTAACTTTGTTCCATCTGTGAAGAGCATCATCAGGTTTCTGATTCTTTTCAATTCCTAAGGAATCATATATAAGGAAAGTTAGTGGAGAAAACTAGCAGTTCCTGCTGCTGCAACTAGTTTTAAGATAATAGCCAGTTTCTATCATCTTCCTTCTTTACTACCCATTCCAGATTCTCTTCACCCTTGACCAGTGCTTCTGATGGTCTTAATAACTTAACCGGTGGAAACTCTGAGGGTCTATGCTTCTGGTCACCCTGCCCTTCTGAGAATGTGTCTACTGCACTTGTCTATTAACCATCCAAATTGGGCAGCAGAGTTTCAAGAGATACTCCAACTAGTCATTGAATGTGAAATATATTCTTCCCTTTCTACATTATGTAATAGCAGCTGTAGCTCGTCCTGATGATCAGTGTAAATTACTCTGCAAGGATCGTATGTCCTTCTCTTGCCTACTGGTCTCTTGACATGAGGAACCCTAAGTGACCCAGTAGCAGCTGTAGTTTAAGGTAAAGTGGAACTCTTACTGTATCCCCTGGTGGAAGCCGCTGGAAATCAGTACTTCTACCACAGAGCCTGAAGTTGTAAGGATGGGAAAAACAAATTCCACAAGTGGGTTATTGTGAGTGATAGTAAGATAAAGAGACAGAAAACAGAAAAGAGCAGTTAAGAAATATGTTGGATAGAATGTGAAGTTCCAATACATGCATAATATGAATAAATATAACATGAACACTTGAAAAAAAAAGGTGTAGGATGGGAAACAAGCAAGGTGAAAGTATGGCTGGTTGAAAGCAGAAAATAATATGGTGAAAATAAAACCAAATGTGTATAATCACAATAAATATAAATGGATTAAACTCAATAATTAAAAGGCAGAGATGTTCAGATTGGGTTTAAAAATCAGTTGTATAAAAGAGACACCTAAACATAATGGTGCAGAAAGACTGAAAGTTGAAGGATGAGATTTATTAGATACATTCTTAGCAAGAGAAAACCATTGCAGCTATATTATCTCAAACAAATTAGCCTTTAAGGCAAAACACATTTTTATGGATAGAGAGGATCATTGTAAAAAAAATTACCAGGAAGATGTATGGCTCTGAATTTATATGTACTTAACAGGATAGATTCAAAGTATATAAAGAAATTCAGGTTTTGGTAGCAGCCTACCTAAAGTGCTACATCTCATAGGAGTTTTGCATTTTCATAAGGCTTACTACATCAAGAAAAAAAAATCAACTTTAAGAGAGTGATTGTCGGATCCATTTAATCCTAACTACTCAGAAGTAGGGTTAATTTATAAATACACCCTGAAAAGTGATTAAACAGATTCTTTTCATCTCGTTAAGTTGGTTTGCCAAGTACAGCTGTGTTTATGAACTTGAATTTTTGCTTACTGATTCTAGGAAGTAAATTGAGTAAATGAATTGTGGAGTTAAGCTGAACTATCATAAAGAAACCTAAAACATGAGCCAATTGTCAAAGATTCACGCACCAAGGTGGACTTTCCAGGTAAGTTTCTTACAAAACTGAAACAACTTTCGAGAACTTTGGACTGGCTGACAGCTCTGTAATGAAGCCAAATTCTGGAAATAGAGAGGAATATCTTTTTTTTGTTTTTAAAGATTTTATTTTTTCCTTTTTCTCCCCAAAGCCCCCCGGTACATAGTTGTGTATTCTTCGTTGTGGGTTCTTCTAGTTGTGGCATGTGGGACGCTGCCTCAGCGTGGTCCGATGAGCAGTGCCATGTCCGCGCCCAGGATTCGAACTAACGAAACACTGGGCCACCTGCTGCAGAGCGCGCGAACTCAACCACTCGGCCACGGGGCCAGCCTCCAAGAGAGGAATATCTTTATATTAGTTGTTTTGTCCTTTTGTTTTGTTTTGTTCGTTTAGCTAGGAAATTTTTCTTTTCTTTATTTAAAGTAAATCTCAGTGGCTCGGCTTATACAGTCATAGTTTCAATCAAAAAGCTCCTCCCTAGGGCCTAAAATTCCAAGAGAACAACATACCTGTAATTTTCAATATCTATTTACGAAATCAGACAATCTGTTCTCTCTTAAATGCAGAGTCTTCCCCTTCTTTAAGTCTCCATGACTTTCTCACCCACTCTTGCTTGTCCTTTCTCAAATGAAAGTGGAAAGAAATAAATTAATCGGGGATTAAATCAGGCAGGATTTTGTAACTGGTGATATTGTGACAGGATGAGGAGGTGGAGAGAGAGGGGAGGGAGTGAGGAAGGAGGGGAGAGTGAGGGAGAGAAAGAGCATGAGCACTAGGCTTTTTGCAGGGGGAGTAGATGTTGGGAAGGGAGGCGATAGATATGCTCTTGATGGCTTCACGAAAGGGGAGATCTGGCTGCTAAATTTGACCTTGCTCCCAAGTAATTGATGAGATGTAACATTATCATCAGAATAGTGGTAATGAGCTATAGATGCAGACTCTCTGCCTGTGGAGATTGCAGACAAAATAGACTTTTAAGGCAAAAAGCATTATTCAGGCTAAAAAGACTCATTAACATCTTGTTAGGAAAGGTTTGGTGGGGTTATTTGATTGTGGTGAGCTTAGCTCTTCCCCAGCTGAGAGCAGAAAACTTCACTGGGGAAAAAAAGCGTCCTAAGTTAGATTTGGTGATGATGTCTGAGGCTCAAGTCTCCTTGCTCCTGTCACCCTAAAGAGTCGAATCTCACTAATGCCTCAAAAACAGGTTCAGCATCAAGTTCGTTATTAGGCTCCATCTTACACTTTTGGTGCTCCTTCTCTGACACTTGAAAATTCCAAATATTCTCCTAGTCGTGGTTTTAGAATCAATTAACTTCTTCATTTCTGCTCTCTTTGTGTTCTTTCTTGAGAACGTTCCTTTGCAGAAGATTTTTGTGTTTCTATCTGCAGTGACTAAACAGTTTGCCGTTAAAACATCTCATTTCTGCTAGATAGTTCGTCTCGTTAAATGGGATTTCAGTCATGCGTCTTTGAAAAGCTCTGCCTCTGGAATTATGGGTTACCCTTGTGAATGTTCCCGCTGCCTTTGGAAGCAATCCCTCATTGTTGTTGGGTTTTTTCCTCTGTTTGGCAGCAGCCTTTCTACTGGTGTCTACTTTTTATTGATTTATGGTAATAGGTGACCAGCTCCTTCTCTTCTGTCACTTACAGGTTGACCTCCTTAGTTGAGGTTTTTCTAAAACTGGCACACAAGGTGTAAGCACAGATGACCTTGTAAATTCAAAAGCCGCTTCCACTGAGGTAAAATTCTCCAGCTTCAAAGTACTGGATCCTGAGACTAAGGAAAATCTAAACATACAGCTAAGTGCTTGATGTCTCACACTGTGAATGGTTGCCACAAATCTAGGTTTGTGAACCTGGGTTTGTGATGTCTCTCTTTTTAGACCATTGGCCTTCAAATTCTGGTGTGCATCAGAATGATGCAGCATCCTAATTAGAAATACGGATTTCCAGCCCTCCCCCTAGACATCATTTCAGTAGGTCTGGGGGCAGGGCCCTGGGATCTACATTTTAACAAGTTCTGCGGGTGATTCTAATGCAGATCATACTTCGACCTCCATGAAACAGGCTGAGAAAAAGAAAAGAATGCTCTGATTTCCAGATGCGCCTTGGTATTGCTAAAAGCTCTTCTGGCACTGACTTGTAGGCCCTGGTGTTCTCCTGGTGAGCAAAACAAATTCACAGAACATTAACATCAGACAAGACCACGCTGTGACCCTGGTGGATCAAGACAGAAACATGACCGCTCTGTGATCATGTCTGAACACAGACAAAAGCAAGAACAACGTGCAAACCACAAAATTCTAAAGATCCCCCTTCCCTCAGCTAATATGAGTGACTGACGCTTCTTTACCAGTTACAGCTTTATCCTTGGTCTATCCTGGCCTCCTTATAGATACGATTTGTTGAGATATGCAATCATGGAATTACTCCTGCTTCCTCACAGCATCCAATCCAGAGCAAAGGCCTGCTTCCTTAAACCGTCCCCCAAATCACCAACACATGCCCACATCCTATAAGAAGTCCTTTCTAACTTGCTGAGATGTCCCCGTTAGTGTGCTTTCTCCTTCTCTGCAGCAAGTACTAAAGCCACCTTGTTCAACTACAGGTGTGTTTCTGGTGGGTTTTGGCTGAAGGATGTTGACAAGGCTCACCAGCTAGAGCAATGCTTTACATTCTTTCTTTATGGCCAAGTTGTGCTAGGCACTTAATGGCTACTAAGACACTGAAGGACCTTATAGCATTCCTGAGCATTTGTGCTCCCTGCAGAGGAAATGTGTGAGTAATTTCTGTATTGGTCACGATCACACAGGACAGTACACCTAATGGGCATAATGAAGGAGAGTTCATTGAATTGGCAGAGGCACTGTTAATATACGATGATGAAGCACCAGGGACTAGCAACGGCTGAGAGCTGTTACCACCCCTAAGCCTGAAGGAGCAGATCAAGGAGAGGTTACCAGAGACAGAGAGAGCCACACAAGAGGCCACCCAACAGGCACTGTGGCCTTTGGAAGAGGAAGGCAGCCACTGCCAACTGACTGGCCAATAGGGCAGGAGCTGGCGGGACAACACCCTGACTTTACTCTTCTCCTCCTCTTTGATCTCCTGCCCAATGTCTCCATAGAAGCCCCTGAATCCAGGGGCAAACAAGGCATGATACAGTCCATATGGTCAGCCTCCAGAGACCAGAGCAGGGCAGAACTGGAGGGACAAATGCAGAACAGGCAGCACACTTACAACGACTGCATTTGTTTATTCACAAACGTGTTTACACCACCTGTACTGCAGATACATTATATTATCGAATATTCTACGAACCAACAAAATCTAAGTACAAAAACAGAGTTCTTGATCCTATGAAAACTAAATTGAGTGCTTTGGGAAGACTGAATAACAACAACAAGAATAAAAAATGTTTGTGCTTATCAGATGCCAGGTACTGTTCTAAGTGCTTCACGCGTATTGCGTTAGTTCCCTCTTGACGCTGTAACAAATTATCACAAATTTAGTGGCTTAAAAGAACATAGATTTATTCTCTCACTGTTCTGGATTCCAAAGAAATTCCAAAATGGGCCTTTAGGACTAATATCAAGGTGTCAGCAGGACTGCAATTCTTCTGGAGGCTCAGGGGAGAATCCATTCTTTGTCTTTTCCAGCTTCTAAAGGCTGCCCACATTCCTTGGCTCATGTCCCGCTTCCAGAAATCACATCACTCCAACCTCTGCCTCTATCATCACATCTCCTTCTCTGACTCTGACTCTGTTATTATATATATAGGGATTATCTCATGTTTCCTACAAACAAGGACTTTCTCCTATATAACCACAATATAACCATCAAAACCAGAAAATTAACATTACTACCATCTAACCCTCAGACCCCATTCAAGTTTTGACAGTTGTTTCAATAATGTCCTTTATAGTAAAAGAATCCAGTTCTGAATCATAGATTGCAATCAATTGTCACATCTCTTCAGTCGTCTCAAATCTGGAATAGGTCCACGATCTTTTCTTGACTTTCATGACCTTGACAGTTTTGAAGATTACAGGCCAGTTATTTTGTAGAATGTTCTTCATTATGAATTCATCCAGTGTGTCCTCATGCTTTTATTTGGGAATATCATACAAGTGATGAGGTGATGCTGTGTTCCTTTCAGTGCATTTGATCAGATATTACACAGTGTTTATTTGTCCCACTGCTAATGGTATTTACTTGGGTCACTTGATTAAGATGGAATATGAAAAACTTTTCCACTCTAAAGCTACTCTTTTTTCTTTCATTGTTCATAAGTATTTTGTGAGTAGGTACTTTGAAACCATGTTTCTCATCCAACTTTCAATTCATTCATTCTTTCTTTATCTCCATAAGAACTCATAATATCCTGTTTTATTCATGGGTTATAATCTATTAACATAATTCCTTTAATGCTTAAATTGCCACCAATTTTGCCACTACCAGCCCCCTCCAACTGGCTTGATATATCCCCATCATTCTTGAGCACTTCCTTGCTTTTGGTACAAGTCGTTTCCAGCTCATCTTGTACTTTCCCTGCCCAAACCCTGGAATCAGCCATTTCTCCAAGGAGTCCTGGTAACTTAGTGGGGAATAGTGTTAGAAATCAAGTTCTGGGCACTAAGTATATTGACCACTGTTGGTTCTTACAGTGGACAGAGCTAAGGAATATATATTCCACCTATATTTATTTCTATAGCTATCTATTTATATTGAAAACCACAAACCACACTTATATCTCTGATTCCAAACCAACACCACAAGGTTCATTCTAGTTTTCTCCCTTTCCATATTTCGTGAAGGGGGGGAGCATTATTTTGCCTACCACATATATTAACTCATTTAATCCTTATAACAACCCTATGATTTAGAAAAAAAATTGCCAGCCCAATGCCTCATCATCCCCAAACACTATAGTGTGTATTTCAAATGGTTCAGAAAAAAAGTTCTTAGTACCCTACTTGCAACTTTTCTCTAAGTTTGTGATTGTTTCAAACTTTTAAACAGTTTAGCTAGAAAAGATCTCTACGGATCAATAGACTATGAGATACAATAGTGTTCATAGTGTGTCTGGTAATCTGAATGAGATAAGGGCATTAATACAGTTTCCAAATTGGGGGAGGGGAGGAGAGAAAGGGAGAGACAGGATTTTAATCTAAGAAGGACAGGAGCTGAGAAAGGTGACTTGGGCTGCCTTATCTTTAACAACCTGGGCTGGTGGTTCAGAGTTGGAATCTTCGCTGTGTCATTTCATTAATCATTTACACATGGCCACTGACAGCCATCCAGGCCTGAGGTCCATGCAGGAGTTGGAGGTTCTTGATTAGCTAATCTGCCATCTTGGCTGAGACATAGGCCATCAATATGGCAGAATATTAGCCTAAACTAACCACTGAATGAGTTTCTTAAGGCATATTCAGCCACCTCAATGAGAGAAAAAAAGAATAGAACAAGGTGACTCACTGGCATCTTAGAAATTCTCTGGTCCAAGTCCCTTACTTTACAGGCAGAAAAACCCAAACACAAAGTGGTTAAGGATTTGGACAAGGTTTCACAGCTATTGAAACACTCAGAAAACACTCAGGCCCCCATACACATCATCGATGGCAAGCCAGAATTGCCTTACCTCCTCACCGACTTTGTTGCAAGTAGGAATAGACTTTATCAAGTGGCAGGGGAAGCCTTCTTTATCACAGGTGATTAGGGCTAGGAGTTGTTTGGTTAGTTACTAAAGTCAGTCAAAGTGCGAAAGTTATAAAGAGTGATATGTAAATACCTTAAATATTTTATTTGATAGTTTCCCTTTGCGACTCAATCTCCTCATTAGAGCTCCATGGTGTTGTTCTTGTATAAACCCCAGCCATGGTGCATCATCTCTGATTTCCACTGTGTGTTTCTTTAAAGAGGAGTTAAAACTTAAAAGAACTTAAAAATATTTGTCAAACAATTTGAGTGGCGAATCATTCTAGATTTTAATGTTTTTTCTTCTCACTCTTTTAGAGTGGTGCCACCCACACAGAATTCAACTGCAGTTTTCTTAGATGTGTGACTTGGGCAAGTTACTTAACCTCTTTTTGCTTCAATTGTCTTTCCAAAAAATGAGATACTTAAGGCTCATCTTGTATCTTCCCTGCCCCAGCCCTGGAATCAGCCATTTCTCCAAAAAGTCCTGGCTCCTTTTAGTGGTGAATGGTATTAGAAGCCAAGATCTGGGCACTAAGTGTACTCATCACTATTGGATTATTGCTATTCCCAGGTCCTCACGGTGGGCAGAACCAAGGAGTTTATGTTACATATATATTTATTTCTATATCTATTTATGCATGTTGAAAATCATGAGTCACACTGATATCTCCTATTCTAAACCAACGTTGCAAAATTTCTTCTAGTTTTCTTACTTTCCATATTTGTAACTCCCTTCTCCAACCATGAATAGTCTCTTAATATATTTACTTATTTGAGCAATAGTCTTGTGTGTAACCAATCTACTATTTCTACCACCATTCTCTTCCTGTGTATACTCTGCCACTCCATGCCCAGTCATCTTTCTACATAGACAATCTGCAACACTAGGTGGGCTCTGATCCCTCCCCATGCTGGGCCACTTCACACAAGGATGCCTATTTCATTCTGCTTAGATTCTGACTCACTGTGCCACACTGTCCTGCCCACCATGGATGCCCTCCTCACTCCATTTGCTCTAACTCCCCACACTGGGCCAATTCCCTGCATGGCCACACTTGTTACCTTGCTCAGTTCTGATACCCTATGTCAGGCCACCCTTCTCTACACTAGCCTCAGTCCACTCAGGCTCTGACACCCATTCTGGGCCACTGTGGCTTCCCCCCTTCTTTTGGAATAGATGCCAACTTTGGTCTGCATTACCTAAAGACATTAGGACTGAATTGCTCAAGAAGAAAAGGGGGAGAAGGAGAAGAAGAGCTCTTTTTTTGTTTTTAACACCTTCTCTGACACAATGAAGACTGTCAATAGGGTAAAGAAAGGAGGAACTGTTTGCATTCAATGAGACCATTTGATGCTTCACCTGTATTATGTAGGAAAAATTATTTCCTGATTTATTTATCCCCCAAAGTGTTTTGTCACCAAAAGGCACAAATTACTTTTTCACTGAGAACACCCTTGGCATTCAAATATTTAATTGCCATTATTATCAAGATCACTCATTAATTGATACTGTCTTTTATTTCTTTTTCACTTCATTCCCTCATTGGCACAGAGGCCTTACCTGTCCCGTCTCATGGTACTTAGCTCTTTATGTAATTTTTATATAGTCTTAAAGCCCTGGCACACATTGTATGATACAATCAGTGTGGGCTTAGAAGTCAGACAGAACTTGCATTCAAATGACTCTTATTTATCTCTCTTTTTTATAAGAATTAAAGACACACATATCTTTAAGATATATAACATATATATGATATATTTATTACATCTGCCACGTGGTAAAGCATTCTCTAAAGTTTGTTCCTATCACATCTACCTTCCTGACAAAGTCTCATGTTTGTGCACGTATGTCTCTGTCTGTCTCTTTGTTCATTTTTTTTTCCTTTGAGACCCGAGACCATGGGAAGAACTTCAGGTAAGTAAAAACTGGTAAATAACAACAACTCTGAAAACCAGAAAATTGGTCTAACTTCTCATTAAACTTTAAACAGATGTATTACCTGTTTCTCTCAGAAGTTTTTGACCCACTGGGCATTCCTAGGACTTCCCTGAAAAATTTGGATCTTGACAGTTTCAAGTGTCCTATGGTGTTTAGCATTATCCCAATGGTATTCTCATTATAGCCAATACAACAGCAGAGGAAAAGGGAAGTAGAAGCAACATTTCTGTAAATCTGCCTTTCGGTGCCCAATATACCAAGAGTGCATCCTGCTGCCTACTCATCTGAAAGTCTTTCTGGGTCCTAGCTTGCTTACCTCATTCTCTCTCAATCACTCATCATTGAGCTGTGAGGATTCCCTGTTCCCTCCATGTTTCAAAGACCATTCTAAGGCAAGTAGAACTGGAAAAGCTGTAAAAAATACTATTGGTCCAATCCACCCCAGTTAGTTGGAAAAATCCATATTTGTTGCCACATGAAAATATTATGTGGTATCCTGCATTCTGTTCCTGTCTTTGACCCACTTCTGTTGAAACTGTACTTTTTCCTTGGTTATTTTTTTGTAATTTTTAGTGTAAAATCCTTCCTCTGATTACACTGAAGCCTTGTGCAGAGTGAAGCATAGCGTCTCTCTCCTGCGATGAGATGGAAATTGTTATCTTTGCCCCCATGACACCAGAGTAAAATGGGAAACTGCACTTGTGTAATCATCAGAGTACAGACCCTATAAGAGAGGTACAAAATTGTTTCCTTCTTAGAGGGCTTAATTAAAATCATTACTTAAAAATAAGCATTGTGACAACATCATGATTGGGCTATTTTTGAACCGTGGAACACCTATGAGAATTCAGTGTTCCATGAGGAAAGTGCCTCTTCTCAGTTCACACATGTACGTTTGCTGGATTCAAAAATTTAAAGAAATCTATTAATCCTCTGGTAATGAATGTGCTGATTATTTTATAGTTGTCTAAAAATGAGAGGCATATCAAAATAATTTAATATTTTGTAATATTTTAGAGGGTCATTACAAGACATTCTCTTTTACTCAGTAAGGATTAAATAACCAAGTCTATGTGTTTTATTGCTGATTTCTACGATTAAAGCAAGTACATATAAGCTGAGCTGATTGCAATATAAAGAATTATTCTCCCGGGTCCTACTTGTATTCATTCTCTTTCTACATTTTAAAAACCCATTCATCAATTACTCTGCAGTGGCACCAGGACTTAGCATGCGCATATTATCTTCTCATATTCCTTTGCCGTCTTCCAAAATCATGAGTGTGCATGTGGGAATGTGTACACCCACCCGCACTCACAAACACATATGCACACACGCAAGCACATATAATGGCATCCAAACATATTTACCCATAATTACATTCTAGGCACTTTATCGAACACAGATATTTTTGCATTCATTTGTGGAAACTGAAAAGAATCCACACTAACGTGTAGAGTCTTAAAGCAAACCGTAATCTTATAAACAGTGAGGTGAACCTCAGAGGCAGTAGTCTTTTGATATGCAGCATAAGTGAAATGCTGCATAATATAAAATGATGGTGCTATTAATCCTTCGGCACTGGTGGTGCCCAGCCCCCCCTTCGCTATTGATACCCACACCATTGTCTCTGGCTTTAAACTTCATCAGTATGCAAACGGAGTGTCACTATGATGGGTGGTAACTTGGTTGGATGCACTTTCTACATTTCTGGCAAATGAGTATAATTATTTTCAGAGCTGCGGGCAACTCATGCATGTTTTATCCTCCATCTGGACCAGCACGGTACACAATAGTGATAAAAGATGATTTTCCCCGTTGGATGTTCACAGGCCATCATCGACACAGTCCTGATGAAATGGCCATGTATCCCCTAGCAGTTCTATATCTGCCACAGCTTGACAACAAAATTATTTCCCCATAGTACTAAAACACTTCAAATATTCAAGCCCTCTGTGCATATATTTGTGTTTTGAAGCATTCAGCGTTAACATAATGTGGTAATTTATAAACTGACAAATTAACTATGCAGAAATCACAGAGAGGCCTTATGAGGTCTGCAAAGCAGCAGAAAAGAAAGCAGAAGCTTTTTGCGCTCTGTAATAATAATAATCCTATCAACTGTCGCAGATTGCCCGGCCTCCCATTGTTACAGCCACACGCTCTGAAGCTTGCTTACTGTAGGTGCTTCTGCCCGAGATGGCTCGCCTCAAACCACGCCAACCGGGAGGCTCGGCTCGGGCTTAACGTGCCATCCCTCTCCGGGTCTGGGGCTGATGCAAAAAAGGGCACCAATAAAAAAATGCAAGTTGCCCATATTGAGCACAGAGAGCCAGAAATGGATGTGCGGGATGGAAGTTGGGGAGGGTGAGATTTGCCTTCCAGACAGGAAGTGAATTGAGGACTGGCAAAATCCATAACAGCAAAACTGAGATTATGCATGTGAAAGGACGATCAGCCTTCTTTGTTTTGTGGTTATAAAATCATTTGAATGATTAAAATCCATCATCTTGCTAGTCCGCTTTAGCAAATGCTGGCAATCCTTGAAGGCCCACTATTGATCCTCAGACAGACAGCTGAATGGAGGCAGCATCCATCAAAAGATGCAAAAGAGCGCATTTTCACTTTTATTGTATTAGCCTAATTCTCTTTCAGATGAATTAAAGACTAATTTTGCTAGATCAAGGGGACAGTCTGTATGTGTATCTTCTGCTGCCCCCATCTGTTTAACGTGTAGATTCTTAGAAGGCAGAATTAATTTTTTAGAGGCAAGAAAGTATTTACAAATTCTTTGTAAAAATACAGAACATTCCTTCATGATCCGCCAAGCCAGCCTCTCTTCCTTCCTTCCCCATGCACCCTGATCTCCACTCCGCCTCCCCCAGTCACTCCTCCCACACACACAGGCACACTTGCTCTCTTACAGATTCACACATGCATGCTAAACACACACACACACGCACACACACACACTCACACATGCCGTTCTTTAAATGGTATGTACCATGCTACGAGGCCTACCAAACATCAGACACTCTTTATCAGCAGTTGTGCCAGGGTCTCCATGGCAACAGTATAATAGATTTGCCCTTATTCAATCCCAGAGGCCACATTGAAGCGCAATGCAAAATTTGCTGGGGCCTGAATTCCTTTCAAGCCATGGCGCCCGTGTCAGGAAACAAGTCAATGCACAGACAGCACTGCACAGAAAGATGGAAAGGAACCTTTTCTCTCCACTGCTGTTTGCTCACAGTGACATTCAGCAGCTCGGGCCCTTCTAGATCTTGTTTCTGTCTCATTTTCTAGTTATTAATTCACTTCTTTGGGAGGAGAGGCGAGTGGGGGAGGGGAGCGCCATGCTTTGCAGTAATAAACCACCAATGAAAGTGCAAAGCAAGCTGCATAAAAACGAAGCGTTCTTCTCAGCCTCCAAGGTTATATAGGATTCAATATGGCTGAAGCCCACCACAGCTGCAGACTAAATTCTGGGGTGTGGTGCACCCCAGTGCTGAGCAGGGCTGAGCAGCCGAGCCAACCTCCTTGCCCCACACAGGAGTGGTATTTTGTGATGCTCAAGCAAACTTCCCCAGGGAAGGAGAGGCAGAAGAATGGACACACGCCCTTGTCCCAAAGCCAGTCTCGGCAGGCAGGAGGAATTCCCAGGAGCTCACACCTGAAGTACACTGTGGCTAAAACAAGCACAGCTTAAAAGTTAAACAATCATTTGTTTTAGGTTTATTTTAATCATTAGCTTTGGGACTTACAAGATGATTACTTTGTGGGTTAATTATTTTCTGTGCTGTGGCTTTCCAAACCTAATTGCTCAACTTCATTATTGTACATAGCGATCCATAGCTGGTTCCTAAAATTACCTGTCCAAATATTTTCCCTTTTGATTATCACTGAGAATTTGCTATTTTTCTCCCTGCGTCGGAACTTTGCATAAATGACTTGGTTGGGAGATTCCTGTGTGATTTTGAAGATTACTAGAGATATCACGGGCACGTGATAGAACTCACTTGGTGATGCTGTTAGGATCTGAAAGAAGACTCTTCAGGGGCTTTGCCCTGGTGAAGCCTAATTAACTTCAGGGCAGTGGTTCTCTTGCTTTCATGTACATCAAAAGCACCTGGAGTATTGTTAAAACACAGTTTCCTGAACCTCATCCCCAGAGACTCTGATTCAGCGGGTCAGGGTCAGGGCCAGGGCCCAGGCGTTTGCACCTCCAACAAGCTCACAGGTGATGCCAACGCTACTGGTCCAAGGACCAGGCTTTGAGGAGCACTGCTTTAGGCCAATCTCCATCTGTAAAATTCCTCGACCTCTGACTTAAAGTTTATTTTGGCTGTTTACCATAGCTTCAACTTCAGTGTCCTTCTTGAAGGGCATTACTTGTCATCCTAATATAATTACCCCTTTCTCCAGTGGATCAGACCCACAATTTCACCCAGCTCCTGGGACACAGAGAAGATGGAAGCCTGTGGAGAAGAAAAGAGTGTCAGGAGGTGAGGATATATCCTCAGGACTCGTGCTATACTTGCCATGTATTAGGACTTGATCAATATTTTTTGAATGAATACATGAGTGAGTAAATATAATAGAATTTCAAAGCTTTCATACTTTAGGAAAGAGATCTTAAGAATATAGGTGTTCTGTGTTTTATTTATATTGAAATATATTCAATGTTATATATTTGATTTTAAAAAGTGACATATGAATTTTCACTGGGAGAGGGATTAAATAGCACTTCAAATTCTTCTAGGAAGTTGGAACCATAGGATGAATCACTGTAGAAAGTAAAATCCTTTTAGGATTAAAAACATTACTCTCTACTTTATTTTTGTAAGTTTGGAATTTCAAGTGAGAAACACTACATTTTCATTTTAAGAAGCACCAATTTTACTTTTCACTGAACTAAATAAAAGTGTGCATTTTTGCCTGGTGTTTTAACTTGAAACCATCAATTATTTCTTTTCATTTCCTGCTCCTGTTGATTTGACCCTAAAATCTGGGTCATTTTAACAAATAAATAGTGTTAACAACAACAAAAAGTTGAGTCAATGCCACATAACACTAACTTAAGATGACTCTGTTCACTTTGATCAGACTTTGATTGTCTGTGCAAAGGGAGCTATGCATTAGAAAATGACTACCGAGGCGGGGGTGGGGGAGTGGTAAACTGAGAATTACAGTGTCCTGCTTTGTGAATTACCTAATCTACAGTGAATTCGTGATACGGTAATGGCAGTGTTTTTCACCACACTTTGCAGTATGTCTTCTGTTCTGAGGCTTTTCTTCCCAGAATAAGGCCAATGGCGCAGAAGTGGGCAGCCTCTTAGGCAGGGACCCCACTGGGCCCTCTCCACCCTTCCCCAGGAGAGGTGCAGTGGAGATGAGAAGAACTGACTTTTCTTCCCCATTCTGTCCTTGCTTCAGCCCTTGAATAGCATCATCCCACACTGACTGGTAAAAAATAAAATTCTCTTAACATAAATCTAAATATACAGAACTGGAGAATTGTTAAAACCAGCCCTGGTGGTCTAGTGGCTAAGATTCAGTGCCCTCACCACTGGGACCCTCGTTCATTTCCAGGTCAGGGAACCGCACCATCCACTGTAGGTTGTCACACTGTAGCGGATGCTTGTTGCTGCGATGCTGAAAGCTATGCCACCAACACTTGAAATGCCAGCAGGGTCACCCATGGTGGGCAGGTTTCAACAGAGCTTCCAGGGCAAAACAGACTAAGAAGAAGGACCTAGCCACCCAACTCCAAAAAAATGGGCCCTGAAAATCCTATGAACAGCAACAAAACATTGTCTGATACAGAGCCAGAAGGTGAGAGGATGGTGCAAAAAGACCAGGCAGGGTTCCACTCTGCTGTCCACACGGTCACTAGGAGTCAGAATCGACTCATGGCACTGACAACAAAGAACTGGTAAACTACATCTTTGAGAGGGTGCGACTTGATGCCTCCTTTTGCCAGAGGAGATAGATCCCAAGATCAAGCAACTACTCAGTGGCAGAGATGGGACCTGGTCCCCGTGCCTAGACTCTGACAGAGGTCTGATGACACCCACCACATGATACTCCAGCCTGCTTTGCCCTCCCAGGATGGGTGGCCTGTCACACTGCTTGAGTACATGTCACCCCCCACAGTCAACACCCTGCCACAGGCTACCCAGAGGGGAGAATGACCTCAGACTGCTATCAACAACTTGCAATTTGACAGGTATTTACTGAGCACCTGCTGTGTGCCCGGTGCTACACTGTTCTCTGACAGCACAGGGTGAATGGACACAGACTTTTATTACAAGGTGGTTACAACCAGGGAAGTTTCTTTTTCACCACTTTACAATAGCCGTCTCCTCCGTAAACTTTGCAAACGGGAGTATGCCCCAGTGTGTCGGCAACCACAGATTAAACTGATTGTTACTTCCTCAAGTTTCCATTTTCCTTGATTGTAATTACTCTATTTCCTTGATTTTATGACATAGATTTTTCTAATTCACGCTTTAAGCTTTGGAAATCTGGATGGTTGCCTCTCACAGTCAAGGTCTGCATTATACTGGTGGTTGTCTGTCTTTATTTCTGAGATAGATTAAGCTGCATCTTAGAATGATATCTTAGAATTGAGGAAATAAAGGCATTTAAAATGTGATTTTTAATGTTAAATCTTTCCAACTACTGCACAATATATTGGTTTTAGTTGCTTTTTAAAGATAAACAGATACAAGACTTCCCAGGAGTGTCTCCCTTGCGGAGGGTGCTTTCAGGCTCCCTGTAGGTCCCTGAACTTGAACTTCTGGCTCCTTTGCCATTAGGGGCACTTCAGGGGAAACCAAGAAGCCCTGGTTTAGCTGATGCAACATTTTTGAATGGCAAAGTGAGAATGGGAAACAATCTGAAGGACGAACATGATGCTGAGCATTCAGTCAGAATCTGGACCTGTGAACAGTCAGACACAAACACTTTGGGATGAACCGTTCATTTTCACTTTATTAACATCCCCCAGGAAAGCTGGTCCATCATTTACTGTTACATTGTTGTATTTTTCCGCCTTGCCCCCATCTCAGTTCTTTGTGACCAGCAGAAACTTGGGACCCTGCCCCTTCTCACTGTCCTGCCCGGCCACCTGTCCAGCCCTGTGCTCAGCAATAATGACCAGCAGACAGTGCCTTTCTTGCCAAGTGGAGCTGACGCTCTGTAGGCCATTGTCTGTGGGGCTACGCTGCTGTCCCCATCACTGCCCCTACAGGACACTCGTCAACAGCTGTGAGAGGTTTCCCACCCTGGCCCATATAAAAGGAAGGCCTGGAAAGGCTTCTCGGAGCATCAGTTCAGAGGTCCCACAACCAGCCAAACAATACACGATTATTCAATGGCTCCAATTCATTTTCCTCTGCTCCTCCCCCATGGTTACCCTTGAGAGAAAACTAATTTGCAGAAAAATAGCCCCTGCCAGCTAACTTCTCCTCCTAAATGTATTATGACCCTGAACTCTTGTTTCTGTGGGTGCTTATTCTCATAGTAAATGCACAAGAGTTCTGAAAAGCCACTTCTCCTTTAAAAACTACCCCACACCCCAGCCTGGGAGATGCTTTCTTTCCTTTTATTCTTTGCTTCTCTTTTTAACATGTGTGCTGAAATTGGCACTTTCTCTTTTCAGTTCACTCCCTTCCTACTATTAATGCAGGCAGCAATGGAGAAATGTGCGCAATTTTTCCAGTCTCTGCACTCGGCAAGCCCATGGGTGATGGATTAAAGGTAACAGGCTCTACCTTACATATCACTATTTAAGCGAAGCGCTGAGCCGGCCAACCGGTGATGCATGGTGTCATCCAAGCGCCCGCTGCAAGCAGGGGAGCACGGCTGCCTCCACTGTTGTCTGAGTAAATAATGGGGCTAATGGCGTTTGGTGCAAATGAGACTCCTAGAGAACACGTCGGGCTCCTCCATCTCCTTATTTTTTTTCCTCTCTCTCTCCTCTCAGGAGCTTCACCAGTGTGGCCTGCCTTGGTTATCTGGGGGAGGAGGGAAGGTTCTCGGGGAGTTCAGGATTTTGTAACGAATATTGAACGCCAGGGAGAATGGATGCCAAGGTCAGGTTAAGAATAAAGAAAATTGATTTGGAAGTCTGGGTCACGATGTGAAAGGCCCTGAATGCTGCCAAAATATTTTCATTATCGCTGTTTTTGTTATGGAAAAGACGAGGCCCTGTGCAAGGAGGCTAAGAGGTGGGAGCTGAGGCTGCAGAGAGGGAGTCTGAGAGAAACAGGGGAATCAGAACTCCAGGATTTCCTGGCTTTGCGTCCCTGAGCCTCTTTGCCTGGCATTTGCCTCCCCTGGACAAGTATGTGGATGGACAAACACTGATAATGGCGCTTATTCCCACAGAACCAGGCAGTTCTGAACTCTCCCTTTCTGTCTCTCTCCTGGTTCACAGAAGCTGGAGACAAATTCTTCTAGTTCTCTTTGCAGGAGTAAGCTGTTCCATGCATCACTGTGACTCTTCGTTTCGGCCAGGCCTACAACAAATCTGCAACGCAGGGCTGTATATTTTAACAAAATCCTGTTATTATTGGAGCTCTGACCCGATTTTGCTTCTATATTCTGAAGTAGAAAAGACTCCAGTGGCATGAAATTAGCAACACATTCTGCTAGTGTGTTAATTGTGTGAGAGTTTTTGGCAGGAGGAGCTCTTAGCACAACATGGAATTTATTTTTTATTTAAATTTGGTAGTGATTTCATGTCGTGTTTGAAGAGAAGCACCATGGCTTAAACCACTTGGGACTTACTGTACGTTCAGGAAAAGAAAAAAAAAATGTGCCTAATGCAGTGGTGCAGAAGGAATTATGTAATTTTTTTACTTAGCAGGGAAGCTGCCAGCGCCAGTTTCTAATTCGTTAGGAGAGGTGGGCATTCCCAGGCAGGGGTCTAGAATGCCCTGGGCCCTGGTGCAGTGTCCAAATGCAGTCGTATCTGGCGTAGCAGATTACCTAGTTTCATAAAAGCAAAGATACATGAAAAACAAAGTCAAATCTCACGGGTCAGAGTGGCTATTTTTGTCCCATAGATACCCCTTCTGAATCGCCCAAGGACCAAAGGGGAAGTTGTATGAACATGGCTGTTCATGTGACCATGCGGATGGGGAGCCATGTCCAGAAAGGTGAAGGACGGGCAGACGAGCCAACAGATGTGTCCCACCAAAGAGGATGGACCCCTGCCCTTATCTTGGGGGCAGGAGGCCACTCTGAAAGAGGAAAAAGGTAACATAACATTTATTGAATACTTGCTGTCTACCGGCTGCTGTACGGGCTGGCATATGTCATCTCCTTACCCCAGCCATATAAAGGGATTTTCTCTCCCTTTCCCCCTCTGCTCCTGGCCTCTTGCCCATCTCCTCTCCCTACAATTCCCTCCTTGCCCACCAGCCACCACTAAGCTCTCACCTGAGAGGCTCTGAGCTGCCCCAGCCAGCTGCGAGCTCCTCATTGTCCTTTACTGTGTGGCTCAGGCCAGCAGTTCAAAGCAGGACAGACAAGGGCTCTTCTCCCTGGTACCAACACTTCTGTATCAATTATTCCAGAATAATCCACCATGACTTTGATTCTGCAGACAGACAGAACAGGACTCCAATCCCAGCTCTCCCTCTTGATGCCCTTGGCAAGATGATTTATTCCCTGGACCTGGGTTTCTGCATCTGTGAGAAGCAGCCACACTTTGGGCCAGGATTACACAAGGTGATGGATGTAGAGTTCACAGCCCTGGGGCTGGCCCATGACCCCGTTAGGTCCCTTTGCTTCCCAACCCCACAGTCATGGCAGTCACATCTACTGAATCCACATTAGGGGCCAGGCACCATGCCAAGCTAGGCATGAACAGAGATGTCCCTGGAGAAACCACGGAGTACATACCACCCCTCATTTAACAGCCACACAACCTGGAAGGCGCTGCATGACAACCATCCTTCTACAAACAGCAAATCTGAGGCTTAGACGAGGGAAACCACATGGTAAAGAGTAGAGCCAGGATTTCACCTTGATTTGTCTGATTCCAAAGACTCTCCTTTTAATTCATTGGGTCTCAACCCTGTCTATCACGGGGAGCTTCTAGGTTTTTAGCTTTATTTCTTTTTTTTTTTAGGTTGAGCCCTCCATAAAAGCACCCAGTGAAGGGGCAGGTGGGTGCCGAATCTTCTCCCTGCTCTGCTTGCCAAGCCCCTGGACTGGGAGATTGCATTGGCTCTGAGGACACAGAGTGTGTGTGTGTGTGTGTGTGTGACTTAGATTAGGGAAAGGGGTGTGTGCTTTTCTAATTCACACAAAGGTTTTGTAGTAACAGCAACTGCCCTGAAATTGAACCTACCTCGCTGAGTTATTATGCTAGACAAATGTGAAAATTTAAATAAAATGGAGGCTCCCTAGGGGAGTTGAAATTTGAACCCAAGCTGTCAGTCTCTAAAGCACCTATCCTAACCCCTGTCATTTTCCCGGGAATGCAGAGAAGTGATGGTCTCTGGGGAATTCTACAGATAGGAAATTCTCTGGGCAGGCAGACGGGGAGAAGCCTCACAGAGGCGGGAGGTGCAGTCCCTCCCTTCAGGGCCAAAAGCAGGCCAATAAAAGCCAACCAGCTTGTTTCCCTTGCCCATCTAGTTAAGGCCTCAATGCCTTTGACCTTCAAAAAACATCTAAAACTTGCGATGACAAAAGTTTTCTTGGGGGAGAGGGACGTAGCTGACAAGGGAAATGGTGATGCTTGGCACCTGACCTCTGTTTCAAGTAGATTCCTTCCAGGCTACCTACTTGATAGGTAGGTAAGGTAAAGAAAATGAGATCGTAATGTGATAATCTGTCACTATTCCTCCTTATCAGATCATTGCCTTTGCTGGCCTTTGGACTGAATACTTGGCACAGCATTTTAGAACAAGAAGATCCCTTAGAAATAATCCACTCCAGTGGTTGGCATCAGAAAGCCCTTTTAAGGATGGAGGTCTTCACAGGACCCTTCACCATTTCTGAGCTTATACGTGTGTTAAGGTGGCAGAGGCTCACTAAAATACCTTATTTCTTTGCCTTCGACTAGAACTTTAGTAACTTAATATGCTAAAACTTTGGACATCTCATGCTGAGTTCTGGCCAGCAGCTATCTGTCTTTAATTGATAAGAATGACAATGAAATCACTATGACCCCAAACCCCACTTGGGGTCCTGATTCCCAAGCCAGGGTTTAGTTCCATCTTCTTGACATTTAGGTCAATGATGAATTTTGTTTGGTAATTAGTTTCAAATCACCCAGCTTGATTTTCAAAACAATAAATTCGTTTTTCAAATTTCATTTTAAAGAAAACATAAACTAGTGTAAATTTAACACCAGATCATTTGCCATCAATAGAAATAACTAGGAAAACAAGGCATTGTGATTGAATTCTAGCTAACTCAGTTGCCTACCACGCTCTTAAACTAAGGCCTCTTCCCTCTTTGTTAGGGAAAGGGGATGGGGAAGATTGGGTAACGTTGGAGAGGTGTTAAGGGAAAACCGGCCCCAAACTGTGGCTTTGTCTAGACTTATTCAGAATATGGAAAGGCAATCAAAAAGGGAATACTTTTCTCACAAAAGTTACGTCATATTCCTGCTGCCTTCAACCCATGGGAGAAATATCACATTACAGAGGTCATCAAAGAAGTCAGAAATGGAGCCTCTGCCCGCATCCACTGTCTTCCCTTTTCCAGTTTGACCAAGGACTTACCCCTTTGCCCTCTTGAATGGACCATCCTTACTTCTCCTTCTTCTCCAGGGCTCGTTGATCCTTTTATCCCCTTTGCTCCCCATTTTCAGAGCCCTGCCTCTGCTACTAGATCTCAAGTCATGGAGTTCCTAGCTGGAAGGTGAGGGAGCTTTGGATCTCGGAGACAGGGGGAGAGGTGGTGGTGGTAATGGCGGTGGAGGTGGTGGCGGTGGATGGAGACCACTGATATTAACCAGATCTGCTATTCCTGCTCAATAATCCAGGCTTGTTTAGTCCCTTAGTTCTCGCTCCCATTCCCATTGTGCTGTGGGAGTGCAACTGAGCCTAAATGCTAATTCTCACACCCCATAAAGCCCTTTAGCCCCCTGCTCCCTTCACCCGCCTCCCCGCTCTCCCTGTTCCTCCGTAACAAGCAGGATGATCCAGTCTTATCCTTTATAGCCTTTACTCTGTCCTGCCTTCCCAAGGCATTCATAAACTGCAACACTATTTTGACACTCAGTGACATAGGCTAGAGAGATTATTTAACTACCCAGCATTTTCTATCCGGTTCACCACCCTACCTCAGTGAATTTTGAAAATTTAATCATCCGACGCCAAACAGAATGTGGTTAGACATGCCAGCTTCCTTGTTACTTGAATCTTCTCAGTTAGTTCCTCCTCCACGTCCCTGGTGTTTGTTTACGCTGCCTCATTATCTAAAACTCCTTTATCCAGAAACTCTGTAACCTGAAATGAGATTGTGTTACTGGATGTGTTTTATTTACTTTGAAAACTGTCTAGCTCACTTGAACCCCTGCTTATCCGATTTAATTCAGTGCTTGCCTAGAATCTGCAGATCACCAGGACCTTGGGGATCCCTGCTCTTATTTGTCTTATTGTTTAACCTCTGCTGCAGAACAACGCCAATTTCAGTCTTACTTTCTATGGTGCAAACACACGTCATGTTATCTGAATCCTACAGTTGTTCCACTATCTCTGTTCCTGACTACTTTTTACAATTCACATTAAAAAAATAAGAATTGGACTTTTTAAACCTCCTTTGGTATCCTGGGGCAGCATTGCCACAGGGAAAGGATACTGTCTTGCATTTAGGGACCTATGTTCTTAGCTTGGTTCTACAGTTGACTGTGTAACTTAAAACAAGTCCCCTAAATTGTGTGTATTTCCATTTCTCAATCAGCCAACTGGAGACAATAGTATCCAGGCTTCCTTGTCATCCGATGTTCTATAGATAATAGAGAGTATAGCCGTAGACAAGTTTAGAGGGAAATATCCTTTATATAATTAATCTAGAGAGAGAGTCATTCACAATTAAGTAGTAATTAATCCAGAGAGAGTCCTTAATAATTATTTTTATAATTTCTCACAGTTGGCAAAGAATAAGATTGAGAAGTGTTAATGGAAAACTGGCATCAGACTGAGGCTTTCTCTGGATGATACAGAAATGCTGATTCCCAGCAAATGAGCACCCTCACTCTGCTTGAACACTTCCTGTCATAACAAGATCACCACTTCTTTTAAAAGTTTCCATTATTGAACTCCTAGTTAGATATTTCTTTCTCGCACAAGACACAAAATATCCCTTTGGAAAAATCTCACCTGCTTGTCCTATTGCAACTCAATTTACCAACATTTACCAAGCACCTACCATATGCAAAGTCCTGTGTCAGTCATCTAGAATTCCAAAGATAAATTCAGCTAGGTTTCTGCATTCAAGATCTTTGCAAATGTTCTGTAAATGAAAGGTCAAATGCTGTGTTGGATATTTTAAAGACAGAGATACTCCACTACTGGCTAAGACGTGTAATAGAGACCAGACTTCCCCTTCTGCCTGGACCAACCAAAATAATGAACAAAATATGTGCAACAACAGTCTTTAAGACACTGGATACCAGGCAACAAAAAACAGTGATTCCCAAGAGAAGGGGAACAAGCAATTGCTCCTATAAAATAAGCTCAACCAATCTTACTGCCTTGAGAGAGTTTTCAAGTCCCCATAGTGGGAAGGGCGATTCTGGCACAAGGGTCCAGTGGACTCCCAGAGAGAAGACAGGGATGATTCCTGGAGACAAGGACAGCTAGAGTTTGCAGGACAGACTACTGAAGAGAAGATAGCTGCACAGGGTAAGAACACCAGACATCTACAGAGGGTCCCCCTTGCATATTCAGCAGAGTACTAATCAAGGAATGCATGTGAGGAAACTACCCAATGAGGAAGGTACCACCCAAAAAAATTAGAGGGAGCAGAAACATGAATAGTGCCTGTTTCCACCCGCCAGACTAAAAACTTCATAATTCATGGGGCACTGGGTAGAGTACTCAGAAGGTTCTTTTCTCAGTAATGAAAAATAATTCACCCTAGACTAAACACAACTCTGGTTCCACCTAACAAATCTTAAAAACAAGACCCAAAAGGAGCAAACTGTTTACAAGCAATTTAACTGCATCCCAGAACAAAGATCAAGAATAGAAATTCAAAAATAGCCAGTACCCAACAAAGAAAAATTCAAAAAGTATGGCATCCAGTAAAAACTTACCAGTTATGCAAGGAGGCAGGAAAATATAACCAATAATTGAAGAGAAATAACTACTAATCAAAACCAATCCAGAACTGACACAGATGTTAGAATTAACAGACAAGGACATTCAAGTATTAAAACGGTATTGCAAGTGACCAACTAGTGAAGTACAAACAGGGGAGATATTCAGAAGACCCAAATTGAGCTTCTAGTGACGAAAACTCCAATTTCTGAGGTAAAAATTTACACTGGATGGAATTAATAGAAAAGTGGGCATTGTAGAAAAAAACTAAGAAACTTTAAGAAATAGCAGTAGACACTATGCCCAATTAAAGATAGAGTGAAAAAATGGAGACTGACTGATCTTTGGAACTACTTCAAGTGGTCCAATATTCGTCTAACCAAGCAGATGGAGAAATGGAAAAAGAATCAAAGCCCAGCATAGGAAACATAAAGAAACTAAACCAAGGAACATCATAAACAAATTGTTCAAGCCAAAGATAAAGAGAACAAGTAAAAAGCAGTCGTAGGAAAAAGACACATTATGTATAGAGGAAAAACAATGACAATAAGAATGGCAGCAGTTTCTCATCAGATACAATGCAAAGTGAGATGACAGTGGGCAACATCCTTAAAGATGAAATACTGTCAACCTAGAATTCTATACCCAGTGAAAATACCTTAAAGAAATGAAGACAAAATAAAGACTTTTTAGACATAAAAAAGAAGAAAGAATTTGTCACCAGCAGATCCATGTTCCAAACAATGTTAAAGGAAACCTATCAAGCAGAAAGAAAAATGATGCCAGATGGAAATATGGATCTATGCCAAGGAATGAAGAACACTGGAAATGGGTGTAACATAGGTAAGTATATAATGTTTTAAAAAATTATTTAAATCTCTCTTAAAGATAATTGACTGTTTAATCAAAAAATGTAAAGTAAGGTTTATAATGTATATAAAGGAAATGTATGACAAAAACAGCACAAAGCCATGGAGGGAAGAAATGGATGTATCTTATTATAGGGTGCTTAAGCTATGTGTGAAGTACAGTATAACACAACAAAGAGTTTAGCTAAGAAGACAATAAAGAATATAAAATGGAGTCCTAAAAAATAGTCAACCTAAAAGAAGGCAGAAATAGAGCAAAGAGGAAATAGGGAACGAGTAACAGACAAGAAAAAATATATCTTGTCATCCACTCTGGACTCAAAATACGATCTCCCCCTTTCTAGAGCAAAACAGCCTCCCCTAATGTGGAAACACTGCCATGGCCTCATCTGAGACAGGTGCTTCATAAGACAATGCTTGTCCTCCTCAAGATCTGACCTTGCCCTCCTCCCATTACTAATCACTGGAGTCAGGTCTCAGCACAGCCTGACCCAGGAAACACAATGCCTTCTCTTTATGTTGCAAAACACTTGCAAGATCTGGAAAATAGTCATTGGGAGAAATCAGCAAAACACACATGGAAGCGCATTTTGAGAGGGTTGGACAAGGGAGCCCTGAATATGAAGATAGATGGAAAGAATTCGTTGATATGGGAGCATCCTTCCCTAACTCAGGATTTAACATCCTGGCAAAAACATCAGAATCCAGTCACAACACTCTGCTGGCATGACTCGTTGAAGCTTGGATACAATGGACTATAGTAAACACGGCAGAGTTGCTAGAATGACTTTGGCACACTAAAGAGGACGGGTCAAAGGGAGATGGAAATGTTAAAATGGATTTATTACTGTGATCATAGAACTCTCCATCTGTCTGTACTCCCTGGGAAGTCTCAGAGGACATTCCTTTCACTACAGAAATAAGAAATGCACTGATGAAGAAAGCACTAGCATCCCTTGAGAAACTCCAATAGTGGTTATCCCCTATGAACCAGAGTTAATAGGAGGAAATGCTGCCATGGATCTGGGCACCTTAGCATCCATCAGGATGATAGGATTCTGGAATGTCAGAGGCCAGGTGGCAATTCTGGTATATGTGATTACTGTAACGGGCAACTAGGTTGGAAGATGCTTCGCCCCTCAGGAATCTGTGGCAGTGGCTAAAAGGCCAGAGTGTTGCCAGTGATGAGACAGATGAACAGCCAACCAGGGTGGTACTTGACTTGTAGAATTGGAAAAAAATTGAGAGCTTATACAAAGTAGATCCAATAGGTCTACAGACCCACCTTGTGGTTATTTCCCCACTTCCCAAGTGCATAATTTGGATGGATAAACAAAGTAGCCAGCACAATCCTCCCACTGGTTCCCTGACCTACAGAGTAAGAGTCACTAGAGTAGGAAGGCCAAGTGGAAGCCTCTGAAACTATCCAACCCCAACCCCACCAGCCAAGAGAGTAAACCCAAGTCAGCACTGCATCCTAAAAGAGAATTCATGTGAGCATCAAAGACAAAATATGTAGGGATGACGGTCTCCATCATATCCCTGTATAATTCACCTGCATGGCCCCTGAAAACATAAACTAACAGATCATGGTGGATGATAGTGGACTACCATAAGCTTAACCAAGGGGTAGCCCCAATCTCAGTTGCTGAGCTACATATGACATCTTTACTAAAACGCAGCCTCTGGCCCTCCGTATGTTGCGAATATGTTCTTTTCAACCCCTCGTGAATAAATAGGATCAAAAGCAGGTCTCCTTTAAGTGGGAAGGACATCAGCACACACTCATAGCCTTGCTTAAGGCTGTGCAAAGCTTCTTGTGCAATGTCACAAAACAGTCTGCAGGGATCATAATTGCCTTGATATTCCGTAAGCATGCTGGAACACTAGATGGACGACATCATGCAAATTTAACCCAGTAAACAGAAACAGCAACCTGTATGTCACAGGGTGGGAATGAAACCCCACAAAGATTCTCTAACCTGCCCCATCAATGACATTTTTAGGAGTCCAGTGATCCAGGGGGTGCTGGTACAACATCTTCAAGGTAAAGGAGAAGACATTAGGTCTTGTACCTTATTCCAGTTCTCTATTTCAGCATAACAAACCACCCCAAAACTTAGCAATGCAAAACAGCAACAATGCTATGCTCATGGATTCTGTGGGTCAGGAATTCGGACAAGACACACCAGGAATGTTTTGTCTCTATTTCTTGATTTCTGCCAGATTTCTAAACTGTGGTTCCATGATAGAATTAAGCCCTAATGCCCTAAGGCATCTATTTGTATGTAATGAGTTAATTTCTCTCCCGTGTATCTAGAATGGTACTAGTTACATACCATACTTGGGTGAACTGAGAAAATAGTCACTAAAACCATTTTCTTTCTTCTGCAGCTCAGATGAGGAACTTCAGTTGAGAGAGCCTGGCTGGAGCCTTAGGGGGTAAACTCAAGTGCCTCTGGGTGACTCAGATTGGACAGGAATCTTATGGAGTCATCTTCACCTGTATTTCCAGTGCTTGGGCTGGGTGACTTAAAAGGCTAGGCTCAGTGAAGGCTGTCGACAAAAACACCAACATACGGCCTCACCATGTGGCTTGGACTTCTTCTCAGTAGGGCAGCTTCAGGGTTGTTGGAAGAGCAAGTGTCCCAATGAATGAGGGAGAAGCTACATGGCCTTTTATGACCCAGCCTCAGAAGTCATGTGGTATATCTTCCACCATCTCCTATTAGTTGAAGACGTAAACCCTAGCCAGCTTCCAGAAGAGGGGACATGGACCCCATCTCTTGATGGCAAGTTTCAAAGAATTTTGAGGTGATGTATTAAAACCACTAAAAATCTTCAGAAATAGGAGGCAGCATATACTACTCTTCGAAATACTGCTCTGACCCATTTATTGGGTGACTTGGAAGGCTGCCAGTTTTGAGTGTCAGAGCAAGATCTGCAGCAGGTCTGGGCTGTGGTACAAGTGGTCCTGTCACTCAGGCCACATAACCAGCAGAGCTAATGGTGCTATTTATTGCAAATAAAGATGTGTGTGTAGTCTCTGCCAAACCCAATAAGGGGAGTTGCAGCACAGATCCTAGAGTCCCAGAGTCCTTCCTTCTGCAGCAGAAAACTATAAACAACTTGAAAAACAGCTCCTGAGCCCTGATAGAGATGGAGCCTGACTACAGGACATCAGGTGACCATGTGGCCAGAACTGCCCATTATGTGCTGGGTATTATCAGACAGACAATGTTGGGCACGCACAGCAGGAATGTGTCATGCAATGGAAACAGTTCACTGGGGTGTGGGCCAGAAGGTATACAGAGGGCACAAGTAAATTCCACCTGCCTCAGATTCCCGTGTTATCTACCTGCTTCCCTCAGTTCATACGTAAGGCCTTATAATTTACTACAATCAACCAAGGGGAAAAAAACTTGGACCTAGCTCACCTCAACCTTGTCCGGGTTGCCCTGACAAGTTGGTGCTAACAAAAAATGGGCCTCCATCAGACTACAGCCTCATTCTGGGTGGCCCTGAAGGACAGTGGAGGTCACTCCTCGCCGTGAGCAGAGCTGTAAACAATGCACTGGTTCACTCACTTTGAGGGCAGGAGAAGCAGTCTGTGTTAATGGTATATCTGGACCCATGGGCAGTGGCGAATGGCTTGCTGGTTGGGTCAGGAGCCTCAAAGGAGCAAACTTAAAGTTTGGAGACAAGGAGATAAAGTGTGGAGAAAATTATGTAGATGGATCTATGGTCCTGGAGACATAGCACACGGATCTCTGGCTCATATCCAGGCCCACCAGAGCACCTCCCCTGCAGGTACAGCACAGAACCACTAGGTGGACAGGATTTTCCTGAGGATGCCAGCCAGCCTCTCTCCCTAGCAGCTCCAGAACTTGCATGACAGAGGGGACATGGAGCAGGGATATAGGATCTGCATGGCCCCAGCAGCATGAGTGCCATCTCACCAAGACCAGACTAGCAACTGCTATACTGAATATGTGCCTGTCACCAGAGAGACTGACACAGAACACTCCATATGGCATGCATCCCTGAAGGACGCCAGCCAGTCACTTGGTGGTAGGTTTTTTCCACCAGATGCCCTCTATCCCACAGGGAGCAGTGACTTAGCCTTACCAGAAACGGATCTGGGTTTGCCTTCTTTGACCCAGTGCCTCTGCCTGCACCACCATCAACTGAACCATTCTGACATATAGGCACACCCGGATTTTTGAGGAGTTAACATTACAGGGGCAACACTTGACCATTTGGTGCCAGGAGACAGGAAATGATACTCTCTTCCATTCCTTGAGAGGACAGTCCTCAAAGGTCCAAGAAGGATGGAGCCCCATTTGACCACCATAGAAACCATCTCAACAAAGCACCTTGGGCTGGCTTTCCCTCCATCTTGCTTGACATCTCTTAGTCTCCCATTCCTGGTGCCTGTGTTTCCCAAATAAACCACTTGCCTCACCCTCCTTTCTCAGGCTTTACCATCTGAGAGAACCTGGGATAAGACGCTCTGAGACCTATTCACAAAACATACTTTTCCTGTGAAGTGAGAAGTCCCTGTGTTGTGATTTAAGCAATCTCTACTCACATGGCACCATTGGTTTTTTTGTTAGTTTGCTTACTCTCTTGTTTTGAGGTAAAAAAGAGTTTAGAGAACACAAAAAATCAGTTTCCCGCTGAGGTATTGTAGATTCTGCCAATGGATGAGACACCCATCACACTGACCTTCAGGTGGGCTGTGCAGGTGGTGCCCTGCACAGGGGGCTTGGCTGAGGAGTAGGTGGCCTTCTTTCACTAAGCAGAGCCCCCTGGCACAGGCCGCATCTGCCCAGAGGAAGGGGAGCCTATTCCTAATTCCCAGAAAGGACTGTCAGCTCACTAAGCCATGTGCCTGAGAGGCACTTCCCCCCAAGAAGGGCACATTTTCTAATGAGCAGAAAATCATCCTATGGGCAGCAGAGTTTCAGCCTCCACCCTACTCTACGTCTGCCATTCAGCTCTTGATGCCACCACATTTGGTTCCGATCTAAGAGCATTTTCCTGATTAATTAAAGACTCAGAACACAACTCACCACATATTTTAAAGTTGTAGGTCCAGAGCTAGTGAGAAAAACATAGTTTTGAAGTTGGAAGGAACTTCAGAAATTATCTAAGGCCAGGCCAACCCCTCTGTTTGACAAATGAGGAAACTGAGTCCAGATCCACCTCTGCATCTCCTCCTACTCTCACCAGGCCAGATGCCAGGCTCCAGCCCGGGCACTGCAGGGGCAGCGTCCGCGACCCAGCTTAGTTTCAAGTAAAGAACTGCTGTAATTGACTAAATGCCTCCTTTCCTGAAAGTGACTTTATGAAGATGAGTAAAGAGGAAACACAGCACCTGAATCAACATTGTGCAAACTTAAATTATACACTTTCCACTTGTGTGCAATGTATTTGGAGGAGTTTCTGTTTTTCATGAACACGAAGCAATCTCTTTTGACTTTGGTTACTAGGCATCTGTAAAATTGAGGACATGGGGTTGCATTCATATTATTTCAATGTACACTGAACACCAGGCCAAAAAAAAAGGAATAAAACGAGATTTGTTGAATGGCCACTTGATTATTGTGTTTTCAACAAGCCATAGACATTACATTGAGGCCTTTCAACTCGCTGGTGGCACAGCTTTGAGCCTGTTCTGTTGTGGGTGGTAAGTGATCATATTTCAGTGTGAAATGAAAGATGAGACTGACGAAAAATCTAGTTATAAAGCTGCTGTCTAAAAGGAGGCCAAAGAAAGAGAGGCAGGTAAACTAGTTTCCAAGAAATGAAATAAAGAGCAGGAGGGCTCATGCTGTGGCCCAGGCTTAAAGAATTCGTGAGCTCCAGTCTGAGCTCTGTCAGTTACCTGGACATCTTGTGCCGGCTTTTCCTCATTACCTTGCCCAGTTGACAGCTCCTGACCCTTCTCAGGTTAACTAATGAAGGCAGATTAACTGATGATAGCAATGTGCTTGACATGCTCCACGCAAGGAGGGGTCTCCCCATCCTCTCCTTCTGCCCACAGCAGGCAACTGAGCTGGAGCACACGCTTGCTCTCCATGGTGCACATTTTGGAAAGTGAGGACCCACCTGGCTGATGCGGGCCCTGAAATTCCCACAACTCCGCTCTCCGTTCTGTCTGATCTCAAGAAAGAGGGGACTCAGAAGGAGCTACTGGTCTGCCCCTCCCCACCAGCTGCCTACTGCTGGGGGTCTACCCACCCGCAGGAGGGCACCCTGGAGGAAGGGAGATTTGAAGGAAGGATGGGGCTTCTGCAGATTGTCCACTGCACAATGGGGAGGGTGTTCTAGAAGGTGAGGGACTTGTTTTGCATCTTAGGCAGGCAGAGAGAGTGCATTGACTTCAAACCCGAGGAGGTGATCCCAGGCCCTCTGCTTCAAAGTAACAGGGAGCAAAAGAGTGGGCTCCTTTGTATAATACTGGAACCCTACTTCCTGGTTAGAGTCCCAAGTCTGCTGCTTATCAGCTCTGTGACTTGAGGCAACTACCTTAACATCTCTGTGCCTCAGTTGCCTTGTGTGGGAACTGAAGACGATAACAACTAACATATATTGACTGCTTGTTATGCGCCAAGCCCAGCTCAGAACAATTCACTCGTATTTATTGATGTATTCCTCCTCCTGAGCCCGAGAGGTAGACATTATTATTGTCCCCATTTTACACATGAAAAAACTGAGTCACACACCAGGGAAATGGCAGAGGCAGCATTCAAACTCCGATGGTCTGGCTCCATTATGCAAGCTCTTAGCTGCTCAGTAGAGTAGTAAACAATGTTACCTCCTTCATAGGGTTGTTGAGAGACTTAAGTGAGTTAATCATGTCGAGTGTTTGGAGCACGCAGTGCCAGCCACCTGGGAAGTGCTCAGTAAATGTGAGCTGCCACTGTTACTTGAGTCCCACTCTCACTTGGGGCTGGTGTTGAGGCCACTGAAGTGGAAGAGGACATGGGACAGCAGGAAATGGCTCGGAAGATTTGGGATGACTTGGGTCTTCCTCTCCCCAGCAGTCCCTTTTTCTGCCCAGGCAGCAGGGAGGGTGTTATTGGTATCCAGGAACGCACAATTTTATCTCGGTGTAACATTCCACAAAGAAGTCTGCGCTCACCTTGGGCCACGTGATCTCTGATCCCATCCCCAGGCTTTTGAAGCTCTGAGCACAGGCAGAAAAATCAGATTCCTCACCTCAGGTTGCCCCAACAGGCTCTTCCTTTCTGTTTCAGTTTCCTGACCAAGAGACACCCCTTTTCTCCAGGGGACTGACACCGGGGTGGGGGGTTCTGCTCCCTGTGTTTGCTGCACATGCCCAACGTCAGACCCATTTCCTGCCCTTCTCTTCCTGTTCTGTGCACCAGGGGGCTAACCTCTATGGACTGCTGACCCCGACTCCCTTGCCAGCTGGCTTCTGGCTGGGCTTGGTCAATGGGAGGCAGCAGCAGGAAATAAGAGGGTGGGAGGAAAGGGGTCGGAGGATTTCTTTCCTGCTTCACTGGCGTCTGACAGGGCTGTGACCCTTCACCACTACAGCTTCTGCCAAGGGGCTTTCCTCCACAATGCCCACCCCTGGGCTCCAGTGACTATTTCCTCCTCTTGTCCCTTTGGCCTAGGGGAGCTTGTGGCTTCCCACCACTCCTGGTGTCTGGGTGCCTTGTCATCCTTGTCTGCTCCCCTAACCCCTTTCACACCACCGTAAACTGTGCCTTAATTCACGCTCTGCATTTCCACCATCTGGGTGAACTCAGGTCCCTGCCGGGAAGATGGCTGATTCACCTCCACGTGTAGGGCTCACCTCACCCATGAGGCCCCAAGGTAGAGCTGCACCTGCTCCGTTAATTATTGTTATAAAAGTTAATCTGGTTGAAAATGTTGAGTCGCACATTGTTTAATTACATTAAAGTTGGAAGTGATAGATGAGCATGAGAAAGAAAACAAATATCACACATATTCTCAGCACACAGAGGTAAGCACTATTTTACCATCACATTTTTTCTTATCACAAAGAGATCATCCTACATCATTTACCAGCTTAAATATATTATGAATCATTTTTTTCATCCATAAATATACTTCAGCACTAATGGATTTGCTTCTAATACCTCTAAGTCAAAATTCCTAACGGCTGTATAGTATTCCATCCAGGCCCGTGGCATGGTTTCATCAGTCCTCTATTCAGGAACATTCAGGTAGCTTTCCATTTTTCCTTATTATAAATATCCCTGTACAATATAAAATACTTGAAAATACAACACAATAAACTCAGTCTTCCTAAAACAAAAGCCACAGGGCCACGCCCTCTCAAGAGATAATAACATCTGCCTTCCCTGCCTCCCACTGACGTTGTGAGGTGCAACTGAGAAAACATCTGTGGAGGCTCTTTATAAACTGTAAAGTGTATGGGGTGGTTATTATAGTATGATCTTACTCGTTCGCAGCGAGCCTGCAAGGCAAGCACGGTGGATAGATCCTCAAGGCACACTGTACTGACAATTTTGCCAGACATAAAGAACTGAAGGCTTACTTTTAGGCTTTTATATATTTATGTCTCTTTAGCACAACAAAGAATTGTGCATAAGAAAAACAGCCTTCCTGTACAAAAGTAAACTACCAGCTGGCAGGACATTCGATCAGTTCTGGTGCGTGTTAACTCATTGTGTCCCTTCCAGAGGACCAGTTCAAACAATGGAAGGAATTCGAGTTGTCTGAGAGGTCCCCGGGGCCCTGAAGGCCCTCCGCCAATATTGGTTCCTTCAACCCCTGCAGTTGATTAGTCATAATGACTACTTTCCGGTTCTTTCCTGATAGTCTCTTCTAAAAAGCACTTTAGATAACTCTGCTTGATTAAAAAAATTGAGCAGTAGTTTAGTTTTTTTTTAATGGGAACTTTCATGTCAAGTGTAGAAGCTCCATTGACATCTCACATAAAAACCACCCCATCACTCAGAAGAAGGCACTCCATTTTGGATGAATTCTTGATTTACTTTCTATGAATCTAAGTTCCTGGATATTCTCTCATCTTACTAAGGCAATGCTATTAAAATGTCAGAACACGGTTTCCTGGAGCAAGAGTCTTACACAGTTTTCAAGTCTTAATGAAAGGCACCAGACAAGTTTTTAAAATCTGACTTGAGTCACGCTTAATGCTATTTGCTAACTAGTGGGAAAAGCAAAGGTTTCTGTACATTAAAGGGATTCTGTTCTACCAAGGTAAATGATGTTCTGGGGCATGATATTTTATATGATGGCTTGTTTTCTATCGCGATTGGTTTTTCCACAAAAATTCAATAAAGGGGACATAACCTACTTTATAATGTCAAGAAGGGTTTTTACTTTAAATTTCTATGAGTTAAGAAAAGGTCCAAGGACTTCTCTCTGACTCTTTCTCAACAACTTAATCATTTTTCTGTCTTCTGGGAAGGACAGACAGAGGGAGCAGAGCATGGTGTTTACATACCAGATGTGACTCGCCTCAACAGAGCAAGAGGCCCAGGGTGGTTTTTCTGTGTGAGTCAAGGAAGCACCTGCTACCTAGTCAGACGACCTGGTCCAGGGGTCTCGGCAAGGAAAGGTGACCACGCTCTGCACAGAGACACTCAAATCCCTTTGCTTCCTTCCTTTCTAATTTAATCTCTGTAGATGTTCCACTGTTTCCATGGGTTTATCTATTTCTATCATCTCTACTGCCCCCATTTTTTTTACAGGTGTGTATTCAACCAAAGAAAACGAGTAAGAAAAACAATTATGACAGTGAAAAAAAAGATTCAAAACTGCCATATGTGACACCCATGGGAGTCCCTGATTAATTTTCATTTTCATCATTTAGTTCTGAGCTTGGCCTGACTCAGTAACTATGTGAACAAGTGTGGTCATGGACTTGATTTCCTTGCTGCTTTAGAGAAAATGAGTCAGCCCAAGTCTCTTTCTTACCATCATAGGTTCCTGAAAGGCAAGAACTGTGATTCCACGTGCAAGCGGTCCCAATGCCGCCGCAGCAGATGCTTGTCACACAGCAATTCCCACGATGGGAATTTCAATAGACTTTAGAGAGCAGCCAGCCAACACTGAAAACATCATGTTGTAGACAAAATTGTCCATTCATTTATTTGTGTCTCCCTTATCTTTCCTTGGAACCATATTCTCCTACCCATTTTGGATATTCAAAATATTGATTCTGAAAAAAATAATCTATTAGCAAATAGTTACAACTGGTAGGATACTCGAGGAGTCTAGCTGAAAAAAGCAAGCACTAGCATGATAACTGCACAAAAAATACTCAGGGAAATCCAAAAATGGGGAGATCACCGTATTTTGAGAATAGTTAGGAAGGGCTCCACTCAGGAGCAGAGAGGAGAGCTAAGCCTTGGACAGGTAAGGAGGTTGGACGGGACTGAGCAAGGTGGGCAGGAAGAGGAAAGACGTGGCATTTGTGAAGTACAAGTTGACAGAGGTGCGGAGGTAAGTTTGAACAGGTGTGTTATGGAAAAGGTGAGTTGGACTAGAAAAGAGTTTTCACAAAGAAAACATGGCACCTAAAGGCAACGTGTCATTAGGAACCAGGTAGTTCATTGAAAACCTAAGATTTAGACTTGATTCTATGGGCAATAGAAAGCCACTGAACACTTGTGGGCAGGAGAGTGGCATGGAGAAAGGTATCTTTAAAGATGATTAACATGACGCTAATGACCAAAATAGGTGTCAGGAGGCTCCTGACAGTCCAGCTGGGAGCCTCTGAGGCCTAGGAGAGGGGGGTGGCATGGCAGCGGAGAGAGTAGGAGTGGGTGATCAACCCTGGCAAAGAAGACCTGACAGAACTCCAGGAGCTGCCCACGGTCCTCTCGAGAAACATCTCGTGGATAAAGCCTTTCTCTTTCTCTAAAAATCCCCCCATTCTATTCCTCTACTTTGCTCTTAGCAGTCACTCAACTATGCTGTGCTAACATGTTGAGGACAGATTATGACTTAAAATAGGAGCAAGAAAACACAAAATTGCACAGTGATAAGAAATGTTAAGCAGCAGGCACACTACGAGAAGTAACTTCTCATAGAATTCCTTCAAAATCCTTTAAAACCAATAAAACATAGATTTTAATAGTAAGAAACCAAAACAATTGGGTAGGCTTGGGGGCAGTTACACAAGAAACCATTTACTCCAAATTTTTCACCAAGTTGCAGCATTCGGGTTGTGGTTGGTCACTCTGACACCGAGAGAAGACAACTTATCATGGATTGCATATCGTTTTTCTGCTTTCCAAATTACCTCGATTGCTCAGGGTCATTGCACTCTACACAGCTGGGCTCCAGGAATGAGTCATTTAAAGAGGCGCCCCCAAACAGAAGTTTCTGTTCTCGTCCGTTTCTCTAACGTGTGCTCTGTGCTTAGACCGGCTGCTAAACAAATTACAGAAGAAAACAGGAGTATCTAAGCAGTCACGCAAATTTCCACAGGTACAGGCTCTGAAAGACATCAGCCCAGCCAAAAGGACCTCAAGCATCTGCCAAGGAGAAGAACCTTGCTTCTAAGAATGTTCTGCAGCCTTCCACGTCTCCTTCCATGACAGGCATCAGCGGTGTGACAATTAGGTGTGGGGGGTGGGCATTTCTGTGGGTTGGCAGCCTATTTTAACTTCCAACTGTGGGAGTGAGCTTCAACTCTGTGCTAAAATTAGGGGAATCCAGCAACTCCTGTGGTTATTTCAATCAGTTCCCACTTATTGAGTAGCAGCAGCACAGTTAAGTAATAACATGGTAACCTTGCCAAGACATAAATGAAACGCTGAGTGTTGCCCAGTTGGCTCTGAAATCGCTTCAATGATCTAAGTGGAGAGCTAGACCAACAAAAGGGCTGCTGTCAGCTCTAAGGGCCGGGGAACTGGGGACATGCAGTGGAATTCCCAGGGCAGCTCCTCTGACGCTCGGGGAAAATTTAAGGGAGTGGGAAGCAGTCAGCCTGGCAATCCCAATTTCCCTAAAGAAATGCCAAGAGTCCCAGTGGTCAGAAAGCCTTGGTTGGACCTCCCCTCTCAGAGAATACACACTGGCTCTGCCAGGGTAGCCCGCTGCCAGAGCCAGGGCATCCAACCAGACCTTGACTGGCGCGTGTGCTCACACCAAAGTAACGAGTGCAGTAATGATCTAGATAAGCAGCTTCTTATGGCCACCCTGTGCAGAACGTGGTTCTGACTGGCCTTCCTTTGAGAGGAGGATTTTCTCTAGCTGAGAGAGAGGCCGTGATGCCAGCTCCCAGTTCAGACCAGGCAGCAGGTAGAGAGAAGATGAAAAGAAGGAGGAGGGCAGGACCAGAAGCTTGAAGAAAGGTTCTATCAAGGATGTTTAGAGCACCAAAGGGCTGATAACCCCTCAACTATCCCCAGTGGGTTGGGGTTAAAGTTGGAGGGAGACTGAAGAGAGAGACCAGAGGAGGCAAAGGTCACTGATATCCACCATCAGATCACCCAAGTTTGTGGATTAAGTAGGACTTTTCATTTCATCCTTGCCACCCTTCCCACTGTGTTGACCATTTTCCTCTGGATGGTTAGGCAGAGCTGAGTTCAAGTCTAGCCCACACTCAAGGGACAGAGCTACACAAGGGCAGGAATACCAGGAGGCAGGACCACGGCAGCCATCACAGAAGTCTGCCCATCACACACCCATTAGCCTTTACCCCATCTGAGAACCAGAGGCACAACAGGAAAGAAGGAGAAAGGAAATCATCCTGTTATGCTTCATGTCCACGGTGGTTGTCAGCCTTGGCTGCACTTCAGAATTATCCAGGGAGCTTCTAGAAAACGTTGATACATGGACAATACCTCAGATATTTTAATTTAATTAGTCACAGGTAAGGCCTAGGTGTCAGAATTTTTAAATCTTCCCATGTGATTCCAATAGGCAGCAGGATTGGCAAACTGATTTTATCTTTCCAGCAAAGGTCAGGTAAGGGAGAAGATTGAAGGTTAGACTTCAGAAAGCATGGGCAGAAACTCTGGGAGTTTCCAGGTGGAAAGCCTCATTAAAGGTCCCCAGACCAGTGCCCCTCGTCCCCTACCTGGGGGTTGACTCACCTCCACACCATCCTGACAAGGAGTGGTGCCTTGGCCTCTGGAAACCCCTTCCTCCTCGATACACCCGCACGGCCAGGCAGCTCACAATGGGACACAGCTGACTGCTTGAAGGTCACCTTACATGGAGCTGATTTCCGTGATCTTTTCTATTCTTATTCCTATGCTTTGAGTTTTAGTAGAAAGGCACAAAGAAAATTCCACATAATGTAAAAAAAAAAAAAAAACCCGAGCACCAGCCATATTGTTGGATTGAAGGTTTGGGCCTATTATACTTTCAAACAATGAGGAAGCCTGCTCAGGTTGGAGTGGCAGGTTTCAGCAGCACAGAAGCTCATCTGTCCTTTCTCAGGCCCTAGAAATCCACCTGCCCCATGTTCCATCCCCCGTACACCACCACATCTTTCATATTTTAAAAGGACGAGGGGTTAAGAGCTTAATGTGTTACTTTGTCTTTTGTTTTAACTGCCTTCACTGCCTTACCCTGAAATTAGGGCTCTACAGAAAAGTTAGTAGCTTTTGTTTCATTCATTAATTAACTAATGTTTTCATTCAACCAACCTTTATTAAAAGCCTCTTGCGTGCCAGGCAGTGCTGGGTTCCGGGAGATAGAACGATGGGGCGAAGGCAGCCACAGTTCCGCCCTCGTGGGAGCCTTCACTAAATAATCACACAAACATGTCAAATCACAACCATGGTCAGTGGTGTGTGGGAGAGCACATCCTGGGGCCCGACTTGGTGTAGGTGTTAGGGAAGTGAGGCTCGAGTGAAGACGGGAAGGTGAGGGGGAGAGTTAACTATGGGAAGGGTAGGGGCCGGGAGAGGGGTCCAGACAAAGGAAACAGCATGTGCAAAGGTCCTGGGCGGGGAGGAAATACGCATTTGGGAGGAACTGAAAGAAGAGTTGTGTGGCTGAGGCCCAGAGCAAGAGGGAGCCGGTGTGGCTAAGGAGGGGTACAGGCCCTGTTAAAACATATTATCATTATCACAAGAACAATAGAAGGCCATCAAAATGTGTTTAGTAGTTGAGGGCAAATGTAAAGACGTCAGAAAGAGCCTCCAAATTAGGTACCTTCCTACCCCCAATTCATACTATTACTCTGAGTTTAGGGTTTGAACATGGAAAGCTCCTCTTAAAAACTGTAAAATCCTTTTTAAATATCCAAAGGCCTCCATCATGTATTCATTCATTTATTCATTCTACAACTATTCCTGAGCACCCACTATGTGCTGGGCACTGCCCTTTGGTCACTGTCCATACAGAGCTTACACGCAGGAGACAAAGACAGACAAGGAGCAACAGCCAAGCTGCCAGGCACCGCCCCTCCCCACACACACACTGCCCGCCCCATCCTCCCAGTGCCTCCCTGCATCCAAGCAGCCTCAAATTGGCATCGTATGAGAGGAGCTGAGACTCACCAAGTCAGACAATAGTGAACTAAACTAAGTCCCTGCTCTTCCCAGGCTGGCAGCGTAATGATGAGCCTAACACAAAACAAATAAATACGTATATATACACCAAGCAGGATGTGAGAAATGCACTGAAAAATAAATCAGGTAACAGGGATGCCAAGTGAGGAAGGGCTTGCTATTTTATAGACAGTGGTTAGAGAAGCTTTCTGATTAAGTGCCATTTGAGCAGACAGCACACTGGGAAGCTGGCTGGAGGAAGAGCATTCCAGGCAGATGGTATGGCAAGTGCAAAGATCCTGAGCAAGAAGCATGTCTTTCCTGTTCCAGGAACGCAGGGAAGTCAGCGTGGCTGGAGGGGACAGCGAGGGGAGATTGCCCCTAAGGAGTCAAGGGTTTTGGTGTTTGCAACAGGGGCAGGAGCCAGCCAGGTCACATAGTGTCTCCAGTAAGGAGTTTGGATTCCATGTTGCAATGGGAAGTCAGCCTCTGTAATAAAGCCTGGCACAAGGTGGTTAAGCGCTGAGAGAAAATAAATCAGGTTAAGGGGATGGAGAGACTGGAAGGCTGGGGAGGCTATTTAAAACAAGTGGTGAGAGAAGTTCTCTCTGAGGAAATGACTTGAGGGCTGAGTCTCGAAGTATCTGAAGGAGCAATCACGCCGATTTCTGGGGGAAGCCAGTTCCAGGCAGAGAAAATAGCACTGAAGTGGGAATAAGCTTGACATATTCCAGAAAGAGCAAGAAGGTCAGAGTGGCTGGTGCACAGCACAGGAGGAAGAATGGGAGGAGACTCAGGGTGGGAAGCAGGCAAGGGCAAGTTCAAGAAGCCTTTGGAAGCCAGAGTAAGGCCTTCTGTTCTAAAAGCACTGGAAGAAGTTTGGAGGATTTTAAGTAGAGAAAGGACCGATGTTTGTTCTAGTGGGATTACTCCGATTGCCGTGTTGAGAAGAGACAACAGCAGGGAAGAAGTGGAGCAGGGAGATGGGATAAGAGGTGGCTGCAGTAGCTATGGCCTAAGATGGCGATGGCCTGAACCGCCACGGCAGCAGTAACTAGATTCTTGGTCTGTTTTGAAAGCAGAACTGGCGGTACTCGCTGGTGAACTGGATACAGAGGTGGGGAAAAAAAGAGAGAAGTCAAGGGTGGCTTCTGTTTTCGTGGTCGTTTGTTGGTTTGTTGAGGGAATCAGATCAAAACTCAGTGGATTTCAAGGGTTGCTCCTGACAAAGAAGAGTGTAGAGCAAGGCCACAGCCTCAGGCAGGGTTAGACCTGGGTGACGGGCTGCAGCCTCTCGATGGCTGAGACTTGGAGGGGCTGGAAGGGGCACCAAGAGACTGGGAACAAGCCAGCAAGGAGAGGAAGGGAAGGCCTTCAGCCCCCTAAGGAGATCAGAGTGAGGGAGGAGCTGTGGGGGAACTTGAGAGTTTTGTTCCCTACATTACGTCTTTAATCATTACACAGTAAAATTGACTCTGTGTGTTTGTGTGCGCGTGTGTGGGGGTGTGCGTGTGTGTGTACAGGTTTATGGATTTTTGCACCTGTATAGATACATATAATCACCACCACCATCAAGATACAGAACAATTCCATTGTCCAAAACTCTCCATCATGAAATCCCTCGGCTCTGTTCTCCATGACTATAGTTTCGTCCTTTTGAAACTGTCATATAAATTGAATCACATAGTATATGATCTTCTGAGACTTGATTCTTTTACTCAGAATGCCTTTCAAATGCCTTTGAGATTCATCCAAATGGTTACTTTGTACTGCTGAGTAAGTATTCCACTGTATGGACACACCACGGCTTGTTTACCCATTCGCCTCCTGAAGGACATCTGGATTATTTCCAGGTATGGGCAATTAGGAAGAGAGCTGCTACAGATATGCGTGTACAGGCTTCTGTGAGAACTTTAGTTTTCATCTCTGTAGGGTAAATACCCAGGAGTGGGACTGCTGGTGGTATGGTAGCGTGTGTTTAACTTTATAAGAATCTCAAACTGTTTTCCAGCGGTGGTTGCATGGTGCGTTCCCACCTGCAATGTGGGAGAGTTTCATTTGCTTGGCCTCTTCACCAGCACAGAAAAAGTATTTCAGTCATTCTAATGGATGTGTAAGCATTATCCAGCTGTGATTTTTAACTTGCATTT